>NW_020229934.1:154850-300615 GCF_003227715.2 Harpegnathos saltator
ACCAAATGAAGGAACGAACTTCTCAAAGAACGTGTGGCTTGGTGGAAGTACGCTGGACTCGCGGGGTGGGGTTCGCATCTCCTTGGCGATCGGCGTTGTCCTTTTTTCGCCAATCATTTTTTTTTTCGTTTTTATTAGAAAATGCACCGTGTTGCATACAACATACGTGTATCACAATAAATTTTTTTTCCATTTTTTTAAGAAAATGCACGTATTGCATACAACACACGGGCATCGCAAGCATTGCACGTTTCGTCGATGACACTTCCTCTGAGACCTCGTCCTCCGTCGACTTGTTTCGACGAGTCAAGCAAAAGAGACACAGAGAATGTGTTCGTTCCATCACCTCTGTGAAGATGGCCCTTCATTCTTCAAATTTGAAAAAAATTATTAGTTCTGAACGCCCCTCGCAGAGTTCTAGAGTTCGCAATCCTTTATAGAAAGAGTTCCGTCATTTAAAGTAGAGAAAATACCAATTTTAAAAATGGAGGGCCAATTCACGACGCCCCTCATTATGTAAAAAATGACAATTTTTTTTAGAGTTCCAGATAAATTTTTAAGTTCTATAGTTCTAGAAAAGTTTTAAAAATAGTTCTGTTTAAACAATAAGAAAAATTATATTTAAAATTCTCGAATTAGAAAACGAAAAATGGCAAGAATCTACCAATTTTGGTTTTAGCGCGTCGCGTGTTAATAATAATCTTTAGAATTCGTGATGGGCTAACCAGAACTCTGAATAAAACATCGGATTTTCAAAAAAATTGATTGTTTATTCACCACGTAAAATTTTTTTTCGGAAATCCGATGTTTCATTCAGAGTTCTGGTTAGCCCCTCACAAGTTCTGAAGATTATTATTCACACTCGAACGCTAAAACCAAATTGAAAGAGTTGTCGCCGATTTTTGTCCCTCGAGTCGAATATTTCCATGTCCCTCGGATCGAAAGATTTTTTCGGAAATCCGACGTTCCATTCAGAGTTCTGGTTAGCTCCTCACAAACTCTGAAGGTTATTATTAACACTCGGAGCGCTAAAACCAAAATTGAAAGAATTCTCGCCGATTTTCGTCCCAAGAGTCGAATATTTCAATGTCCCTCAGCTCGAAAATCGGCGAGAACTCTTTCAATTTTGGTTTTAGCGCTCCGAGTGTTAATAATAATCTTTAGAACTCGTGCGGGGCTAACCAGAACTCTGAATGAAACGTCGGATTTCCGAAAATAAATTTACTGAGTGAGATGGGAGTCGCAATTTATGGAAAAATGTAGCGTTTTTACAGTGAAATCCGGTGATCGAGGTGGAAAATCGGTTGACCCATATTTGCCTATACACGTATAGGGAAAAATATTATTATATTATCATTATACATAGTACTATCTCGATGCACGAATCACTATAGCTCTCTTCCAGCAGTTGAACGTACATTATATTAACAACTATCGCCGCTACGTGGCGGCCCGATGGCATTGGCATACTCAGAGTGGAATTAAAGAACTAGGAGAGGATAAAACGCGAACGTAGCAGTTGTAAAGCATCGCTTCTCGGCTCTCTGAGCTCAGATTACAGTTTTCCAACCTTTCTCCGTTGATATCTCCACTTCTACTGGGAGCAGAGAGTCGTCATTTACGGCAAAATGTAGGGTTTTGAGAGGACCTTAATTTGTGCCAGAAACAGGCCTGCATCTCTAACTGTTTAGGAGATATCGAAGGCTAAAGTTTTCCAACATTTCTCCGTTGATATCTCCACTTCTACTGCGAGCAGAGAGCCGTCATTTACGGCAAAATGTAGGGTTTTGAGAGGACTTCATTTTGATGCCAGAACCAGGCCTGTATCTCTAACCGTTTAGGAGATATCAAAGATTAAAGATTTCCAAAATTTCTCCGTTGATATCTCCGCTTCTACTGGGAGTAGAGAGTCGTCAATGTAGTTGAAAATGTAGGGTTTTGTGAGGACTTTAATTTGGTGCCAGAACCAGGCCTGTATCTCTAACCGTTTAGGAGATATCGAAGGTTAAAGTTTTCCAACCTTTCTGCGTTGATATCTCCGCTTCTACTGGGAGTAGAGAGTCGTCCATGTAGTGCAAAATGTAGGGTTTTGAAAGGGCTTTAATTTGGTACCTGTCCGAAGCCTGTATCTCTAACCGTTTAGGAGATATCGAAGGTTAAAGTTTTCCAACCTTTCTCCGTCGATATCTCCGCTTCTACTGGGAGTAAAGAGTCGTCCATGTAGTGCAAAATGTAGGGTTTTGAAAGGGCTTTAATTTGGTACCTGTCCGAAGCCTGTATCTCTAACCGTTTAGAAGATATCGAAGGTTAAAGTTTTCCAACCTTTCTCCGTCGATATCCAGTCTTCATCCGTCGATATCTCCGCTTCTACTGGGAGTAGAGAGTCGTCCATGTAGTCCAAAATGTAGGGTTTTGAAAGGGCTTTAATTTGGTACCTGTCCGAAGCCTGTATCTCCAACCGTTTAGGAGATATCGAAGGTTAAAGTTTTCCAAACTTTCTCCGTCGATATCTCCGCTTCTACTGGGAGTAGAGAGTCGTCCATGTAGTGCAAAATGTAGGGTTTTGAAAGGGCTTTAATTTGGTACCTGTCCGAAGCCTGTATCTCTAACCGTTTAGGAGATATCGAAGGTTAAAGTTTTCCAACCTTTCTCCGTCGATATCCAGCCTTCATCCGTCGATATCTCCGCTTCTACTGGGAGTAGAGGGTCGTCCATGTAGTCCAAAATGTAGGGTTTTGAAAGGGCTTTAATTTGATACCTGTCCGAAGCCTGTATCTCTAACCGTTTAGGAGATATCGAAGGTTAAAGTTTTCCAACCTTTCTCCGTCGATATCCAGTCTTCATCCGTCGATATCTCCGCTTCTACTGGGAGTAGAGAGTCGTCCATGTAGTCCAAAATGTAGGTATTTGAAAGGGCTTTAATTTGGTACCTGTCCGAAGCCTGTATCTCTAACCGTTTAGGAGATATCGAAGGTTAAAGTTTTCCAACCTTTCTCCGTCGATATCCATCCTTCATCCGTCGATATCTCCGCTTCTACTGGGAGTAGAGGTCGTCCATGTAGTCCAAAATGTAGGGTTTTGAAAGGGCTTTAATTTGGTACCTGTCCGAAGCCTGTATCTCAACCGTTTAGGAGATATCGAAGGTTAAAGTTTTCCAACCTTTCTCCGTCGATATCTCCGCTTCTACTGGGAGTAGAGAGTCGTCCATGTAGTCAAAATGTAGGGTTTTGAAAGGGCTTTAATTTGGTACCTGTCCGAAGCCTGTATCTCTAACCGTTTAGGAGATATCGAAGGTTAAAGTTTCCAACCTTTCTCCGTCGATATCCATCTTCCCGTCGATATCTCCGCTTCTACTGGGAGTAGAGAGTCGTCCATGTAGTCCAAAATGTAGGGTTTTGAAAGGGCTTTAATTTGGTACTGTCCGAAGCCTGTATCTCTAACCGTTTAGGAGATATCGAAGGTTAAAGTATTTCCCAACCATTTCTCCGTCGATATCTCCGCTTCTACTGGGAGTAGAGAGTCGTCCATGTAGTGCAAAATGTAGGGTTTTGAAAGGGCTTTAATTTGGTACCTGTCCGAAGCCTGTATCTCTAACCGTTTAGGAGATATCGAAGGTTAAAGTTTTCCAACCTTTCTCCGTCGATATCCAGTCTTCATCCGTCGATATCTCCGCTTCTACTGGGAGTAGAGGGTCGTCCATGTAGTCCAAAATGTAGGGTTTTGAAAGGGCTTTAATTTGGTACCTGTCCGAAGCCTGTATCTCTAACCGTTTAGGAGATATCGAAGGTTAAAGTTTTCCAACCTTTCTCCGTCGATATCCATCCTTCATCCGTCGATATCTCCGCTTCTACTGGGAGTAGAGGGTCGTCCATGTAGTCCAAAATGTAGGGTTTTGAAAGGGCTTTAATTTGGTACCTGTCCGAAGCCTGTATCTCTAACCGTTTAGGAGATATCGAAGGTTAAAGTTTTCCAACCTTTCTCCGTCGATATCTCCGCTTCTACTGGGAGTAGAGAGTCGTCCATGTAGTGCAAAATGTAGGGTTTTGAAAGGGCTTTAATTTGGTACCTGTCCGAAGCCTGTATCTCTAACCGTTTAGGAGATATCGAAGGTTAAAGTTTTCCAACCTTTCTCCGTCGATATCTCCGCTTCTACTGGGAGTAGAGAGTCGTCCATGTAGTCCAAAATGTAGGGTTTTGAAAGGGCTTTAATTTGGTACCTGTCCGAAGCCTGTATCTCTAACCGTTTAGGAGATATCGAAGGTTAAAGTTTTCCAACCTTTCTCCGTCGATATCCATCCTTCATCCGTCATATCTCCGCTTCTACTGGGAGTAGAGGGTCGTCCATGTAGTCCAAAATGTAGGGTTTTGAAAGGGCTTTAATTTGGTACCTGTCCGAAGCCTGTATCTCTAACCGTTTAGGAGATATCGAAGGTTAAAGTTTTCCAACCTTTCTCCGTCGATATCCATCCTTCATCCGTCGATATCTCCGCTTCTACTGGGAGTAGAGGGTCGTCCATGTAGTCCAAAATGTAGGGTTTTGAAAGGGCTTTAATTTGGTACCTGTCCGAAGCCTGTATCTCTAACCGTTTAGGAGATATCGAAGGTTAAAGTTTTCCAACCTTTCTCCGTCGATATCCAGTCTTCATCCGTCGATATCTCCGCTTCTACTGGGAGTAGAGAGTCGTCCATGTAGTCCAAAATGTAGGGTTTTGAAAGGGCTTTAATTTGGTACCTGTCCGAAGCCTGTATCTCTAACCGTTTAGGAGATATCGAAGGTTAAAGTTTTCCAACCTTTCTCCGTCGATATCTCCGCTTCTACTGGGAGTAGAGAGTCGTCCATGTAGTGCAAAATGTAGTGTTTTGAAAGGGCTTTAATTTGGTACCTGTCCGAAGCCTGTATCTCTAACCGTTTAGGAGATATCGAAGGTTAAAGTTTTCCAACCTTTCTCCGTCGATATCCAGTTTTCATCCGTCGATATCTCCGCTTCTACTGGGAGTAGAGAGTCGTCCATGTAGTTCAAAATGTAGGGTTTTGAAAGGGCTTTAATTTGGTACCTGTCCGAAGCCTGTATCTCTAACCGTTTAGGAGATATCGAAGGTTAAAGTTTTCCAACCTTTCTCCGTCGATATCCAGTCTTCATCCGTCGATATCTCCGCTTCTACTGGGAGTAGAGAGTCGTCCATGTAGTGCAAAATGTAGGGTTTTGAAAGGGCTTTAATTTGGTACCTGTCCGAAGCCTGTATCTCTAACCGTTTTGGAGATATCGAAGGTTAAAGTTTTCCAACCTTTCTGCGTTGATATCTCCGCTTCTACTGGGAGTAGAGAGTCGTCACTTACGGCAAAATGTAAGGTTTTGAGAGGACTTTAATTTGGTGCCAGAACCAGGCCTGTATCTCTAACCGTTTAGGAGATATCGAAGTTTAAAGATTTCCAGCCTTTCTCCGTCGATATCCAGCCTTCCTCCGTCGATATCTTCGCTTCTGCTGGGAGTAGAGAGTCGTCCATGTAGTCGAAAATGTAGGGTTTTGAAAGGACTTTAATTTGATGCCAGAACCAGGCCTGTATCTCTAACCGGTTCGGAGATATCGAAGGTTAAAGTTTTCCAACCTTTCTGCGTTGATATCTCCGCTTCTACTGGGAGTAGAGAGTCGCCACTTACGGCAAAATATAGGGTTTTGAGAGGACTTTAATTTTGTGCCAGAACCAGGCCTGTATCTCTAACCGTTTAGGAGATATCGAAGTTTAAAGTTTTTCAGCCTTTCTCCGTCGATATCCAGCCTTCCTCCGTCGATATCTTCGCTTCTGCTGGGAGTAGAGAGTCGTCCATGTAGTCGAAAATGTAGGGTTTTGAAATGTAGGGTTTTGAAAGGACTTTAATTTGGTGCCAGAACCAGGCCTGTATCTCTAACCGTTTAGGAGATATCGAAGGTTAAAGTTTTCCAACCTTTCTGCGTTGATATCTCCGCTTCTACTGGGAGTAGAGAGTCGCCACTTACGGCAAAATGTAGGGTTTTGAGAGGACTTTAATTTGGTACCAGAGCCAGGCCTGTATCTCTAACCGTTTAGAAGATATCGAAGATTAAAAGATTAAAGTTTTCCAACCTTTCTGCGTTGATATCTCCGCTTCTACTGGGAGTTGAGAGTCTTAATTTACGGGAAAATGTAGGGTTTTGGGAGGACTATATTTTGGTGCAAGAAACAGGCCTGTATCTCTAACCGTTTAGAAGGTATCGAAGGTTAAAATTTTCCATCCTTTTACCGTTGATATCTCCGCTTCTACTGGGAGTTGAGAGTTGTAATTTGCGGATAAATGTAGGGTTTTGAGAGGACTATATTTTGGTGCAAAAAACAGTCCTGTATCTCTAGCCGTTTAGGAGATATCGAAGGTTAAATTTTTCCAACTTTTTCCGTTGATATCTCCACATCTACTGGGAGTTGAGGGTCTTAATTATTGGTGAAATGTAGGGTTTTTAGAGGACTACATTTTGGTGCAAGATACAGGCCTGTATCTCTAGCCGTTTAGGAGTTATCGAAGGTTAAAGTTTTCCAACCTGTACCTTTGATATCTCCGCTTCTACTAGGAATTGAGAGTGAAAATTTATAGTAAGATTAGGGTTGGTATAAGACTACATTGTGGAAAGAACGCATTCCTGTATTTTGAACCGTTTAGAGGATGTATTAAGTTAAATTGTTTAACTTTTGATGTTAATGTCTCCGTTTCTAATGTGAATTGAAAGTTGAGCTTTATGGTCAAAGTAGGTTTGATATAGAACTATATTGCAAAAGAGCGTTCCTGTATCTTGAGACCTTTATGAGATATCGAAGGTTAAATATGCTATCGATGAGTTCGCTTATAACTTCCATTTATCTCAAGAACGCTTCTCGGGAACATTCCGTTCGAAAGATTAGTCCGTGATAAAAAGTTTCTTGCGATCTGAGGCCGCTGTTGTTTAAAGTTAAATTGCAGCAACAGTATTGTTATCGGTCAACCCTGAGACCGGCTGCTAACATCCATTTGTGACGTCTGCCGCGCCTTTGCGATTACCGATAAATTCAGTTTTCTTGATTGCTCGCGCGATTTCAAGTGGCCATAATATATGGCGAGAATACATGGCAATATATGGGAATAATATATGGTAATAATATACGGCAACAATATATAGCAACAATATATGGCAACAATATATGGCATCAATATGTGGCAACAATATATGGCAATAATATAGGACAATAATTCATGGAATATATTTTTCGTTACAAGAGTCAATGCAAATTTGCGGCATGCACAATGTAATAATAAAAGTAATAATAAAGTAATAATAAAAGTTCTTTCTGCGAGCTTTGAGTCAGACACTCACCAATGATGATATTGATGATGTCCTGTTGCATCCAACCAGATCCATCAATGTCCGCCCATGTCCGCTGCCGCTCTCCATGTCGCGCAACATCCATCTTGCAGCTCGTCCTACGGTGATCGCTACACTTTCATCACACTTCCGCGACGCGGTCGATACGCGGTATTAGAACGGCGATATTTACATCAATTAACGAACGTTTTACTCGCCATCGATGGAAACTTTTTGCGCGCTGCGAAACGGACTCTATAAACTCGATCGGCGAGGAGTAAGAACCGTGTGAAAATTTATTGACTCGTCCAACGGATTTTTACGGTGCTTTTCATGATTGCGTCTGAAAAGTCGCGAAAATGTGGGATTATCGATATCTACGAGTGAAATATTCGCGATGCGAATGCACGCGAGGAAAGATTAGACAATCAGAAACCGGTCCCCCTTATGGAGCGCAAAGAGAGAGGAGCGGGGCAAAGTTTTCACGCATTATAGCTCTGTCACGACGATGCTTACGTTCGCGATACTTTGGCGAAATGAGAATTTAAGTTTTCTTTGTTAGCAACGCGAGTAAAAACGCGTATATTGACAACCGCGGTCGCAATATTCAAAGGCACGCGAGCGAGGATTCCTCAAATTCGGCGTGCGCTGGCGCAATTTCTACGCGCATTATACGCTACTCGAGACAATAGGGATTGTGATGAATGAACAATATTGCTAAATAATTCTACAGCCTGTTTTGCAAATAAAAGAAAAGAAAAGCTAACGATATCGGCATTTAGGTATGAATATATTTTATACGGACAATTGAATATTGTCAAATAATTAAATCGTTAAGTAATTCTGCGGCCCGCTTGAAAAATAAAAATAAAGCAGCTGATGTCGGTGTCGCGTTTGTACATATGAATATTCTCTTATTCAGATGACTGAACATCAAAAGAGAATCATTCAGTATTTTAAATCTTGTATGTAATGCAGGCTATCATCGATCAAGTAATCCCCTGATTGTTTCGAGCAATGTATTTTATTCAACATCACAAACACACATGCAAGTATCTATTTGCAATTCGCATTGACTCGAACGATATTTTTCAGTCCCACATCCGTCATGCAGAATTTTGTTTCTCTTTTCATTTTGACTCACCGAAACGACTTGCAGTCAGAGCCGGCCACGTTCCGCTTCAACTCTGTAACAAAAAATTCACATTTGCTCATCAGGTTTGACCAACGAGTGCGGGCGAGTAAAAGTAGTTTACCCTCTGCGATCGTAATTCAAGTCGAGCCGGAAATTATATCCCAGCTCTAGATCGCTAAGAGTCAAACAGAGGACTATAGTAAACTTGTAAACTTACCTTCAAGCCGACTCTGCTTCGCCCGAACCGGATCCTCCGGTGCGGCATCCGCGTCCACCGGATTGTTGCTTTCTGCAACAACTGAAACAGAAAAATAATTTTCCCGGTTGATAACCTGCGGTAGAGAGAGAATATCTTTGATCGAGACCAATCGAAAATACGGATATATTTTGATAAGGAATTTTTATCTTTATATTTTTCATTTTCCAACATTGAAAATTTAAATGGGACTTGAAGCTTTCAAGAGAGCTGATGAGGAACAAGTTACAAAGGCAAAGATCGTAAAGAGTTGAACACAGATGTGTAGGAAATTTGTAAACTTTACCTTCCGGCCGACCCTGCTCTGCCCGAACCGAATCCTCCGGTGCGGCATCCGCGTCCGCCTGACTTGCTTCCCGCAACGTCTGGAACAAAAATTTAGCGTTCTTGGTTGGTAAGCTGCGGTAGAGAAAAAATGGTTGGTCGGGATGAGTGGAGAATATTCGCTACGATTTTTTTTCTTTATTGACATTGAATGTCTAGATAGGAACTCTTGAAAGAGCTGACGAAAGAAAATGACAATAAGAAGCGGAGACACCAACAGTTGTGTGCTCTCGAAAATATTCTTTTACGGATGGACATTTAAATTCAGATCCCGTAACAAGAGTAAACAAACTTGAAAGAAGCGCTGACTGAAAACAAAAAAGGTCGCAGTCTAAGAAGCGATATGACGTTGAATATTCTACACAAGACCAATATTCTCACACAGGAATTGGGGATGATTCAGAATGTTTGATTGAGAACATGATGAATTCGAGATCCACGTCCATGGACCGTTATCTGTCTCTGTCTGGATCAATATCTTTTGTATACAACAACGCAATAAATAGATAGACAGACAGAGATTGACGAGAGTAATTGCAAATTCATAAAGTGATGATTACTAGTCGGATGATGACGGATTGTGAATGCCGAGCACGAAATTCCGACTTCTTATTCCCGGAAAATTCGTCAAACGTACGCTCTCGTTATCGGAGACCTCTCGCGTAATAAATGATTCCACATACCTGGAAACGTGACGTATCGCTGCCGGCGTTCTGCTTCTCGACTGCTGAAGTCCTCCGGATTTCACTCGCTCACGCTTCTAATGCTGATACTCGCGATTCAACCGTGCAGTTAATGAATGAGATGCCGACGCGATGCCGATTGAGTATCTCGAGGACCGACGAGATATATTTCTTTTAATTACACGAGACGGAAGTGACGAGAACGTCGCGCACGGCTGCTGCTGATGGAATGAGGTCGAATACATGAGGTGCGCGAGTATTATAATACGAAGGGCAAAAAGTGTCGTCGCTCGCGAGCCGATCAACGCAATCGGCGCGATGTAAACATTGCGGGTCTCGGCGGCGGTTGAAGCAAGAGAGACTTGCCTTTGAGCGTCTCTTGTTTTCTCGAAGGTTTCGGAACGACGAGGGGAATGCGAGGAGGCCTTTCAACTGTACGCGACATTGATGCACTCTATTTATTGATTACTGAAAATAAAAAAAATTACTCTGTCGAAGCATCGGACATTTGTTAGCTTTATGTTAATTAAAGAGGAATGTATACGATTAGAAAATGTGTTAGCAACTAATTGTATAGAGTGTAAGTTGTGACGCCGTTTTCAGAGAATAATTAAAGGTCATGGTAGCGTTAAAGAATGGAATTTCATCCTATGCGAATTTAGTCGCGCTCTTATTAAATATTAGTCCTGTATAAAATGTCGTATTTAAAAGTATTGTTTCGCATTCACGAGATTTTGTCGTGAATTCTGCTCTCAGATTGGATCGCGGGTGTATACTTTTTAATGCGACGGGGAATAGAACGTGAAAATCTTGTATGCCTCCGAAAACGATTAGGAGAAGAAGTGAATATTTTTCAATACGAAAGTTCGCATTTAAAAATTATCGATTGCGATTGAATACAAGGCATATTTGAAACGAATTGAATCATTAGGCCTGTTCGTTTTGTCTGCACTGTTGAACTGGTGCAACAAGTTAAAGTGAGAAAACCTACGTTTGTCTCACTTTCACCCACGGTCGCGGACATAAAGGTTGTCACTTTTTTTTTAATGACTTTCGGAACGCATTCCGACTCGAGAAAGATGAGAGAGCTGCTGCTCCGCCTGCGGAACACGCCTACGCAGTAAAGCCAGCGGCACACGATACTTGTTTTTGTGCTGGATTGCTTGCTGAATGAAAATATTGCGTTCTGATTGGTGCATTTCCATCCATCTTCGGAAATGCACCAATCAGGACGCAGTATTTTCATCCAGCAAGCAATCCAGCATGAAGATAAACATCGTGTGCCGTTGACTTTACTCACAACGAAAGGCGAGAAATGAAATATACGTGGTATGACATAAGTATGTCAACAATTAATGGGTGCATTCAGTATTACAACCGCTCACTGAGCTCTAAGTGAGCTCTTGCATCTGATTGGTGTATATTTTTAAATCTAAAGGCTCGTCTACAATAGCTGTAAGAGTAAGGCTGTAAGGCTGCAACGTAAGCTGTCAGCGAATGAAAATATTTCATTTCGTGCCTTGCAACCTTACAGCCTTAAGCTAAAACTCCATGCATGCGGTGAGCTCCGGCAAACGGCTGCGGTGACCAATCAGGAGACAGACGCATGCCGGAGCTTGCCGCAACCGGACTTGCGCCTCCCTCCTGATTGGTCACCGCAACCGTTTGCCGCAGTTCACCGCATGCATGGAGTCTTAGCTTTACTCTTACAGCTAATGTAGACGAGCCTTAAAGGAATATACCAATCAAATGTAAAAACTCATTGAGCGCTCAGTGAGCGGTTGTAGTACTGAATGCACCCAATGGTTGCGTTCAGAAAACAAAGCGCTCAGTGAACGCTTTGTTTTCTGAACGCAACCAACGGCTGCATTCAGTAGACTCAACAGTTAGACAACATTACTAGATTTGCCACTGAATCTCGCTCCTGATTGGTAAATACTTCTGGGTCTATGAAGAATCTAAAAGAATGCTCCAATCACAGTCAATAATCACTAAGCGCTCTCTGATCACTTTGTTCTACTGAACGCGGTCGTTGATATGCACGGTTATGCAGAGGGCGCCTCACACTGGGCTCGGCTAAAAGTGGCCCGTGACCTCTCTCCTTCTTCTTTCTGATATGGGTATTGGTCTTGGGGAATTATATTTAGGGAGGAAAAATTTTTTGGTGACGTTACAGATGTCATTCGTCGATGGTTTATTCATTTTCATCTTTTGACAGAGATGTTGATGGTTGCGTTCTGTCTGACGTTGATACTTTTGTCATTTTTGTTAATCGCACGTAAATTATATCTGCAACGATTCAAATGCAGCAAGAATATTTGCGTAGTAGTACTCGGCGATGTCGGCAGAAGTCCCAGAATGCAGTACCATGCGATTTCTTTCGCCAAGCAAGACTATGTGGTAGATATTATAGGTTATCCCGGTTCGACGCCGATGCAGGAAATCAGCGAGAATGCTAATATATCGGTTCATTATTTGCAGTCTCCACCTGAATTGCAAAACAGTATGAATCGAACACTTGATGCACTTTTGTGTCTATTATATTGATATGTACATTGATATTAATAACGTCACGTTTGTAGGATTACCACGTCTTTTAAGTTACATAATCAAAGTATTATGGCAAACTGTGAATCTTCTTTGGTTATTAATTCGCAGACCAATACCTCATTCATTGATAATGCAGAATCCACCTGCGATACCAACAATACCAGTAATCTGGTTTTATTGTGTCCTGATGGAAGTACAATCTATAATTGATTGGCACAATTATGCACATTCAATTATGGCACTAAGCTTAGGGAAGAATCATGCTTTGGTCAAATTGGCAAAACTGATTGAAATGACAATTGGTTGTAGAGTAGGACTAAACATGTGTGTCAGTAAAGCAATGCAGAAAGATTTGAAAGAAAAATGGAGCATTAAGTTAGTATTATTCACATATTTTTCCTAGAATATATGAGAAATTTTATATTTATTTGAAAATTGCTTGAACTGAATATTAGAAATTGTATAATAGAGATATCAATTGATACATCTTTTCTTTCATGATGAAATCTTGTATCCATTATAGGGCAAATATCCTGCATGATAGACCAGGGGATCAATTCCACCCAATATCTCTGGCAGAAAAGCACGAATTTCTGCTGAAGTTAGCTGAAGAATATGATGTATTTAAAGGTTCTAGAAAGGACTCAAGTATTTTTACTGAATGCTCATCAAATGGTGTGCATTTATCACCAAAGAGACCTGGATTTATCGTGTCCAGCACTAGTTGGACAGAGGATGAAGATTTCTCCATACTGTTGAATGCATTACAAGGTGCATTTATCTGCTGCAATTGAATAATTACAAATACAACAGATACAAGATAACATTAAAAAATCTGTATTGTTTTTACAGAGTATGAAAATGCATGTGAAAATAACGAATTAAATTTGCCAGACTTGATTTGTGTGATAACAGGTAAAGGCCCATTAAAAGATTTCTACATTGCCATAATTAATCTGAAGAATTGGAAACACGTTAAAGTGGTGACACCGTGGCTCGAGAATGAGGATTATCCAAAGATACTAGGTATCATATTATATGTTTACACGCTACCGCGATTTCATTTATATATATTATAAGTTTAAATATCTGCCAATCTGCATACAGCCAGCGCGGATTTAGGTGTATGCCTTCACATCTCATCCAGCGGATTGGATCTGCCGATGAAAGTGCTCGACATGTTCGGTTGCTGCTTGCCGGTCTGCGCGTATAATTACGACTGGTACATTGAATGGATACAATAATTTGCACACACAGAATGAAGTTTACGATGTTATCGTTATAGCAAATTGTGTCATTAAACGCGTGTCTCTTTATGTTTATAGTTTGTCAGAACTGGTGCAACACGAGGAAAACGGATTGGTGTTCGCGAACGAGAACGAATTGGCGCAACAATTGAAGACATGGTTCCAAGATTTCCCTAATAACGAGATGCAGCAACAACTGGAAAAGAAGTTTCGACACAACTTAGGTGCGTTGCATCAATTCCAATGGCACACTAATTGGTTAGTTGTATATAACAAACTGTTCTCTTGTTTCCGGCAGTGATCTCCTCTGTATTTCATTTTATTTTGCTAATATATTTTCTTTCGTTTAACCAACGCTTCATTATCTTCCTACACTGATATTATCCTAAAACCGCATCTGTGATAATGAATATTATTTATTTCGTTAATTTATATCAAATATATACTTGGCCATACTCACGTGCTTGTATGCGTGTGGTTACAACACTATATAATTTCAATTACATAGTATACAATTAAAAAGTAAGTCAATGACATCACAAATACATATTCGACATCGAATTTATAAATGTGAAAAATTCTACGGTGTCAGCGAATGCGTTGCGATCATGAACTCCGTTAGATTTTGCTCATTTATCCGCGTTTATCGCGTCTATCAATTCGATGAACAGCATACTCCATTCTGCGTGATATATTTGTCTGATTAAAAGTAGAAGCACACCAGCCGGCCAAAACTCAACCGAGTTCGTTCAGGCGGATCTTACTTTTTAGGCTGTGCAAGGAAGAAAATACGAATATATAAATCGATTGTACGGCATAAAAAAATTCGAGCGAAATACATGACTCAGCCATCAATATTATGTATTAATTTTCAACAGGATTTTGAAAATCAATTATACTGGTCCTGAAGCTTATGACTCTATTGCTCTTCAAAAACTCTAATTTTTTTCTTATATTTCTAATTTACTATATTTTCAACACAAATACCAAGTCTCATGATACATCCTCTATATAAATTATTTCTAAACACACAAACACAAGGCACGCACCTGGTGTTGCGTTTCTTTTTTTATTATCTTAACTCTATGATATACAAAAGGATGTATGATCTTTTCTGAGAACAAGATCTTCATTCACACAAGATTCAATATCTTCACGAGTTATTCTGCTCAAAGCAACAACGAAGATTGATACTCTCATGAAACATGAGGTATGTAAATCAGGTACACAGATGCTATTTAAACTAAAAGCCGCTCTATCTCCTGTTGTATGCCGTTGATCTGCGGTTTTAATTGCGAGCCTTCGTTGACTGTGATGGAACAGGCCACTACTGGCCTGGAGACTCCACAGGCTCGTCCGAGGGCTTGTTTACTTCGCACGAACACGTAGGGCACATTCTTATCCTCGCAGAGCAGAGGTAGATGCAGCAGAATCTCCAATGGTTCAGCGTCCGCAGCCATCACAATAAATTCGGACAAGCCGCGATTCAGAGTCTTGGTCGCCTCGTTTGCTCCTTTTCGAAGCTGCTTATAATTCATCGCCTGCTGAACGAGGTTTAATATCTTGCCGGTGAGCGTGGCGTCCGCCAACGGATAAGCTTTGGGATTGACCTCGTCCGTCTTAATTAAAAAAATAATGATATCAGTGAATCTGAGTTAACTTAGCCAGGGAAACGATAGATAAGTGCTATTGTAACTTTGTTGCCGCAGAAGAAAGGAAAAGCATATGTTCACGATGAAACACGTGGGGAGGTTAACCTCAAAATAAAGCGGCGTACGGCGCAATTGAAACAGCAAGTACCACGGTATCACGATTACTCACCATCTTTTTTTCACGAATTAACGTATTATCGGAAATATGCCAGCTACAGTAATCGTCGATAACTCGACGGCCTCTCAGCGATTATTTAGTAAAAATCGCTTCACTGAGGAATAAACAGAACTCCGTTGTGCATCTACTCTCTCTCTCTCTCTCTCTGTTTCTCTCTGCCTCCACCTCTCTTTCTCTCTCGCGAACAATTGGTTTTGATGGCGCCAACGAATTTTTTCGTCTTTAATTGGCAATGCTGAGATACACGCGGTAAAATCGAAACCATCGCACGAACGAGATCGGTCTTGATTTTGTTGCTACTTTTTTACATTTTATTGTGATTATATATGATATAATTGTTCTTCTCCCAGGCGCAGGACGAAAGAGACTCACGCTCATGCGTTGACTAACGTCATCGTTCGAGACTCCGTTCAACAATAATTGAATAATTAACAGTAACTTCTATTTCAATAAAACGAAGCAGGTGATATTTGACTAATAACAATATCAAATCGCCGAGTGGACTAGTCAGGATCTTGCAATTGCGCAGAAAGAGAAAGCTCCTGAGCTCGCGAACGCTTTAGGACAGTTACCTCGTGCATCTCGGCGGATCGGACGTAAAGAGAAAGAAAAGAAAAATCGCAAGGTGCAGATAGTGCAAATGGAACACTTGCGACTTATAACGATTTCGTGTATCGCGATATTGTTCTTGCCGAGACATCGCAGTTTAAACGCGATAAGAACATAACTAAAGCGATAAAGATTTTAATGACGGGCGGCGATGGTGATGCGTCATTCGTCTAACGAAACTCGCATTGAGAAGTGCTTCCACGCCCGTCATAATGGCGTTCACCGTGACGACGTTGATGCTGATGTTACTGTTGACAATATTATTGTGCCATCAACTGATCCTACCGACACAATGTTTGCTTACAGACATGAGGTTCGAAGAGGTGTCGAACGACCGGCCGATAATAGGTGAGTTCCCGCTAGCGCAGAATCATACGAATAATCAAGTGGATTTTCGTTTGAGAGAAACAAGATCCTGTGATTCATCCTCGCAAGAATCGAGCAAGCGAGTGAGTTCGAAATTCGATGAGAGAGCGTCTTCGAATTCGATTTAAATTTATTGTTTACATTACGCGTATCGGGAACCGAGTCGTATGATTATGGATTGTATAATAAACAGAGATGTGCGTGATAAACCGGTCGCGTGAAAAATTACTCCGAAATGATGCTTATTGAGAGTACTCGCGCGATATCTGGCGCTGATAATCGCTTTTGCTGAGATCTACTGTATGGATAATTTGGGATAACGGAGATATTGTGTTTGTACACGCACGAAATAATAATAGAACGTGTTTGCTTGCGAGGTGTTCTAACGCAAGAGATAGATTACAACTTGGATCGGAAATACCCCGGACAATATCACAGCTACATCGCCGCGTCGTATGTGAAGTTCGTCGAGGGTGCTGGTGCTCGACCCGTTCCGATCTGGTAATCACCGTGAAACTATTTACCGTTTGTTACTTCATTGCTTCTTTCATTTATTTGGCGAACTTTGGTGCTTTCCCTTCTTTCTATCCGCCTCTTCCCCTCTCTTTACTTTTTCTCAAAACTCTCAATGTATTCACCATCTAACTTTGCAGGATCGGTGAGAACAATTCGTACTATGAAGATATCTTAAGCAAAGTGAATGGGTACGTAGCGCGAATATGTACAATAAATGAACCAATAATCGAAGAGTTTTATCTTGTTTCTTTCTTCTTAGAACTTCTTCCTTTTTACACAAAAGCGTCACGAGACGTAGCGTTTTATTCGGGGTACTGAGAACGAATAGATTATTCTCTCGTACAGATAGTTTTAGTACACTGTTTCTTTTCTTTTGTATAAAATTGTCTAGATGAAGGAGTTGTCCATCTTTAAGCTTTTATTCATGCGACTTTGTACACGGAAAATAACTTTTTTTAGAGTCCTGTGGCCGGGAGGTGCAACATATTTTAATCAGCGTGATGGATACGCCGATGCAGGCGCCGCAATTTACAGGTCGTTAGACTGAATTAAGAATAATCCGTAAGATTTGCATCAGATGATGCGGATGATTTTTTATCTGCTCGTTAATAGGATCGCGAAGAAAATCAACGACGAAGGCGAATATTTCCCGATACTCGGCATTTGCCTCGGCTTCGAGCTGCTGACGTACGTTGCGGCGAATGGTATTGAGCATAGGACTAATTGTTCCAGTCTCAATCAGCCACTTCCGTTGGAATTCAAGCCTAGTAAACTTATTTCTTAAAAAAAAAAATATATATATATATTATATCTTAAAAAAAGCAATGTTCACACCTGTGACACTCAGTTGTAGAAGTTCTCGTGTTTATTAAAAATTTGTTAAGTTCTACCGTAACTTTTTTATCTGTTAATCATTCGAATACTAATTAATGCTGTTGACATAGTACGTATCGTTCAAAACTTATCGTACAAATCCTATGATTTCTACAACTAAAAATCACCTAAATGAATTTTTCTTAACATGTGCCATTGTTTTTTATCTTTTTGTATGTCTGGTCTTTCCTCGAAGGATATTAAATATATAGATTTCTTTTTCAGACTTTAACAAAAGCAATTTGTTCAAACATGCTCCATTGGACATCGTGGAGATTTTGAAACTAGAACGCGTTACGGCGAATTATCATCAATTTTGCGTCACAGAAGAGGTATTTTCTTATTGTAGACTATTGATTAAAAATCTGGATTCAAATAATTAACGTACACATTGGTCTTCTCATTAGTCGTACGAATAATTAATATTATCGCGGCGTCGACTTTGTCGTTACGTATTTCAGAGTCTGCGCCGTGTCAACTTAATCAATGAATTTCGCGTGATGTCACTCAATCATGATAAACTAGGCCAGGAATTCATCTCTACGTTAGAGCATAAGAACTATCCGTTCTACGGTATGCAGTTTCATCCAGAGAAGAACATCTACGAGTGGAAGACCGGCAAGAATATTCCCCATGGAATCAATGCTACTCGAGTAGCTCAATATTTCGCCGATTTCTTCATCAATGAGGGTGAGTGACATCTCGTAGATATTCGACTCTTGTCGATTGAACGACTGCCGAAGCAACATACGTCGTACAATTCACTGTGTGAATGCACGTACGATCTTCATCTAATGCGTGTAGAGTAAAATCAATTTCTCTCTTCCTCCGCAGCTCGCAGAAATTCGCATAGATTCAGCACGCCGCAAGAGGAGGAACGTAGCCTGATCTACAATTATCCTGTCACTTACACAGCCCCGCAGGGCTCCACGTATCTACAGTGTTATATGTTTAAGAAAAATGACCGCTCGTTTTGCAGGAACGGTCTGTGATATACGTAAGCTTGGAGTGAATTTTATTCTTAAGATAGAAATGTCGTTCTTTTTCACAAATACAAATGTCATCTCCTCGTTTGTGTATAATATAAAGTAATTTTGTAAATGTGTACGGCGCGCGCGCGACATATCGACATACAAAACTATCACCCAGTAATCGTGTGTGAATCTTTACGAAACAATATTGTTGTTATTGTTACGACACGACGAATGACAGCACTGGGGGACGTACACAACAAACAAAAAGATAGTACGCGTAATTTCCACATTTAACATAACACCAGTGTATATTGTGTCACAACTGGGATACATAATATTACAATGGTGCATAATAAAATTCTATACATATTTTGTTCTATCTAAAGTAAATCATATTTACTCATATTTCTCGCTCGCTGTCGCTTTCTCTCTCTCTCTCTCTCTCTCTCTCTCTCTCTCTCTCTCTCCCTCTCCCTCCCTCCCTCCCTCCCCCTCTCCCTCTCTCTGTCTCATTTCCATCGCGTTTCTGCTCCGAACCAAAGTGTCCTCATCGATCGATCGATCCACATGTGCGGTGAATATCATATCTCGTTCGACGAGAGCAAAGAGATGTGTGTATTTTACGTAAAACACGACGATGCGTAATGTAACGACACCGTTTCGTCGAAATAATGCCGATGCACACCTCGACTCAGAGACGGAAACGTCTGGACCTGGCGCTTGCTGACGTTCTTCTCTCATCTTTTTAAACAAGCACGAAACTAAACCTCTTAAAAGCACGAACCAACTCTTAGTTTTTATTCTTGTAACGTATTATAGTATTATCATTAATAATAATTAATAGTAATTCATATAAACATTATTTCTATCTTTATTCCTGTTATATGTTATATAATGTTGTTTCTCATAAGGATGATGCCGAGGTCAATATAGCAGACAAGTCATATTTTTTTTTATCCCTCCCGTTCTCTACCTTCCTCCCCCTTTCACTCTTTACATATCTCTCTCGTTGGAAGTACATTTCCCCTCCCTCCGAGGAAAAATGGGTTTGTGGTCGTGTTTGCCCCCCTGGTGGTGATTAGCTCACCTGTGTATGTTACACAGTATATATACATAATGTATATAAGCATGAGCAATATATATATTATACATATATATTTGTCTATCCCGTATAAGTGTACGAGAGATTTCACGATGGATCATTCCCTTCTCCATCTTTTATCGTCAACTCTCTCGCTCTTTCTCACTTGTTTTTTTTTTGTTTTGTCCTCCTGAGGATATAACAAAGATCTACGTATCTTTTCTTATGATCGATGCTGTTTATGAGGTTGACCCTGCAATACACTCAAATTTTGCCCCGGTTTCATTACTTTAAATAGTAAGTATGATATATATCTCTATCCGCTCGAATATACTTATATAGTAATATATATATATATATATGTATTTATATATATATATTTATATATATTCGAGATTGCGCCACATCTCGAATATCTCTCCCGTTACATATGAGCGTATGCGAATACGCGTTTTAATAAATCTCCTCTTTATGTGTAATGCCTATTTGTGATATATATTTATGTACTATTAGTATTATACATAATTATATTTAGCGCAAACAGCTGCAACAGCGTGACGATCGGGCTTACGATCTCATCCTCATTTCCTGAAAGTCGCTCTCTGTCGCAGTTGCAAATTCCTACGAAGAAACTCATCGACGACCACTCGCGATGCGACCGCAGCCACGTCGCACTGTCGCTTCCTCCTCTTACCATTTCTCTTTACTTTTATCTTAACGGTAAATATGAAATACATGGCCTTATACGACGATCGCTTAGTGTTGTAGTGTTTCTACCTCTCCCCTCAGTGGCGAATGATATCAAATCGGAATCGTGAACCATTGCGAATTTAGAGCAAGAGAACATAAAAACATGTGAATCCATTATTCTTACATTACATGTCAATTAGGGACTTTAATCCACACGAACCACTATCGCTTTTAATCCTTTCGCTATGACTCTGGCCGATAAAAACGACCACACACAGACCGATACAATAGCTTTAAACATATATTAAGTTATACCATTCTACAGCTCTGTTCGTAAGAAATCTATACGGTCGTTTCTTATCGATCGATTATAGTCGTTCTTAGTACTTAAAGGAAACGACAACTACAGACATTGTTGGTAGCGCAAGGATTAAAATTTGCAAACATGCAGCTCGTGGTACATTTAAGGTCCGGTATCAGTGGTAATCCGTTATTTGCAGATGTCTGTCTCTGTCTTTCAGGCGGCTGAGCCATATTGCACTCCACCGTAACAGCTAATAAGATTATATTCGCTAATAACTAAGTGAAAGCATAAAAATATCTACAACACAAATTCCCGCCCGAGAAAAATCTAAGGATTTCTAGCTATGCAAAGGCGCACACTAACGAGTTAGACCATTCGGTTACTCGTACATATCGACAACTTATATTGCGGCAATTCCGGGAAAATATTTTAATCATAATGAAATCGTTAGGACTAGTATGTATAAGTATGTAATTATTGAAAAAAGCAATGTGCTTGCCAAACTTATATGAACATTCATAATTTTTCTCGTGATTATTATACTTATAATACAGAGTCTAATGAAATCGATGGTACAATTAAATAAGTACTTGACTTTCCATATAAAGATAAAGCGTTAACACGAGAAATCAATTTTTCGTGAGATTCGGCTTTTGAGAAAAATAAAAGAATAATTTTTTTCATATATATTGGTAATAATCTAATAGCAATTTTTATTTATTTATTGGGTCCAAAATAAATTAACGATCATTACAAATGTCGTAACCCTAACTGAAAAAAATAGAAAAATAGAAAAAAAAGATAATCTTATCTTTTCTTATATCAGCAGGATAAGATATGTTATCCTTCCTAAATATATCATAAATAAATAAAAAGTTTACAAACTAATAAATTTTATATAGAAACAAACAAAACTTGTATAAATAAATATTCAATATTTCTTATTATTATTTAATTATGATTATATGAATCAATGTTACTATACAGGGTGATCCAAAATTCCCGCATTCGGAGTACAGGACATGATACTTTATGCTAAAATAAACAACTTTTTCCTTAAGCAAAATTGCGTTCAAGTAATTTTTTGCAGGAGAACGTGTTAAAGTTAATGAATAAACGTTCTTGTCCATGTAGCGTTCAGGACCGGCGCGCGCGCCTCACTCGCGTATACCTAGTCAGTGACTAGTATTTATAAGTAATGTTAAAACGCTCATATGGCTCTATTGCGATTAGTTTACATCTTAAAACTGTCCTTAAGACAATCTTAAATAATAAGAATCAACTAGGAACAATATCGGAATTTGACTTTCTTCCGTATTGTATCGCTTAAATAATGAAAAGTTAATAAAATAACTACTGCTTTTATTTCTTACGTAATAAATAAATAAAAAATTGTCTGATTGCAGAATATCATCTGAAAATAAAAACAAATGTAAATAATAATATGCTTTGCGAGTTGTGAGATCCCGATATTGTTTATAGTTGATTCTTATTATTTAAGATTGTCTTAAGGACAGTTTTAAGATGTCGTAAACTAATCACAACAGAGCCGTATGAGCGTCTTAAAAGATTACTTATGAATACTAGTCACTGATTAGATACACGCGAGTGAGGCGCGCGCGCCGGCCCTGAGCGCTACATAGACAAGAGCGCTTATTCGTTAACTTTAACACGCTCTTCTGCAAAAACTACTTGTCGGACGCAATCTTGCTAAAGGAAAAAGTTGTTTGTTTTAGCATAAAATGTCATGTCCTATACTCCGTATGCGGGAATTTCGGGTTATCCTGTATATTGATTGATATTAATATTATATTCCAATATATTTTTTTATTAGCGTTCTCATAGTCTCGTTAGGAAATTTTATCTTACTTTAAGTAAAGAATCGTCTTAATTTCAGTGTACCATCGATTAAATTATACTCTTGTACGAAAGTACACCTATAAACATTGAGCCCATCCCAACTGCAAAATTCAAAATACCACTCCGAATCTGAAATGAAACCGCCACCGAATTCCTACAAAAAAAAAAATAATAGCGTAATTGATACGTTTCCTGTAACGCATTGCAGCAAAATTATGCTGAGGTCAGTAACTAACGTCAAGTAACGCTGGTCACGACTGTTAATCGCCACTATATTCCCACGTCGTCACTATACTTTGATTTGTATTTGAAAAATCGCCCGTGACGCCGATTTCAGCAAATGTTGCCGGACAGCATTTCTCAATCGTACTCGTGCGAAATCAAAATATTAATTATAATTCAATGCAAATTCGTCGTGAACATTGTAATTAGTGCCTCTTTGTTAAAATTACGCGACGAAAGGTTACTTAAAAATACGTAAAATTATCGCGCTCTGCCTGTCGCATATAGTTATAAAGTTGTCTCTGGGACATTACAATCCTCTTGCACAGATTTGGAACGTATTATACGCATTACAAGATCGTTACCACAGTCGACATACTTATCAAGTACAAGCATAAATAAGCAAAACCAAACTTTGGAAAATACACCATGCTTGTCGCGAGAAACAATCGATGTTCGAATTGCGCGCGTACAGCCATTGTACACCGTGTCGTTCCAAGTCTTTTTAGCAAACGAGAATGATGTGTACGTGTGTGTGTACGTGTATGTGGTGTAGTTCTACTGTGAGAGAGAGACTCCTGTTGCTGTCGCTGCGATCGCGAGTGCAGATGCATCCACGCAAAACACCGATGATCCTCGACGACGACGTAATAATCCATTGTGATCCAATAGTCTTTGCGAGGAAACGATGAACGGCGCACAATTACTCCTTTACGATTCTCTTCGACACAGTCGTATCTTAAGTATTACGCGCACATATATGTGTATATATATATATCACGCACAAGTATTCAGCTTCAAATGCATGCTCTCCTCCTCCTCCTTCTCCTCTTTCTGCTTCCTCTTCTCCTCTCCCATCACCAATCTCATCCATCTTTTTCTCTTCGTATTCTTTTCCTCTGAATTTGGTTTTTTTGTCCTGTTTCCGTTTCGTTTATTTTCTTTTCTTTTCTTAGTACGACGTCAGTACGCCCGGCGGAGTGGGCACGACTACCGTGTGCTGCGGCACTACCGGTGGCGCCGGCGGTGCTAACGGGTGTCCCACAAGTACCGCCGCTGCCGGTATCGGCAGAACGCCAGACTGCGGTATGGCCGACGGGGTGCTGACCTGCGTCGGCGGCCCTTCGGCCGCGTGCTTGCGCAAGTGTCTCAGCATATTGCCCTTCTCGACGAAGGTCTTGCCGCAATCCGGGCAACTGTGCGGTCGCTCGTCCGAGTGCGAGCGTCTGTGCGAGACCAAGTGTCCTTTGCACATGAAATCTTTGGCGCACAGGTCGCAGCGGAACGGCCTCTCGGCGTTGTTGCCCTTATTGTGCGAGCGCATATGAAATAGGAGATTACCCTTCAACGGGAAACTTTTGCCACATTCTGTGCACACAAACGGACGTTCACCAGTATGGCAACGCATGTGATTCACGAGATGCTCCTGTAACAGAAAATTTGCAAGCACGTGAAGAATACTGCCGATTGAGAGACAAACGAGTAGATGAAGCTAACAGACTTGATCCTTCAGTTAAGAGCATCGTACATTTACTTTCAGCAAAGATTGATTTTACAGTGAAAAATGACGCAACGTAGCATTTTACAATGACCAATACGAAATCAATAAGTACTGATTACATTATTATGAGCATTGTAATTGCAAAAGACCGATAACAAATGAAGTTAAGATAAGTTATGACAAGTTTAAAAAAATAATTATGATAAAGCTTTTTTTATCGAAGATGCAAACGCAAATTTTATCTATCAATGATAACAAAGTCAATGAAGTCAACGTACCTTTCTTGTGAACGGCTTGGAGCACACGTTGCAACAGTGTGAGGAATCTCCGGTGTGCTGACGGAGATGATTATTGAGGTGTTCTTTCCTGGTGAACGTCCTCTGGCAAAACTCACACCTGTGTGGAGATTCGCCAGTGTGGATGCGCACATGATTCGTCAAATGCTCCTTACGAGTAAATGACTTGGAGCAGAAGTGGCATCGGTGTGGCGATTCGCCTGTATGTTGACGCACGTGATTGGTCAAATGTTCCTTCCGCGTGAAGGATTTGGTGCAATACTGGCACTTGTGCGGTGACTCACCCGTGTGCTGCCTGACGTGGTTCACCAGGTGATCCTTCCGCGTAAATGCTTTCGGACAGTATTGACAGCGGAAGGGCGTCTCCCCTGTTCAACATTTTACGAGTTCGCAACTTTTAAGAGAGAACCTTCTACAACGTTATTCGGAACGTGGTGTTATCCTGCACAAGACGAGTTTGCTCGACGCAACGCACGAAAAGGGCACGATATCGAATACATTTGTGCATTGCACATTCGTTGTGATGTAGTTGATTTAATTTTATCGTCATTCACGAGATTAGGAAATTAGATCGTTGATCGTCGAAAGATAAAAATGTTACTTTGTATATTTATATGCACAAAATATATATCGTAATTTAATATATATAAGAAATAACTTTATATCGAAAACTGAAGCATAAAAGAAATTTTAGTAATTTTAAGATAAAAAAAGAAGTTGTATGTAGTTGCGTGACTTGTATGTATGGTTTTTCTTTCTTTGTGAGATTTAAATGAGATTTAAATTATTATTATTATTAAACACTTTCAAATCAGGCATATACATTAATGCCAATAATATCATATCGAGGAAATTGGAGAGGGAAGATTGTCTGATATTATGAAAAATTTTTATTATCAGGAGAAATACTAAAGGATGTGTTAAAAAAACTGTATCATTGAATGTATTCGATATCGCCCTATTCTTATGCAGCATCAAAGAAAAATCAGCTTGTACAGCGACAGATTGCAATCTGTCTACACCAAAGTACTATAATTATAGTACTTTGACACTCTCTCGGTACACATCCTCTAATTTCATAAATCCGATATTGAAAGATGCTACTATTACTTTAAGCATGAAACTTTCTATTCCGCGATCTCATTGTATAAATAAATACATGTATCTTGATCTCTTCTCGAAATTCACGTTTACTATCAACTAAATAACACTCTATATAACGTTGAAATTAAATGGATCTCGAAACTCGTGTCGAGCAACGACAACGAGGTGAAGCTGATTGACGAGCAAAGGAATTATTTACAAGTCTCTATTGTGAAACACAAAACTCGACTGACAAGATTTTTACAAATGCGAAGGGGAATGCGAAGTAGTCGCGAACATATTGAACAAAAAAAAAAAAAATAAATAAATAAATACGAGCACGCTGAAATAACTGTTAGTAAGAGGCACGCATGAGAGCGGTGTATTAGGCAGAACAGCAAATGTTTGTAAAAGGGTGGGCAAGGGGGGATTCTATGATGATGTGGGGGATCCCATGATGATCAGATCGAGTTAAACGTGATGTGATGGTCAACGTTAAAGAGACGTACGTACGACGAACGACTGTATATGAGTGTCACGGTGAAAATTCACGGCGATTCACCCTCTAAAACAATACGATTAATTCCCATGCAAATGTCTGATTGTCAACTAAATACGATAATACACATAAACACGACGTCTCCCCTCTGGACGAATTCATCAACGGCAGAATCCTTAGGCGAATTAGAGAGACAAGAGGGGACGAAAAGCGATGAGACAGAAATACAGAGAGATGTAGTTACCTCAATGTAGTTCTTGAGAAAATGGCAGAGTTCTCGCGACACTCTACATTCAATTGCGACCGAGCCGAGTCCCTTCAACGTTTCCACTTAATCGTCGGTTCAAGAGAGATTGAAAATTGAAAACGGGAGAAGAGCGTGACGTAGAAGTGGCGAACCGCTTCGACATTCTGTGTCTCGCAAAGAAAGGATGATGTCCGAATTCGTCAAAGATTCTGCCGCTTAAAGAGCAAATTCGACGGGGAGACGAGGTACCTCCGGACACGGAAACTAGAGAACGAGATGTGACAAAACCGGAAGCGTGATGCTTCCGTGATGCGGAATGTGTGCTTTGACTCGCGTTTGATCCAACTACCTAAGATACTCTAAGTGACACTACGTACAGAATGACTCTCGCAATTGCTAATCGATCTCTTAATTCTATAAGAGAGACTGAAATCCGTCCCTCTTTCCCTCTTTCTCCTCTCTTCTTTCCTTTGTTGCTCCCTCACTCTCTTTGCCTTTCTATACACGTATATATGTATATACATATAAATAGACCACGAAAATACAACTACTCTTAATAGAGACAAAATAGATAAACGATTATCGGTTGCCCGTGAAGTGAACATCTGCCAACCGCTCTCACCTGTGTGTTGGCGGATGTGGTTAACAAGGTGTTCCTTTCTGGTGAACGATTTGGAGCAGAAGCCGCATCGGTGTGGAGACTCACCCGTGTGCTGGCGAACGTGGTTGAGGAGATGCTCCTTTCGCGTGAACGTCTTCGAGCAGAAGTCGCAGCGGTGCGGCGTCTCGCCCGTGTGCCACATTATGTGGTTCGTGAAGTGCTCCTTCCTCGTAAACGACTTACCTGCATGGGACGGCAGCGTACGAACAGAAAAAACCAAAAACAAACGCATTTCAATTATATTGCGAGATGTGAGACGCGGATCTGGCGGGGGGGGGGGGGGGGTTGGTCGCGCTACATGTACAACTTCGCTTTTCTTTATCCTATTTTTCTTTTTTTCTAGCGAACACGCGCGTGGGACGATTCCAAAATGGACTATTGATCTGTGATAATCGCAGTGCGACGGTAAATGCAAATGAAGGAAAAATGCACGGTTTAATCGTTTGTACTTTGCGCCGATAGATAACGACGAGCTTGCTGCGCAAGCAGCAGAGGAATGCTTCGCCCTTTACATCGTGTAAGTCTTCGCAAAAAAGTTACACGAATCATGAAATCATCTTTCTCGCGAAAAAGCGCGCGCGCGCGCGCGCGCGTGTGTGTGTGTGTGCGTACTTTGTTGCACGAAATCGCGGCGGAGAGCGAATTCCCTCCTCGAAAAGTGACATCGGACGCGGTCAACGTGCATCTGTATGTATACAAGTATCACGTGACATGTATATACCGGCGCGCATGCTTGCAACTCTGTTGAACGAAAATACAAATTTCGAATTTCCCACTTTGTGAATTTCGCCTCGTCCGCACGGCGATCGTGGGAGGATCAGCATACGGGTGTCACTGTCGTGTCGCTCGATCGCTTCCTCGACATGCAGGGCGTCGGTACGCGCGAATGCGACGGCACTTTGTGGCAAGGTGTCCGATTTGTTGCAACAACCGTGCGAAGGGCGAACGGAAACGCGGCGACGGAGTTCGCCGGCAGAGCTCAACGGCAGCTCTCGACGAGCATCGCGGTTGCGACAAACGCAGAAACCCGTAGAGGATCCGGCTCTCGAGCGTCGTTGCAATTACGCATCCAAACAAGAGCAACGAAATTCCGTCTCGAGCGACGCGGCAGGATCGAGTTCACTCCGACTCGACACAGACAGCACAAAGAGTCGAAGGCGCCGCGGCAAGGACGATGCATTCCGACGCGCACAGCGGTCGGGCGGAAAGCCGCGAAACAGGCTGTCGCGCAATTAATTGTCCGGGGCCGTTCAATTGGCGCATGCAAAAGCGAGAAATACACGAAGAGCAGACTGGCCGCGATTGGTGAGAAGGGAGAGTGAAAATGACGAAAGGAGTGCGATAGAGCGAACGAGCGAGCGAGCGAAGGAGGGCCAGCGGAGAGTTTCGATACAAACCGCTCAAATTTACGAAATAGCAAGTCATGCCATCACAGTTCACGGCCAGACGTTGGGTGCGAAATAAAGGGCCCCTTGTGGTATGGAGCCGGCCGGCCGGAGGCTCGCGCGATTCCCGAGGACTGAAGAGAAGGAAAAGGGGTCCCGTCCGCGCGAGCGGGTAGAGACGGGCGGGAGGGTGAGCGCACCGACACGATTCTAAGGTTAGAGGGGCGCCTCTTCCTCCGCGAAGGAATGCGCACGACCCGCGCCGCGAGAGAGGAGAGGGACGGGCGGGCTACTCGCGATGCGCGATCAATTCTCGCGAATTTTATTTCACCGTCGCCGCGCCGGGTACGCGGCGGCGATGGTGGTGGTGGTGGTGGTGGTAGTGGTGGTGGTGATGGCGGTGGTGGATGGTAGAGGTGGTGGAAGCGATGATGGTGGTGGTATAGTAGAGAGGTAGTGATGGTGGGGTGGTATGGCGGTGACGATGGTGGTGGTGGTGGCGGAGGTGGTAGCGGAGGTGGCGGCAACTGCCGCTGCTGCTGCAGCCACGACAGCCGCTCATCACAGTACATTCGACGTAACTTCGCGTCGCGTTTATAGCTTGTGACGCGCGTGTGACTCGAGAGGGGGAGAGAGAGAGAGAGAGAGAGAGAGAGAGAGAGGGGGGAGAGAGAGAGAGAGGGAGAGAGAGAGAGAGAGAGAGAGAGAGAGAGAGAGGGAGGGGGAGAGAGAGAGAGAGAGAGAGAGAGAGAGAGAGAGAGAGAGAGAGGAGAGAGAGAGAGAGAGAGAGAGAGAGGGAGAGAGAGAGAGAGAGAGGGAGAGAGGGAAGGGGAGAGAGAGAGAGAAACAGAGGAGGGGGTGAAGAGGGGGAGGGAGAAGGAGAGGTTTGTCAAATCCCATCGATCGTCGGTAGTAGCGACGAATGCACGCGTGCACCACGCGATCGCGAGTGACTGTCTTGGTCTTTTTGAGGTGGAGAGATTGCAGATAGGGGTGGATGACGGATATGCTATTCGTTGAGCCTCCCGTTCTGGTCTTGCGGAGTTTTAGTCTAGTTCGTGATACAGGATATCATGGGGCGCATCAATAACGATTGAGAGTCGGTTCCAGGTGAATTTGCGGAAACGTATATGTACAGGGGACAAAAAAGCACAGAGTGCTCCGAAGCTTACAATGCGTTCTCTGGAATATGTACACACTGTATTGATCCTGACGTCATCGCGAACATAAATTAAAGAGGAGTGTCCTATTGAGAGAAACAGAAAATGAAATTTGTTGAGCGAATGATGAAACCCTTCGTTTGTCCTTTGTGTGTGGTGGTATGCAATTAGAAAAGATCTTACTTACCTCGTGAGAACTTCACAAATTAAACCGTCGTCGATCACAATTTATGACAAATTGTCGTCATAATTGCCGTGTCAGCAAACATATCACTGGCGAGGGCCAGTTCGGTTATAGTGTTCTTTGTCGCAAACTTTATCGCAGAACACACAGGTCGCACGGTCATATAATTCAGTAGCGTAAATACTAAAATGACGCTGACTACGAACGTGTTACTTTCACGAAGCGAGTATTGAAATACCAATCATATGGAAAATGTGCCGAAAAAAAGAAGATACAATTGCGCTTCAATTGGAAATACTTCTGGAATCGTCCCATTGAATGTCGTAGTTCGTTTCGAATTGTTTGAATTTTACATCGATAAAATTGTGCTAACTCTTAATCTTTCATCCGAATTAATCTCAAAGTAACGACTCGTCACTTCAATCGCGCGTTTCGACGCAGGTATATGTAAGAAGCGGAGCTCAGATGTCGTGTAGGACTTACCGCATATTTCACAACGGAACGGCGTGTCGTTTGTGTGCGAGCGCATGTGGTTAGCAAGGTGCTCTTTGCGCGTATACTTCTTGCCACAGGCTGTACAATGGTGAGGCGTTTCTCCTGTATGCCACATAACATGGTTCATAAAGTGTTCTTTGCGAGTAAAGCTCTTCTTGCAAATATCACATCGATGTGGAGTCTCACCAGTGTGTTTGCGAACGTGATTTACCATGTGTTCTTTTCGGGTAAATGTCTTCGAGCAAAATTGGCATCTGCAACATAATCGTGTCGCATGTCTCGATTTATCCTCGCGTTACTCGACAGAAAGACAAGAACAAAACAACACGGTAATTTCTAACAAGTGCGAAGCCAATTCGGCTTCCATTCAATGTCACTGTTTAATAATATTAATGCGCAACAACAATCTTTCATATTACTGGTGAAGTCCCTCTCATCTCGCTCATCTACCGACCACCTTGGTTCCATTCCACTTACGTGAACTATGCACGAGTAGACTTACCGATATGGCGTCTCGCCAGTGTGGCATCTGGTGTGGTTATCCAAATGTTCCTTGCGTGCGAAGCTCTTGCCGCAAACCGTGCAATTGTACGGCTTGTCAGTGGCGTGTCTCTTCATGTGACGCTCGAGCGAGGCCGCGTTCGCGAAAACATGAAAGCAAACTGTGCAAGTGAACATGGATCCACCCAAGTGGCACTTGCCGTGACGCGTTAGGTCGTTCGCATTCGAGAACGCCTTGCCGCACACCTGGAAGAAATTTATTATTGGTCGTTCGATGGGTGCATTCTGGACAAGTCGACGCGCACGACGAACGACAAGCGGCTCAGAGCGCATTACGTACCTGACACGTGAACGGTTTTCTCTCTGTGTGGTATCTACGGTGTACGATCAATTGATAACGAAATTGGAAGATCTTGCCGCATATTTCGCAAGAGTGGCTGCCGACTGACACGGGCGAGGCGCTCGGGCCGGGCGTCGCTTCGCCGTCGCTCGACTTAATGTCGAACTTGTTCAGTTGGACTTGTTGCACGATCGGCGTGCCATTCTGTATTGTGGTAACTGTTTGTGTAGGCACGGTGCTACCTACTAGTGTCGTTCCAGCGGCAATTTCGCTCTGCAACTTGCCGAAGACCTCGTGATACGCCAACAGCTGGTTAATATCCTCGACGTTCACCTGCGACGAGGAAGCGAAGCGCGTTAAATGGGCTGTGTATTCACCGCTCGAACTTGCAACTGACCGTTGTGGCGGTGGCGAGATTTCGTACCTTGTACATATTCTGCACCATCTCGACGCCAAGTGTTTTCGCCAGGTCTTGCTCATTTCCAGCGCTAATCTTCACGACCGAGCCATCCGCCGTTCTCACGTCCATCATGTGTCCACCTGGCTTCAAGTCAGGAACTTGAAACCTAGACCAGAAACATAGAATTGCATTAGTACCTCATGCCGTGCGCTCGTTTCTTTGTCATTTCTCTTGTTTGCAGGTAGTGTTACGATTTCTGACCGAGATAAATGACTGAGAGAAAGAGTATCGGCGCACCAAGTTCCAATGTAATTTTCTTTGTTACCCGATATTCTCCCTTCTCGGGAAAGCCCACATTGTTCACGTTCACGGCGACAACTTTTAGATTTGTTAAATTTGTGCGGCTCATAATAATTGCGAAGCGAGAAGGTGACGCGGTATTATTCCATGCGATTAATACCAGACCAATGAATATACATTGAGGTTTAGTAAATATTTCATACCTGTAGAAACACAGAGAACTATTTTAGTGGTGTAAGTACACGCCCTTTGTACATTAGAATTCGCCATGTAATCGAAATCACGGAGTCTCACGTAGACTCAAGGACGTTAACATTGTCGGCTTAACAATGGAAACTAAGTGCTTCTCGAGACACCTACTGTGTCATATTAAGTTGCCGCAATTCCTTCTCCTTCTCGGGCTTCTCAGAATTGTTTTGGCTGCCGCCCTCGGTAGTGGAATTGCCGCTGATGTTCACCCCGATTTGCTGCTGCTGCTGCTGCTGCTGTTGCTGCTGCTGTTGTTGCTGCTGCTGCTGCTGTTGCATCAAGCTCTGTTGAAGATCTTGCGGTGGTTGTAATTGCAGATCGCATTGAACTTGACAGTGAACCTGATTGTCGCTGCAGCGTTCGGTGGTACAACTGCCGCCCTCGTCCTTGACCTTGTTGTCGTCTCGCTGCGCGCTCTGACTGTGTGCGGTCGGTCCATTGTTCTGGGCATTTTGGTGATTCTGCATCTGATGATGGGAAGACTGCTGCTGCTGCTGCTGCTGCTGCTGCGGCGGCGGTGGCGGCGGCTGCTGCTGCTGTTGCTGCTGCTGGTGCAGCTGCTGCTGTTGCGCCTGCATTTGCTGTTGCATTTGTGCATGCGCGGCCTGCAGGTGACTAACGCTCGCTGGGATATGTGCGCCGTCTAAGTTCAGGCCAGGTAGAGATACCGGTATCTGTCGAATAAAATACACACGTACGGTCAGTTATCACTTTTTGCTGCGCCATTCTCAGCGATGATCGATCACGAGTAAAGAATTGGTAGCTTATAGGTGAAATATCACAATCGGCCGACTTGATATCTAAGAAAGTAAAGTCTCCTGAGCATTCGTTTCCTCTCTACTCTACCCGTGAGAATGTATGTAATATTAACGAAAAATCTAATCTGCAGACGCAAAGTACAAGATAACAGAGCGATAATTAAAGCACCTCTTGTACACGAACTGGCAAACTGTGTACGGTAGAGTCGCAAAGTAAAAATACTCTATACGAAGTCACGACAAAAGCGCAAGTTCAAATTAAAAACGGCGAAATTCGAGTGGTATTTCGCACATTGGTCGGTCACACAGCTGTCGCTTGGTCTCATCAGATACACTAATCGTAGGAAAGTATTGCATGTTACCGCAAGATACGTCCTGCGACAGCGTGTGCGTATACCAACTTTGGATCACAAAATAGTGATCGGCAACGAATCGTGTCTAACTCGAGTATGTTTACGTAACATCGACAAAACGTGCCTCTACATTGACAAACCTGCGGATTCGAGGACAGGGAACTGTGATGGCTGCTGCTGCTAACCGAAGGTTGATGATGATGATGCGGTGCTGTCGACTGATGATGCGAGCTGGAAGTCAACGCCATTTCCTGGTTCAGTGAAGAGGCTGGCTCTTTGGAGGATGCCTCTCCACCTCCACCACTCCTATGCGAGGAGTTGTGGTGGGAATGGTGGTAGACCGAGACCTGAGGTAGCGGTCCGGGAAACAGATTGGTGAGGACCCAATACTTAGCTACCGAGGAGGCTAACGCTACGGCTGTACCTACACGCAGGTCCGCGGACGAATGAGGGGTACTCCCTACATTGCCAAGGCTGGTCGCGGTAGCCAAACCACCTGGGTATGAAGGACGACCACTTTGACCCGCGTTTACATCCTACCGATATACATTCAGACATTTGTACAACATTGATAGAGCATGCAGCGGCATGCACCAGGCCGAAATCCAATCGACAAATGCGCCACTTTCGGGTACGGTATCTTCTCTAGGGCGTTATACGAAGAAGGCTGTGTATTTAAGTATATCGAGAAAGAGAGATAGCGAGCACGTGCTACGATATTTAGTGTTCTGTGTTATATACAGTGAGCGATATATCGGAAAAAAGGCTCTATACAAACTGTCGAACTATACAAACTGACTGTATGTGTGTGTGTGTATGAGTCTCTCTGCTCTTAAGCTCGCCAAAGTGTATGCTAAAGTGTCTGTTAGAGAATTCAATGAGTACGAATATTATGTAAAGAAAGCGGTGTTAGAGAGTCACAAGAACACAGAAATTCAAGCGTAAGCTGTCTTACGTGTAATATACCGCAAGCATTTCTAAACTAAGAGCTACAAGTTGCATTGGTCGAAAGGACTAACTAAATTATAATACAGAGGAAAACAGTATAATAATATAACGAAATTATATTACATAATCATAATCATAAATAACAGGGAGAGCGTGTAAAATTTAATACAAGAGAAACTTATCCATGACATGTTGCAGTCTGACCAAATGTTATCGGATAAATATTACTAAAGTTTCTCAGAACTAATGTATCTCAGAAATGTACACGCATACATATGTAAAATCGTAAATCTAATCCAGCGTAGAACACAAGTGTCATTATAAACTAAAAGATAAAATAATCAAAGTTGTTAAGAAAGCCCATTATACAAATGTCTCAATATATCTAACATTAGCACAGCGCATCTGTGCGGTGGTCATTTGCGCATTTGTAGTTTGGTTTTGTAGCCTGTTTGCGACTGGAAGGTACCTTACCTCTTGTTGTGCCTGCGTAGTCGCTGGCAATGCATGCTGCTCACTATTCATCTTTGTTCACTGAAGGATATTAATTAAATGTTTCTCATATACTTCATTGTTCATCCTGCAAGAAACATTAAAGTAACATTAGTATTTGTTTGTTGCTACATCGTATCATATGGGTGTTCTTAATGCTACTTTTGTGACCCAAAAGCAATATTCCACTGGGGCTAGCACTAGATGGCATAACCCCTTTCAAGAAGTTTAGCATTAGCTTTTGTTATCGCTACCTCACTTCTCGCGCAATTTCATAAATTTTAATTCATACATGGTTTTATCCTGTGCATATGGTATGCTAACGAGAATTCCAACGAGCGTTGGGGCCGACGGATGTAATAAATATTGACGATTTCTACGATCATAAAAACAGTTCGAGATTCTCGTCGAACGTCATCGTATCGGGTCAGACAAATCGCGACAACGAGCTCGAGCGAGCTTCTAGTCATTCACGTAATCATCGGTCGTACGAAATTAGCGCGCACGCTAATTAAATAACCGCGGTAGCCGAGCCGTCGCGACAATTTCTGTTCAACAATATCGATTCGCGGCATACCGAAGTGCGCACCATATTGTTATCAGGAGGCATTCCGTAGGTGCCCATGTCGATGCCCGCAGCACTGATGTCCACGTGAACATCTGAAAAAGCGCGGTTCCGCGGCTCGCAATTCCGCCCGACGTAACCTTACGCCGTCGTGGCGCACAACGACGACACGTTCGCACGGTGGCGGCGGCGGCTGTTGCGCCATTGAGGAGCGACCGACTGGCGCGACCGTTCGTTTAACCTCGACGAGCCGACCGCGCCACCGAGTCACGGCGATGGAAACGCCGTGCGTAATCGCTATCAGTAAATCCGCGTAAACACATTTGGTCGAGTGGGTGGGCGAACGGATGAACGAACAACCGAAGAGAGACGGAAAAAGCTGTTCTCGACACAACGCGCTGAAAACAGATATTTTAACCTCGCGGTACTCTTTCCTTAACGGGCATCTCATTCGTTCTTCCGCCCGCCCGCCCGCCCGCTTGTTCGTTCGTTCGCTCACTCGCTCGCTCACTCGCGCGAACAGAAGAGAAGAGTGAGTCATCCGATATACGGCTACGATACGGCGAACGATACAGCGCGACAAAGGCGCGACCGTCAGCGAGTCATGACGGCCAGCGAGAAAGAAACGATCGGTCGCGTAGCAGCGGCGCGGGCGAGCAACGATAGCAACAGCAGCAGCAGCATCAGCAACAACCGCCAGATACCGTCGGCGGGAACCCATTGCTGGGTACCATATTCCGCCGTCGTGTGCGACATATGACGCGTCATTGTGACCGTTTGCTGACTAGCTGACTGCTTGATTGGCTAACTGAGCTGATTAGCTAGCTCGCTGGCTGGTTAACTAGCTAGCTGGCTGGCTGGCAACAGATAGACAGGCAGGTAGGCAGGTAGGCAGGCAGGCAGGCAGGTAGGCAAGCTGGCTGTCTGTTCGACTAGTTGGTTCGTTCGTTTATTCGCTCGCTCGCTTGCTCTTTCGTTCGTGTGAGCAACGGGGACAAGGGGCCAACAAGATGGACGTGCCTTGCGGACTCGGGGCGAGGGGGATATGGACGCGCGGTGTGGCGCGGAGCGGCGCGTCGCGGCGCAGCGCGACCGCCTGATTCCGCACCGTCAGGAACGCGAAGGAAATAGCGAAGCGGGAATACGATTGAGACTCACGTGGTGCACGGTGCCGTTGGCGGTTCTCGCATCGTCGTTCCTCGTCGGCTCCGTGGCCGCCTCCTCCTCGCCTTTGCGCCACACACAGCGGGACGGGGAGACGCTCGTCCCGTCTCGCACGGCGCGCGCGAGGGGGAGGGGGGATCAGGGGCGTAGAGGGGAGGGCGGCAGACGGCAGGCCTGCCTCTCTCGCACCGTCGCTCGCGCTCACCGCCGCCTCTCTCGACGTCTCACCTCGCCACGGCCGCCCACAAGCAAATCGCCGATAATGGCCACGCTGCCTCGTCCAGCGTCTTCTCGAGTACCGCGACGGCCGACCCGACCCGGCCGGGACACGGTGCGCCGCTTTTTGGCCGTGTCCGACGTCAAGCCGCGCGATAATTTCACGGTAACGTCGCCGGCGAGGCGCGATACGTGCTCGCGGTTTCACAGAAAATACGACGACTGTCATGGCGTCCCTCGCCCACCCCGCAGGAACTTACGCGCGCGGGGGGCATCACCGGACCGAGCGCATCCGGAGTGATTGGGACGTCGGGTGGCTTTCACTCGACGAGCGACTCGACGATGGCATAAAATCACCGGTCGCAGGCGTCTCGTGGCGAAATTATGCTCGGATCATTCGTATTTGGCCGTGAAATGTAACCGGCTGGCCGTTATCGTTGCAACGAGGCTGCGCGCGCAGCCGATAGTCGCGCGCGTGTTTCGCACGCTTCCGGTGGCGGGAAAACTACGCGATTATGAAAGCGCGTTAGTACACTGTTCATTGATCACTTTTCTCTTGACTGCGCTCTTTCGCAGTTTCTACATTTCTTTTGAATGAATGTATGTTGTTGACAGAGAATAGAAATCGAGTGTATAGATTATATACGTGAGTATAACTATATTGAAAAGTTATACATATATATATATATATATATATATATATATAATCAGAATACAATAGTTACTTTTCACAATAGAGGAGCTAATTGTACGAAAAATTGTTTAAATTTGCGTTGGATAATAAAATATACTTTGCAAAATACATCTGATCAAAAATCTCTTCTTACAAACTACATTTGAGGTGTTAAATGATAAATATTTGAAAGACAGGATTGCCATTGTTAAGTTTGTCTCAAGTTTTTTGTAAAAGAAATTAAATTTCAAACTTGTCACAAAAAACTCATGATTCCAGAAATATTTAATATATATATATTACATCTCATTTTAATTTTACTGTTTTCAGTTTCGATAAGTATGTGGTGTGATTTGGGATATATTGGTTTGGGATTTGTGATATCAGCCAATAACTTAGCAACAAGTTATGCAAATTCTTCAAACATGCAGAGGGTATCGAAATTGAGAGAAGATATCATTTACAGGTACATATATTATATTCGATATCTTCTTACATTTATTACTAAAATATTAATTAGTATTTACATCAATTTGTACAAGTGACCGCCTTGATCACACGTATGTATAATGACACGTCCAATTCGAATGTGTTGGTATATGCATTTGTATAAATAAAATAAAATCCGCAATTTTTTTCTTTTTTGCATTTTGCTGTTAAATTCACGTTGCCACGGCATCGCGAATGGAATGTGAGTTTTAAAACGCGGTGAGTGAGTCTATTGAGTGTTACAGCTCGTGACGCACCGCAGAATAACACGATTTTCCGGTGACGATAGTGAATTCGTTTGAAAAGTAAATTGAATTTGAATAAGTTACATGCGAAAAAAGCGAATACGGAAATCGCATTGATGCGCTTTGACATTTGGATGTGAACAAACGGAAACGTTGACTAGTACACTATAATACACGCAGTAAATGTCATTAACGATATACAATGTAGGAGTTAAATAAAAACCAATATTTATACAAAGTTCTTACAATTATTTGGTATCATCGTGATATTTTCCTTTTGTATCTATTACGCAATGTACTCTCGAATACGTTCAAACCGAAGGTGTCATTCGTGAAACGACGCTAGCAGGCTAGAGGTCTGGAGTGCTCTCGGGGCGGAGAGGACATTTCCGTAAGAATTTCATGAGATTCTATCGAAATACAGTACATCGTTCATATTCGATGTCTCGCATAAAAATTATCAAAAAAAGAAAAAAACGAGAAAAGAAGAATCGATAGAGAGCTCGAGCTAGCCTATAGTTTTAACAAACGACAGATTTGCATATGAGTATTTTTTCCTTAGCGATTATCGCGAGATTATGGAAGAAGATTGTTGAGAATTGCAAGAGGTACGAGAGACCGATTGTCTTAAACGGCGGTACTTTGGGACACATGAGCATTCATAATTCTCTCCCTCTCTCGCTCTCGACGAGTCTTACATTTGGATATGTTCGTAATCAGTCGTTGTGCGCGGGACAGTTCCGTTACAGTTCCGTGGTGATCTCATCCTGCGGCCGGAAGCCGAGGATCGTGAAGTCGTCGATGAGGTAATCACGTGCGGGTGACCAGTCCGAAAGGATGGTGTAATTGGCCGCTTCCATCGTGCTCTGGAACTCCCACTGGGGGTTCAGGTCGCGATCCAGACCGTCGTTGCACTCTTCGTGCAAACCGCTGCTACCGCGATTGGTGGTTCCGGCGGATTCCGGCAGTTGTGCGCCACCGATGTTGTAGTTGTGACTGAACGCAGTAATCGTCAACTCTTGGAGACGCGAATTGCTGGGGCTCTTCGGCGCCCGCTTCTGGCTCCCGGCGTAGACCAAGGGCGTCGTCTGGCCGATTCTCTCGGAGCCGTTTGGACTAAGCTTCTCGTGGTTGTACAGCACTGAACTGTTCTGACCTAAGCTCGAGCTGATAGGACTGTCCTTCGCGTAGCCGAGGCTCGAGCTCGCCGGGCTGATACTCGACTTATCACTCGCCTGAAACGTGGCGAGCGGCACGTTCGCTTGGAATGTCGTGAGATTAGTGGGGGTGGTCCTCGGTTCGTACGGCTGGGGTGTTTGCGACGTCGCGACCGCGGGCTGCTGCGGTGGTTGCATCATTTGGACGGGGCTCGTCGGCTGCTGCAGAAACGTCACGAGCTGAGCCACCTTGAAATTGGAACAGCATAATGAGCGCCAACGTCTAAATATTCGTCGAGACGACGTGTACATATATACACAAATCATTCGGTCGAATAAATATTATTGTCGAGACAAGGAGAAGGAGCTTCCAAGACGGGGGGAGACTACGGTCTAAGACTCCGTGCATGCGGCGGACGTTTTCTTTTACCCGCGTGATTGTTTTTTTTTCTTTTTTTCTACCTTTACAAAGTAGATGCATGAATTAGACTCGGCTCCGGTGAAATATCAGACGGTAGAACCGCTCGTATGCGCGGGGTCTGACGCGCTACACGGTTTTGCATACAACTGGTTTATGTGTGACTCACCGAAGTGCTTTAAGGACTAGCGTGAAAAAGAATCGAAAGTGTGAGATAAAAAGCGTCGTTCTTTTCATACACAACGCGGAGATACTCCGCGAGGAATGAAGGATCTTACTTCGGGAGAACTGTGCCTTTTGTATCTCCTCAGCAGCCGCTCTGCCCATGAGAACAATCGTTGCCAGTCGTCGGGTGGAAGCGGTATCTCGTCGTCTCTTCTGTTCACCAGGACCAATATCCTCGCCAGGTCGCGTAGCACTGGCCTGCAACGACATTCGCAAAATATGTACGGCAAATATGAACAAGTCACATCGAGAATAATTGTAAACAGGCATAACTTTCTTATCGGACTAACAGCGAACGAGCTAACTTGCACGTTGTTGCACTCACATACCTGTACGCTTGGATGCCGACGGCGCCGTCCCCGTTACTACCTGAGTAATACAATTCTCTAACTTGTCGCCTGGTATCGTTGAGCATCGCGAGGAAGGTGTTAGCCTCTCCTCTGAGGGTCGCTAGGTGCTTCAGGAATTCCCTCCTCTCCGCGCTGAAAGCGTATAGACAGAGTGTTGTTAACGAATTCATAGAAGATACCAGGTAAACACACAATCAGCGCGGGTTGAACGAACCTATCCTCGTATTGCTGCACCAGCTTGGCCGCCCTTTTCTTCCTCCGATGCACGACTATCGCGCCGCACACGATGATGAAGATGCAGATCGTGGCGCCGGAGACCACCCCCACTAGGATCGCGACCTGGCTACCGGTGAGACCGAACATGTAGCCGGTCTCTCGGCAGATGCGGCCCATGTACTCATCCCGGGTCGACCAGTCGGCGACGAAGCCCGGTGGGCAGGTATGCACGCAGGTGCCCTGATGCAGCAGCACCGCGCATCTCGCGCACGTCCCGTCTCTGCATCGCCTGCATCCAGTCTCGGACTCGACGCATTCCACTGCAAAAACGTCAACGTTCCACACTTGATTTCGCAGTACTCTCGAATATTTGTCGGGCGTGCCGAAGAGAGTAGAGCGATTACGGCCGAGCGATTATACGAGTGACAAACGACACGGTGCGTTCACGATGCATCGAGGAGGCGCGCAGCTAGCGCGCAGCTAGATACCGATACCGAGCAAATGTGTGTCAAACATTTGGGGCCACCGCTCGAGGCTGTGGATCACCGATCTCGCGACGAGAATTCGAATCGCGCGGCGAGTCGCCGCGCCGTCCCGTTCGCTCCTACGGCATTTTGCGAGGCACTCTCGCGCGATCTTGCCGGATAGCGCGAGTTGTTATTCGAATCAGTGAAGCAACCGACTATTCGTAGCGAATTATCCTTTTTACAATGCAATTAGCATGCTTAAGATATTATCGCTGTGTTCACTTTACGAGCAACGATCGCGCGACTTCAGCATATAACAAAGAATACAACCATCAAGTCTTGCTCATCGTTCTTATCTGCATAATTTCGCGTGCACTTGGCTGACAGAAAATTACACGAGACATCGCGAGCGCTCGCTATCCCGAGGACTATCGCAAGGATAGCGAATGAGAGTTTCTTTCCGCTTAGGTGTGTTTCAGGTCTCATCGGGATCCTTCTTCGTGGGGTATATTTATATCTTCGACAAGTGCATCCTCTTCCTTTCCGTTCGGTGGCCAGATACATTACGGAGGTCACGCATGCGACCGGGAAGGCAGCCGGACGCGGACGGCATTAGAGAAAATTGGAAGATACTGTGCGTGTGTGTGTGTGCAAAGGGGAGAGAGAGAAAGAGAGATAGAGACTCCCTCGGTTCGCTGAGGGCTCATTAGTACGTGTATGAGGAATGCGGTTGCTGGTTTCTCGATTATGTGGGTCTATAAACGCCGTGCGGCAGGCCGCGCCGAGCGGCGTCACGTCGCACAGCGGGGCCCGACGGAATATCGACGGTCACACACATTCTCCAGGTTGAGAACACTAGGTCGGGCCCGTTTCCCCGGTCCGTCGCTGCCGACCGTGTGTTCCGTGAACCCCGGGGTCGCCTGTTTACTTTGCCGCCGAGATCCTTCGCGGCCCGACTCCTCGATTATTCCACGAGAAAATTCTTGCAGATATCAGCACGCGTGAATCCCCCCTCGTGAATCTCCGCGCTTTAACTTTCTACGGGTTCTTTCGCTTCTCTCTTTTTCCGCGATCGCGACTAGCGGCCAGCTCGCGCGCTCTTTGGAAAATGTATCGCGTCTTCGATTGGCTCGCCGTACATGCGCGAGCGACGCACGTACGTTCTCTCCCCGTAGAAAGTGCCGTGTGTGTCGTGTGAGTGTGTATGTCACAAAAATAAAGTCACGTCATTTATATGTTGGATTATTGTTGTTTGCGATTTTCATCGCTGATCGGACGTAGGAAGCTCAATGCCGATATAATTGAATATTATTTAACGGGACACGTGACGAGTGTTATAATTTTGCAAGTCCGCCGATCGTCAGGAGATAATCTCCGAGGTGAGGGGAAAGTGCAAGTCTGTCGCGGTTATTAAGCGAGCGGATAAACACGGAAAACTTCGGCATTATTGATTAGAAACGACTAGGACTGCTAGTCCTGCTAGGACGATAAGAGTGTAATCCGGCCAATTAAACCGACCAATCTAACGATCTTCGGGGCTATTTCGATTTCAGAATCGACGTTCCCGGTTATTATCATCTCCTCCTCGTGTAACTTTCAAAAGACTCACCGTGTCGATCGTGCTTTCGCAATTCCGATCCGCGCATCAGAGAACGATTAATGGACTCACCGAGTTAGCTTTTAATTAGATGATTAAAGGTCGAGGAGAAGCTTGTCGCCGCCAAGTCGCGCGCTGCCCACACGACCCGATTTTCCGCAATTTCCTGCCCCTCTCTCTCTCTCTCTCTTTCTCTATCGGCGTAAATACTTCAACGTTTTTCTCTTTTTACGTTCAACTGTCCGACGAAAGAGCAGCCTGTTCACGGCAAATAACGTCCGATTCGTTTGTGAGGAAACTCCCTGAGCGTCACAAGCGCAGCGGGTGCTTACGTACGCTCGTTTTCGTTATTAATTAGTGCGATTAAGTAGACCGTTCGTTGCGTCTACTTGGCGCTCCTACGGCGAACAACTCGCCGTTTCCGGAGTAATCCCGTTGCAAAGTACACGTCTCGCGTCCACGCTACACGCATATATTTACAAGTATAATTTAACTTACTTTCCGTGTGGCGCTTCGAGGGCGGGGGGGGGGTGCTCTCCGCAGCATATAATTAAATATGCACAATTAAATGGATTCTATAAGTTTCGCGACGAAACACTTGCGAGCTTCCGCGGATCGCGTGACCATCGGCCGCCGGCAATTGCTGTCGCCGGTCGCATCCGGCCAAATAAGTCGAAGTAGGTCCCCGCCTCGCGTCAACTTCATTTTTCGCGCTGTTTTTGTATAATACTAACCCACATTCGCGTCCCAGACCGACGAGGGACGAACCCGCGGACGCGTCGACGGCGACGAGCGAGCGCAGAGCGCGTTTAACGGTGCTCGTAAAAGTCGCCTCCTGAATTATGAAGTTATACGTGTAAGTTCACGCTGTGACGCGATCCCGCGAGAGAGAGAGAGAGAGAGAGAGAGAGAGAGAGAGAGAGACATGCGATCTTCTTTCGGGCACACGAGGCTCGTGTGTCAATCGCCCGTATGCACCCGCTGGTACATGACGGACGAGTACAGTTACTCGCGATGCACATGCGATGTGCAGCTGCAACGCGTTGTCATCGTTGATCTCTTTTTCTCTCTCTCTCTCTCTCTCTCTCTCTCTCTCTCTCTCTCTCTCTCTCTCTCTCTCTCTCTCTCTCTCTCCTCTTCTCTCTTTTTTCCCTCGGTCTGCCAGTCTGTCTATCTGCCTGCGCTTCCTCACTTCTACGTCCGCAAAATCTCGAAACCTGAATCTTTCCACGCCAGATACGCTTCCGACAGTGCCACCTCGCCACTCGCGATCATTAACGGAAGCGCGTGTTAATTAGTCCACATTAAAATTCCCGCGGCTCGTCGTCGCTCGCTCGTCTACCTCGTCGAAGTACCAGAGCGTTCCCCGTTATTACGGATTTTCATAATCCGTCGGAGCGGACAGCTGACGCGCGCGACAGAGAACTTTCTGACTCTAGGGATTACGTTTTTAAATATAAACTATATACTCGCGTGTTTCCCCTGATTCGTTTATATAAATTCAGGGAAAATGCGGAGAGGGCACCTCGAATGCGCGACAGAGAGAATTTCTTCTCCATGATATGCCGTATCACGCGGCTGAAATTTATGCGTGTCCAAAAGGATATGAAGCGTGACGCGATGCTGAGCGCGTCAAACAAAAGAATAAGTTTATACGTTATGCAGCGATAAAGTAATATCATTTTTTGTTCAGACATCTTTTCAGTCTGCTGTAATGTGAAAACTTTTCATACGCAGCAAGAAAGTTTCCTGTTCATTTTCAAACGAACGTGCTGAACAAACCAGCACGATACTTCTTCACAAATTACCATGCTGATGCCTTTTGAGAAAAATTCTCGCCGTGTATATTTTTTGAAAAATACGCACGACCCGTATGCGTGAGAGGAAATTACATTGCGGGTTGTATGCCGCACGGATTGCACGCTTTTCTGAAACGCGAGAAAAATTTACGCGCTGCGGAATATATCCAGACACCGGATAAGCAGCCAATCTGCATACTGCACTTTCTATTCGCGAACTCATTACATAATAAAACGCAATATTACCCAATAAGTATGAGAGTGTCTCTCGAGTAATAATACTATATCTATTTTGCTATTATCGCGTGATCGAGGGCTATTGGTCAAAAATTGCTGAAAATTGCCGCCACTTGTCGAAAAGAATTTTCCCTCGCCGCATCCGGAGGCTCGAGGGGATCTCTGGGTGCTGCGATCGCATCCACTTCGCCTCTGCTTGTCCCGCCACAATATCGGCAGACATCAAATATCGGAAGTGCATGCCTTTAATAATCTCTGATAAAAAGTTTCATTAGGGACGAAGCCCGACTCTTGGAGCGTTCAATAGCCTAGCTAAATGGATAGCTCGCTGGCGCAGACTATCCGGCCTATTCTGCAAAAGGAAACTCGCGAAATTCGATCGTGGATAAAGGAAGAGGATGAACGTGGACTACATTAGCGCGAGAGCAATTTTCCGCTTTATCGCGATACGCTTGACAATCGTCGATCGCGGATATCGCGCGTATAAACACACGTTGGAATAAACAGACGTAATAAAAGATCGCGCGCCAGGAACACGCTCCAGGACTTCAATTTCCTTGTCGACCTCAATTTCACCGGAGGATCCCTCGGAAAGAAAAAGGGGAAAACTTTCGAGACACGATTTTTCCCTGATTATAATATCGGAGTGTACGATACGCTTCCAGCTGCAAGTGGTTAAAAATGAAGCTCATGCTTCGCGAATTAAACCAACGCGATGGAATCGGGGCGAGTTCGAGCGAGGATCTGCTGATTTTTTTCCTGGCATTTCAATATTTGTCTTTTAATTATTTAATAATTAAGTCCGGCAAACGCGATGATCCGCCTCGACGTTTTCTCGATGTGGAAAGCAGGAAACTTTGAGGAGATTTACCGAGAGACAAATTCAAGCAGAAAGGTAGTCGCAGGAGGAACATTCTTCATTGATATCAGGCACATGTCGCAGCCTGTATTTTCGTGCTTTCTAAATTCGGAGCCGGTGCTGATGCGTCAGCGAGAGACACCCAGAATTATTCCAGTATTTCCAGTCTTTCCCACCGGCGAGAGTCGATCGTCGAGACAGGTACAAAATATTTAAGAATACCGACTGAAACGAGGAATGATCCATGTAGAGAGTCAGCGGGAGATAACGACAAGATTTTGTCCGAAAATTCTTTCGAGAAGAATTTTTAGGGAAAATTCGTAAGATTCTTTTGCAGTGAAGAGAAGATCAAAGTGCCACATTATCGTTTATACTCACTTGTCGACAGTTTTGTCTGGACCGATACACGTTTCCCGAACGCAGGATGTGATAAAAATGCCTTCCCGATTAATCATAAAGCGACAAACGGACGTCTGACGCTGCAAGAACTACTAAAATTTAGCGGTTTGTAATTCTTTGAAGAAAGCACTCGAATTTATGCAACGACGCGTTTTATGTTTCCAACGAAACGAAACCAAAAGAGGATAACAATTTTTTCTCCTGCGCAACACACTTTTTCGAAAACCCATCGCTTTGATCGCTACTGAGATAAGTCGCGTTAATTGTCGACAGTCCCAGCGTTAAGTATCACGACGAGCGCGATGCGACGGGCGACCTCCGTGAAAGTGAATCGCGTTTAAACGGCAGAAAGCGATAAATCACTTTTCACGGCCGATTAGTGTTTTTCACGAAACGGCCGAAGTCTACATCATTCGTCACGTCGTTGCCGAGCATCTGCATGTTCCCCGAGAGCGCTCGCCGGCGCGAATAATTGAATAATGAAGGGAGAGACGAGCGAGAGTTTAGAAATAACGTTAACAATGAGTCACAGGCGCGAGGAACGTAACTCACGCTCAGGGTTACCGAGGGAAACGATACTTCCTCCCAGATAAATATGCAAAACGACAAGATTGGTGCTTCCGCGTGCGGTCAGCGACAAAAAGTCACTTCGGGAAGAGCAACGAAGTTTTACGTCGGCGGAACAAATTCCGGGACGATATATTTCGCGGATCGTTAGTAGCGGCTATTTACGTTCCAGCGGTCGGGAGCAGCGATATCGCTGGTTCGTGACTGCGTTCGGATCAAGGCACTTCCACCTGGATATCAGGAAGTACCATATTACCGATCAGGTGAAACCTCTCTCTCTCTCTCTCTTTTCCCAACGATCGGCGGAGCCGAACTGTTGCTCTCGCTGTTGCTGCGCTATTGGCCTACCGCTCATAATACGAACCAGCGGTGATTTACGTCAGAGTTTCTCAACCCACGTCGCGCTGTCGTTGCTGCTCTCGCCGACGACGACCGTACGTTGATTAGAACTTTCGAGCAATTTCCCTGAACGTCGGAACCGCTTATGCTCTAGCACAAGACATACACACACACATTCCTCTCTTTCTCTCTCTCGCTGTACGGTGCGTACAGTATAAATTACGTTAAATTATATACGTGGAGGAAAAACGCGTTCGACCGGCACGAAACATCGTCGACGGCGAAAATAAAAGTCCCGTGGAAACGAGCAGCAAAAGAGACATCCCAACGCGTCGTTGCGCTTTCATTTTCCTGTCTTTCTAATTTCGCCGAAAACATGCATCACGCTCGAAGCGTCGAAAGCGAGCACGGACGTTTCTTGCGTGCGAAATTTCGCCAATTAGCGACGTTTCTCCTAAAGTGACATACTAAAGTTAATGTCAGGAAAGCAAATAAATAACCACGGCGTCGTAAAGAGATTCAGATTCGATTAATTCGGCCGGTGACTTCCCTATTCCACGAAAAAGGCACGGCGGCTAAAACGCGAAACTGGTCGCAGCTTATCTCGAATGCTCGCCATTAACAAGACGGTCGCAATAATCTCGCGCTTGCAACGCGACGCGCGGTTTCATTCAACCGTATCTTCATCTCGACCGCAAGAAGGATATGACGGCGAAGAAACCGCCGTGTGAGTCTTTCCTCGCGATTACTCTCTCGAAGACGTGGCTGCTATCGTTACACACACACATGCATCCACCAGATGCAACGGTAAGGCTCGTCGGGCCGCACTTCCCCGAACGACGTCAAACGACGTTGGGTCCATTCGCCTGCGCGTACGTTCACCTCACCTGCTCGATATTCGAGTAGTCGACACACTTTTGAAGGTGCACGCGCGCCCGCGTCGCTCGAGCAGCGAGGCTGCAAGGCCGTTCGGAGGCCGGTAAGCCGCGGATGTAACAACAACTGGCTTATTGCAAAAGCGAGGCGCGAGGGAAACGCGATACGTGTTGATTAACTGCAAATATTCGCGCCGTGATGGCGTGCGGAACAACATACGCGCCGAATTGAACGACGGTGCATCGCCGTTGACGCGTTACGACTGTCAACGACCTTCTCCTGGCGCAGATTTTGCCGCGATAGGTTCATTAAGTTTCGTGTAAAGCTAATGATTAATCAGTATTTGAGAAACTGGTAATCTCTCCCGATCCCGATGGGGAGAGCTGACTAAATGAACCGAAAGACACATTCGTCTATCCATTTATCTACGTCTCCCGCAATCCAGATGTCAGTTGAGCTTCTGCGCAATCAACGGGAGCCAAAGCGACGGTCGATTATATTCGGTTCTGTTATATAATTAATTCTATAATTAATTGTAATTAATTCGGGATTATGTCGGTGCGTTAATTATTCCGCCGCGCGTTGAATTTCGGAGCTGACATGGACTTCGGAAAGTTCAGTGGGAGTTTCAAAGTGAGATCACATCGCCGTGATTCGCGATCGCGAGAGAATCGTCGTAGAATAATACATGAAGATGATGAAGATCGCAGGATGAACCTCCCGTGCGTCTTTTCGGCGCTCACGCCCGTCTCAAGTTCGTCAAGGCGCGTTCAATTAGCGCGCAGCAACGACTCGCTGCGAAATTAACAAGCCGCAATTGGCAGACAGAGACCACGGACGGTCGACAGATGCTCGCGCCTGCCGCACGTGCATGCGCGGCGTCTGCACGTGTTGCGCGGCTCGCAGGACGATTTTGCGAGCAGCATTTCATCGCTTTTCAGCGAGAAAACTCGGACTCGCTTTCGGAAAATGCGGAAGAGCGGACGGACGCGGCGCGAAGATGCACCGCGTCCGTCTCCCGTGTTATTGGCACGTCTTCGGGGACGTTGGCACGCGCCGACGAATTCCGCGAGCGCGGCGCGCGAGAGTTTACGTCGTCGCAAATGTCAAATTCGATTACGTCCCGATGATGTCACGCGCAATAATTTCAGAAGGTCATAACGCGACGTGGCGCGAGCACGCCTTACATCACGGACGGGATCGTGAGCTCTCTCGGCCACACGGCCGACGAGGACGATGCGCTCATTGCGAATCGTGAGCGCTGAAGTCACCGCTCGCGACGACGACGCGACGGCGCTCGCGCCACGTGAAAGCGTGGCGAAATTAATTTTCCATGAACCGACGTTATCGCGCGTAAGCATCTGCTGGTGACTTCACGGGATCGCGACTCTCCTAAGTCATAAACACGTTCGAGGCACGTCATTCTCAATGGCGATATGCAAGTTGCTTTTGCATTCAAGGATCACGCTCCACAGAGTATCCCTCCTCTTTTCCTCCGCCTCCTCCTGTGCGACGAGCACCGGAAAAAATTTCACCTCCGTTTCCACGTCCGTACGGGAGATCGTTTTTACGTCGGGGACATCGATAGTCCGCGCGTCGTTCCTCAGCGAACGCGAGAGCGACATGAGCTATCGGGAATTAAGTTTCACAGCTGGAGACACGTACGACAACGATATCTCGATTCTTCCTGATTTGATTCCGCAGGTTTCCATATTAACGGATAATATGGATTCAGAATTAGTCAAAAGTTAGAAATTAGTTGAACCAATTCCTAGAAGTCGCTGAGGAATTAAGAAAGATGTTACATGTGACGCGGCGACCCGTCCTTCCGCGGACATCTCGCATACAATTTTCTGCCATTTTCTCGATATCGTGCAAAAGTGAGTGCGAGACGCTTGAGTGCTCTCCTCGCACTCGCATACCGCCGAAAGTTCCACAGCGGCGGCGACGAGCTCGTTCGAAGCTGTCCAAACGGCAAATCGATTTATCGGCCTGGTCAGCGGGCGTGTCTAATGCGAATTGTATCGACCGGCTCTCGGGGATATGCTCAAGGTGTAAGAGAGCCGGCTTTCCAATATTCCGCGCGAATTCGCGCGCGCAGGTAAGGCGACGAGGTAAGTCGCGAGAAAGCGCGCCATCGGTCGCTTTCTGCATTCGGTCCACGGATTTGCGAAACTTCATTTGCCCGTTTCCCGTGTTGCCAGCTGGACGTTATGTATATACTCACGAACTTGGCGCGCGGATTCAGCGTTCGGTGCAACACTAATTATCGGCACTATCTAATTATCGTAGCTGTTTATGTAACCCGTTCTGATTGCGCCGCTCTCGCGGAGAGCCAGCCGACGTGACTGCCGGTCGAAACAATTTAACAAAGCTAACACCGGACTCGCGAATCGCCACGCTCGCCGCTCGCGCTCCCGAACGTTTCCTCACTTGCGAAACGTCCTCGCGCTTTCGCACGCATCCCGTATGCGTTTGATTATGCACGTTGTTTCGCTTAATATGCACCGCCGCGCCGAGCCTCAATTAAAGCCTCGACATTTACCGAGCCAAAACTCATTAGGCCTTCTAATCATCAGTGTCATGCTCGGACATGCATACTCGGATATGCATTGTAACTGTTGATTATTCGACCGGTCTGTCACTTCAATAGCCCGACATATCATGTCATATCAAATGATATCTGGACACGGTCGGGGGACGGGGGTCGGGAGGACGCGCGTGAGTCTCGGCCGAATGATAATTAATTGTCAATTAATTCATCATTTTTCGATGAATGTCAGGGCTTTGTTGCAGCACAGACTGCGATTCGTATAGCCAACTTGTATGTTTTTCTCCTCCTCTGTTTCGCGAACTTGTCGCAACCGAGCGAGAAACGCACGCGAGACTAATTAAAGCGCGCGCTCGCGGAAAGAGCGCGAGCGGAGGATGTCGAAATGGGCAGCAGTTTCGAGTTATAATCCGCAATCGCGGATTATCAAGAGGGAAAACGGGAAAGCGGGGATCCGGTCGGGCGATTTGCATTCGCGGCAAGTCGAACCCGTTTCTTCGCGAAGGCGCGACTGACTTACGGCCGAGGCGGCGAGTTTCCGCTAAGCGTCGAGAAGAAGTGGGTCGACGTAGTAAATTGAAATAGATGAGAGAAGGCTAATTGCCACGGAGCAGAGCAACGAGGGCCTGACGTTTCCGAATACAAAGAGACCATTTCATGGCGTATGCTCACGGAGGAACGGTCTCTAATTTCATCTACCATCCGAGTCAGTCTCGAAGAGGTCCGATCGGGAGGACGACGAGTCGCGACGCGACTCTATTTCGGACTGCAGATATCCGAAATCGATTTTTTCCCCGAGAACGAGAATTTAGCTCGGCGAGAGCTAACGTATCTCGTAGCGTTCAACATTTCATTCGTAATTGTGAAAGCTGGCCGATAAATATCGAATGTAGCCGCGCGTTGCCGTAAATATCGCGCTATCGCCGGGGCAAAACAAAGGAGAGATCTCTCCGAGTCTCTCTCCTCGTATCTTTCGCAAAAACGCCCGGCGATCATCGGAGAGGTGTCTCTTTCTCCCGCCGCTCTTTTCTTTCGTTCGCTCGTTTGCCTCGATTTTTCTATTTTGTTTGCCTATTATCTCGATAAATGGAGACTCCGTGGCGGGATGACTAACGACCGACGTTGCGGCGCGGCGCGTGTTTCTCTTGCCTACGTAGGCGCTCGAGTTCTGCCGCGGCACTCCTACAAATAAGTAACTGTATTTCGCGATTTACTCCTCCGCGGAGGTACGCGAGCGAGCAAACGGGGCCCATTCGCTCGCGGACCCCGTCCGGCCGAGAGATGGGAGGAGAGAAAGAGAGAGGGAGACAGATAGACGCGCAGGTAGAAGGATACCTGGACGTACACATCGAGAGTCGTCGTCGTTCGCCAAGAGAAGAGAGAGAGAGAGAGAGAGAGAGGGGAGAGAAAAAGAGAGAGAGAACCGGTCATTACGTAACTTGGTTAATGTTGGGCCCTCCAGCCGTGTACAGTTATAACTCATCGCTAGCGCGACGCCAAGTACTCCGGGCACGAGTATCTCTCGTTCGCACTTGAGTATATTTTTCAATAGCTCTGCACTGTGTATATCCTCGTATCTAATTATTTCAAATCGATAGCTCGCGATAGCGCGCGACGCCAGGTGTCATGTGTGTGCCGTAATGTTGTTGCAGCCAAGGTTACCGGGTGCGCTTTTCAAGCATCTGATAAAGCGTCGGATTGAATCGCAGGGGATTACATTTACATCGATTCGCACTCGAGGGGATCTGCGCCGTCGAACAGATTATACTCTAATAATAATAATAATAATAATAATAATAATAATATTAATGTTAGCACACACGCGTCTGATGCACGCTGATGACTTTTCGCGTTTTCACCTCGTTCTGAAGCGCATTCTAACTGTAGTCCGTCTGTCTGCGATAATTCTAACTGTATTCTCCCAGCAGTCTCGCGCGTCCGACTGATTTATCGCTTCTACCTCGTACTTGTTGTTACTCGAGTTATACACTCGTGTTATTATTATTATTATTATTTAAATACCATCGGCTACACATGCGATATATATCCCGCGAAAATCAGCGGGGAACAAAGTGCCGCGCGTAAGTGCGATGTGCGACGAAAGGTCGCGGTTTCACCCGCGTCGGATTATTTTCAACAACGTAGCAGCAGCTGCGCAACTGCGTATGCAGCCACGACCGAGTACACTTTGTCCTGAGAGTACCGGTACCCCGTGTACTACTACTCGAGTCTACCTACATTCTACGTAGCTCCGCGAGCGAGCCGGGAACGAAATACGCTTTACATTTCCGAAGGTAACGCTCGCGAACGAAGGAGCGATATCGACCGGTGGGCGCGGGGGAGCGACCAGGTGGACGGTGAAAAGGAAACACTCTCGTCGTCCTCGCGAACGCGAGGCGAGAGAGAGAGAGAGAGAGAGAGGCGAGAGAGAGAAGGGGGGGAGGAGGAGGGAGAAAGAGAGATAGAAAGAGAAACCTCACACGAGCGTGGCTGCGCCCTCGCACCCCTCGTCGTTTATCGATCGTATCGCGAAAACCGCGGGGGTGACCGTTGCCGGATCACCGACGGACACGACAGAGGAGAGACGCTCTGACGTAAATATCGCGCATACGCGTCGTAGGAAAAGGGTTCGTCATTCGATCGAGAAACTAATCGGCCAATCTGGACGAAAGGATGAAGTTAGCTCGGGGAATGAATTACGGCCCGAGAAGGGAATTCGCGGCGCGCGGCGCGGACCGATTCGCGCTTTGTCGCGCGAGGCGCGAGTTCGCGAGCGGCCGGCTCCTGGGGAAAGTCGCGACAATAAAGCGACGGCTAATGACGGGAACCGCGTGCGACGCGAACAGCGCGGCGGAATAATAGTAGCACGACGAGCGGTGTCGAGCGGCGCGCGAAGGAGACGTGACTGGAAAACTATGCGGTCACGATGGTACGTAGAATATACGCGCGGCTGTGCGTGTCGCGAGCGCACGCTCGCTACGTGCAGCACCTTCGCAGCCGGTTTTTCACCTCAAATCAATTCCGTGTTTGTTCTTGCTGAAACGAGGATGACACGTTCGCGGCGGCGACGGCAGCGGCGGCGGGCGTGCATTCCTTTCCGTCGCAGGCCCCTAATTCGAAACACGAAGACGCGTTCGCTACGCGCCAGAAGAGAAAATCAGTCGAGGCGAATCGAACGAAACGAGCCGCGTTGCATACGACGAGCCCAATTATCTGGAGCCTCGATTCTTTCAGCCAAATTTTCGCGTGTTCTTCTAGTTCTTTCTTTTCAATCTCTTTTGGTTTTTCTAATGTCTAATGTCACCGGCTAATCAACGTAAGTGCCGATGTTATTGACGACCTAATCGGTAATATTGATTAACGACACGCTTCTCTTTCCGTTTTGCTTGTCAGACAAGCGGGACGATGAAAAGAACGAAAGGGCGCGTTGTTGAAAATGTAGCATGCTGGCTGTAAAATTCTTAATCGCGTTTGAACGAGATAGCAGAAGGAGACAGAAGCGACAACGAAGGACGACGGGAATAAGGAGGACGCAGATGTTCGAGCGTGTTACCAGACCCGAGGCGGAAGTTGTCCGACCGGATACCGATAGCGAGCCTGAACGAGCCTTCTGGCTCGTAAAAAGCGCACATTCGGCCGATAAAGGTGCATGTTTCCCCTCGGCTCTCGGGGCGAGCGAACGTTGCGAGAGCGAGCGCACTCCCGAGTGCACTCGACGAGTGTGCACGCGAGTGTTCGTCCGTGCGTGTCTGGATCGGTGATGTAAAAGTCGCTTTATTTTCCGTAGCCGACGTGCAGGTGAACGAGACCGAATGCGTTTGAATAGTCGGTTATTCACACACATACGCCGTCCGACTGAAATCTCGAGACAACATTTTTCAACAAGGTTTTTCATAAAAAGGAGAAAGAAAAAAACCAGGAAGGCGCAGGGAAATGTCGTTCTCGAGGAGCCACGAATGGAAAAGGAAGAGACGCTCTCGAGCGTCAACAAGTTTCATCGCCGGATTCGGTGATGCCGGAGCATCACGAACATGCGAAATGCGACGAGGAGTGTCGCCAGTACGGTAAAAGATCTCGTAAAAGCGGCGAGCCGTTCGAACGAGTCCGAACGACCGTAAAATCGATTTACAGGCGTAAGATTGCCGGCGCGAGTCCCCGTGGAACGATATCCTCGCGGTAACATCGTAAATAGAAACATATCCTGAAAAAACTCTCGATTTTTTTATCTCCTTCCTCTTCGAGTACGAATTCCGTCTCCTCCTCGTGAGATTACAACGCGCCGTCGAAACGTTTCTTCGTCTCGCGAAGCGACGGTGACATCCGTTAGAGTAGAACTCGGAGATCTCGTCTCGACGCGATCTTGTCGAGATACTGCGCGGCCGATTTGATTTTTATCGAGCGACAAGAGAGAGAGAAAGAAAGAGAATTTAAACGTCACGACGGCAGGGACGAAGCCGCATGGAGAAGCAGATTGCGCTAGATTCGTAGAAGAAAACGGTACTTTAGAAAATCAAATGGGCTCTCTCTCTCTCTCTCTCTCTCTCTCTTCCTCTCTATCTCAGGGAGAGACAGGCAGAGACGACTATCGTGTACCCCACCACCCACGGCATCCACGGAGACCGTCATCCGACCGGTATACATCGGTCAAAAAAGTCTGGATTCCGCTTACCTATAGTTTGCTGAGGAGAACGAGAGGGACAGAGAGAGAGAGAGAGAGAGAGAGAGAGAGAGAGAGAGAGAGAGAGAGAAAGAGAGAGAGAGAAAGAGGAGGGGGTGAGAGAATCGAGTAAGGTTCGAGATAAGAAGATCTCACGAGCGCTCCGTTAACCTTTTCAGCCACGGCCGACATTCATACAAGTCCTCACTGCGACTCACCGTTGCTTGTTTAACGTAGACGCGTTGAATTGTTCGTGAAAAAAATTATTTTTCAATTATTCGCTGACTTATCGACTGATTTGCCGCTAGTTCGTTCTTTTCGTCTCACTTGTCAGTTCTCTCATTTAAAATTCGTCGAAGTTACGTGTCGGGTGTTAGCCGAGAGTAGCCGAGGGGCTTTGCGTTTAGCGTGACTTTAAATTCGAGACGGAAACAACCGCTGAACGCGGATGTAGCACCTAGCTCGTTGGAGATCATCTGATATCGCGTTAACGCGAGAGCGACAATTTCTCCACTTGAACCGAACTAACGCTAACAGGACGTCCGCTGACGATCCTCGCGATTATACGTGTCACTGGGTCGCAATACTCATACACGGAGCGCGAACCCGCGTGACTTTTGTCACTCTCCGCTCAGCAGTGCGATATAACAGGACGAACGGCACTTCTGCGATTACGCTAATTAAGAGGGACCAGGAGAACGACTCCATACACTACCTCCTATACAGGCGATGATCGCGTTCCACCGCACGTCGCGCCGTCGTCGTTGTCGTCGCTGCTGAAGCGAGAAATTGAGAATCGACTCGCGTCCTATGTCGTCGGATATATACAATTATGCAAATGTACATGGAAAATATACGAGATGTCACGTTAGCGGTACACGTTGTCGGCGCGATTTGCTTCTTGTCGACCACCACGTCATTCCGTGCACCGCATGTCACATCGTGAAATTAATATCCGCGCAAGCGTCATTCGAGGAAGTGAAAGAAACTCGTGCGAGAAAAGACGAGCGGAAGAGCATGTTTAGCGCGAGGTACGAAGCAACGATACGTCGAGTGTTACGTCGTTGCCGAAAAATGTCATTAATACGGTAAAACCAAAGAGACTCCCGGCGGCGGTATCGCGCTGGTATCGCAGTGGTATCGCGGGCGATCGTTCCCAGAAACGGTCGGGCGATGTGGTGATTCGCGCTCGCGAACAATCGTCGTAACCGTGAAATTCGCCAAGTTCCTTTCTTCGCTCAAGGATAAACGCGGACGGTCGTCCCCGGTGCGCGCGCGCTCTCTTGAGAGAACTCGCGGGAACCGCGAAAGCGTTAACGACCCGAGCGCGTCGCGCCGGGGAACAAGATGGCTCTCGGTCGCACACATACAGTACGTAGAATCGCGCTAATTACGAAAACTCCGGGGCCAATCTTCTCATCTGCGCGATAATAGTCGCGCGGCTGGCCGTCGTCGGTTCTCTCGGACATTGAGCACGTCGCTCACAGGATGCTGCCGCTCATCGCAGCGCGACGACAACGTCGACGACGACGACGTTACGTCAATGACGCGTGTCACACGCGGACCCCGGACATGCCCGGTCAACACGCCACTCAAGGTGAGAGAGAGAGAGAGAGAGAGAGAGAGAGAGAGAGAGAGAGAAAGAGAGAGAAAGAGCAATTTTGCGACAAGGAGAATGAGCGGTCGACGTTATTGCTATAGCGCGGTAATGCAATAACGCGGAGAAACGTATTTGCGAATCGCACGCGCGCGCTCGAGCTCCAGGAGGAAGGAAGAGGTCGTGGATTGAGAAATTGTTCGCGGTGAAGTCGGAACGGTATCGCGCAAACAACAATGCACCGGAAGCCTACGCAAAGGAGCGTGTTCCGCGGCGAACCGCCGCCGTAGCTGCTCGCACGGTTCTGCGTCAACTTTCAGGCAATCTCTTGTTCGCGAATAGCGAACGGAGAATTCCAGACGCTGTTCTATTTGTCGTTGTCTCCGACACTCGCCGGGTATAACCACTTAATTCTGCCGAGTCCTATTTGGAATTCTATCCTGTGTCTATCTCACAGGTGTGAACATTCTGAATTGACGAGACTGATCGACCAAGTCCGCATATATTCTTGTCATTTCGAGTCTACTTCTCGGATGAGAAAATTCGTCGATTAAGTCGACGAATTTTCAGCTAGTTCAGGATTGCTTTCATTCGACAACTAAATCAATCGATATTTCTTTCATTTGTTTCAAGTCTGTTTTAAATCAATGTAAGACGCGGCCGAGAATCGCGACTAATCGCTCGTACTTTTTTTTAGCGCTTTACTTCCAGGGAGGTGAGGAGGAGAGAGAAGGGAAGAGGAACACTTTGGTATCAGAATCGTTTTTCTCTGCGACGAACTACATGGTCATCGAACTTTCACTGTCCGCCGCGAAATGGCTCGCATTACCGCGCGCGGCGCGCGACTTTTACGCGAACACCGTTATCGCCCCGCTCGTAATATCGACTAATCTCCGGTGAAATTTGCGCCGCACGTGGCTGTGCGCGCAGCACGGAGTGTTCATTAAAGTCTTGCAAAAGGACGAAAGTGAAAACTGCCGGCAAGGAAATTTACATGCGGCAACGCACGCGCGCGCGCGCGCAGCGCGCACTGTAGCAAGAATTAGCGGAGAATCAGCACAAAAGAGATCCCGCCATTACTAACGAGGCGCCGTAAAATTGTATTTGTGTATGTGAAGAACGAAATCTCAGCTCGCTGAAAACTCGCCGGCGCGGTGAAAAGCGATATCCATGTCATCGCGTTCAAAGACATTCCGACTGTGTTAAAATTTAGATAACAGTGATAACCGAGGATAATCGACCGTGTAGAAACCTCCCGGAAGCATCATCCTGTTCCTACAACCGAGATCCCGTCGCACCGAGAAAAATGTTACCCGAGACTTCCAACTAGAATCGTACAGCGAGAGGATTACAGTCGGGAGAGGCACTTTTCCAGCAGGCGTTATCATAACATATCGGTGTGATAACAGCATTGTACGCATACCGCTACTAGCATTTTCTTGTCGGGACAACAAGACGAAGAAAATCACTGTAGTTCAGAGTAAATGTGAACCTCGTTTCTTTCCCAGACAGCAGAGAGAAAAATCAGTTGCACAAATCCGCCGAAGTTTCTTTCTTCATGTATGCGTTTGGTCCGGACGCTGGCTCGGCGAGCCGACGACAAAATCGCAGCGTATCAGGAACGCTCTATCGACGTCGCAACAAGGAGATTACAGCACCGAGTAATATCAGGATCAAGCGCGTGCAGCGCGAGGACGACGGCGAGGTGAAGAAGGTGTAGGGATCGAGTTCGCTTTTCTATTTACTTGCGTCACACAGCGTGGAGCAGCGCGTTCGAGCGCTATCGAGCGCGATTAGGTCGATGTGTCCGTTTCGCGTTTGTGCAAGTGAAAGGACGAGAGCCGTTTTCGCGTCTGTCTGTCTGTCTGTCTGTCTGACCGACCGGGCGCGCACCTCTCGGATATGTGCCGTGTACGGACTTTGCGCGCGTTCCTGACCAGCGCGGATCGCCGACATTGGATTATCGCGGATTAAATAGCCGCGGCGGAGGATATACGCGCCATCAAGATGTGTACGGCCGAGTCGGTCCCTCCTCCGGCCTTGAACTGATTCTCTCCGGGTCGAAATCCGAAACTCACGTTTGCTTCCTCTCGTCTTTCCCGCCGGAAACGTGAACTCGATAAACCCTGCGAATCTTCCCTCCGTCTTCGGCTACCCCCGGGTTACTGGGTTACACGCGCTCCTTCCTCTGAGTGATTTTGAGGACTCGAAGAAGGACAAATCCAGGGTGCTGACCGATAAGAGAGACCACGTGGTCGCCATTCGTCACGTCAGCGGAATTCCTAGCGAATCATCGTTTCGACGGATCCGGATCGCGCGCGATGGCCGAGAGAAATCGACGCGTTTAGCGAGACGAAAAATTACAGTTGTAGACGGCAAGATAGAGCCCGTCGCGGGATTAGTTCGCGCGCTGTCGTGTCCCGAGGTAGCTGCAATGAAAGGCGACGACGTAATCCCTCTCTGGCGTCGTGTACCTCGCGTCGTCGTCGAGCGGGGTGAGCACCGCGAGAGGATTTCTGGTGCAATGCACCTGTGAACTCGCCAGAGAGAAGGAGAGAGAGAGAGAGAGAGAGAGAGAGAGAGAGAGGGAGGGGAGGAGGACGGAAACAGGGCAGAGAGAGAGAGAGAGAGAGAGAGAGAGAGAGAGAGAGAGAGAGAGAGAGAGAGAGAGAGAGAGAGAGAGAGAGAGAGAGAGAGAGAGAGAGATACAGAAGGCGAGTGAGAGAGCATTGTGCAACAATTAGCGGTGGTCGGTGCTGACCGCCGGTGGCCAGCGCGCTTCGCGCTCGCCTTCCCTCAGGAGAGGAGAGACGCGGCGTTACGCGCCGGGTGCCACCGCCGGCTCCCACAAAAGAGAAGCCGGCGAATAAACCAGCGAGAAAATAACACGACGGTTCGTCCGCCGAATCACAAGGACAGCGACGCATCACGGGAACAACGGCGAGCGGGCACCGCGGCAAATGAAATTTGTCTTACCTTACCTAACCTCTCACAGCGCTGAAGACACTCTCCGTAACTTGTCAAGTGTCAGGAGGAAAGGAAAGTCCTCGCTCGTCGCTCTTCTCGCAGCAGGACTTTGCGATTGTATCGTCGCCGGCGCAAAGGCGCTGCCGCGCGAACGGCGAAGCGTCAAACAGCGGCGATCGAGAGGTCACGTGAAACGCAGGACGGAACCGCTGAACCGGAGATGATTGCGTTCGCGCGACCGTCGCCGCGAGCGAGTTTCACACGTAATGAAACCGCCGAGGACACCGGCACGGTTAGCAATTACAGACACGCGCCGCTCTTTGTGATCGCGCGTTATTAAACGCGACAGTGCGTTATTGAAACGGCGCAGCGGCTTCGAAGGGGCTTCGATCGAGAATCGCGCGGCCCGCGAGAATCGATAGCGCGCCGATCGATGATCTCATTCGATCGCGCGGAGCGTGGCAATTCGACGATATCGATACATCTGCTGTCTGCAGCTGCACCGAATTGCACCGTCCGCATTTGAAATGCAAAGTGGACTTGACTTTGGGAAAAAGGGAGAGGAAGAGAGAGGGGGAGATTGAGAGAGACGAACACGGAAAGAAAGCAAAGTGCTTTGAAAAACGTAACTACACGTATAACTCTACAGGTTCGAATATGCGTTAACGTTAATACGACGTACGTAATAGGGAGTTCTCGCAATATCGTCTCTCAGATACGGTAAATATTGATCGGTAAACGAATGCTATTGGTCGCGTATATGACGACGTTATTTCTGAGTAAATAACGTTCACGATTGACGTTTACCGTATCTGAAAGACAGTAGAAAGTTTTTGCAATATCGTCTCTCAGATACGGTAAATGTAAATCGTGAACGTTATTCGCTCAAAAATAACGTCGCGACGTATGCAACCAATAGTATTCACGATTTACGTTTACCGTATATGAGAGACGGTATTGCAAAAACTCTCCAATGTAAATCCGATGGCGCTAAACGCCGGACGGACGAAAGGCAGTTGCGACGAAACTCGGAATTCGTTCAGAAATGAAGCGGCGAGGCGAAGAGTCGCGTGACGGGATGATTGGGTCAGCGGTATTCCTCTTTCTCTTTTTACACATACGCAGCGCAATGTTCCGTCAAGGCGAGCTGACGTTTCACACGTGCCGTCGCTCGCACGTACATCGAACAACAAGTATTATCGCTCGGTTTAATCATTGACGAATGAGGCGCGCGATGGAAGACGGAACCGCCACGCGGTATATAAACTGAAACAAACTGCTCGATTCGCCTGTTCGATCGTGCGTGCCTGCGTGCGTGCGTGCAGGCCCACGTGCGTGCACACACACACACACACAGATGCGATGGCAAGTGTCAAACCGCAATGAGGCGCGCTTTTCCTAGCTTACCTAGCGTTTCTTCATCCTGCGCCCGGCTGTAATCCGCGAGACAGGCGAGGAACGCAGCGAGGAACTGCAGCACCAGTAGCGTCGTTGTCGAATCACTCATTTCGCGTCGACATAATTTCCCCGATGCGACGGTACAGTGAGAGAGAGAGAGGAGAGACAGAGAGAAAGAAAGAGAGAGAGAGAGAGAGAGAGAGAAAAAAAGAGATATCACGAGGTCTCATGTGCGATCATAGTAATCGCGTGCTCTCAGAGCTCACTCCCGCGCCGACGAACAACAAACGACGTTGCACCTACCTCGCGTGACGTTCTGCTGCATACTGAAGCGCGCTAACGGCACGCGCGTGGAAGGGGGACAGCACTCTCGACGACGACTCGAGCCGCCACCACTCGTTGCTACTCGCTATTACTCGTCGACGAAGCTCGTGCGGATAGTGATGACGTCGAAAAGGAGACTTGGGTAGACACTTTGCTCGGAGGATCGCGAGAACGCCGGTTCCCGTTGGGGTCTTCATTTTGTTCGTATTGCAGTTCAACGTCGAATCGAGACCGAATGGTAATTGTTCGGCGATGATGGGTGGGAAGAGTCATGACCCTCCCCCATCTGATTGTGCTGCTTGAACATAAAAGAGAATTTTTCCAATTACCGTTAAAATGTACTGCTTGAGGATAAAAACAACTCAGATTGTTTCGCGGAGCCCTACTTGTGGTTGTACAAGTCATCGTTGAGTCGCGCTATTTGAAAAGAAAGGTTCGTCTACTCTGCCGCTCAGTTGTTGAGGAAAGTGGAGACTCGTAGCGGAGGCTTTGGAACTAATCTGCAACGCATCGATTAAAGCTAAGACTCCATGCATGCGGTGAGCTGCGGCAAACGGCTGCGGTGACCAATCAGGAGACAGACGCATGCCGGAGCTTGCCGCAACCGGACTTGCGCCTCCCTCCTGATTGGTCACCGCAGCATTTGCCGCAGCTCACCGCATGCATGGAGTCTTAGCTTTAGGCCCAGTTCCACAACTTGCTTTAAACGGAGTTTAAAGAACTAACTAACGGGTCTAAGGGCCCTCACACATGGGATGCGTTTCGTTTCACGCATGCGCGCGCACTTATTTATAGTTTATGTCACGTATACTATAAAAAATGCACGCGATGCGTGAAACGGAACGTACCCATGGAATTACATAGATGGCATATGCATACATAAGAGCTTATGGACCAATGAGCATCTAGATAGCATCTAAATGCATTGTGTAAATCAATATAGCGACTAAATACTCGATGCTCATTGGTTCATAAATTCTTATGTTATGCATATGCGTCTATGACTGCGTTCAGTAGAACAAAATGATGCGAGCGTTTAGTGATTATTGTCTGTGATTGGAGCATTCTTTTAGATTCTTCATAGATCCAGAAGTATTTACCAATCAGGAGCGAGAATCACTAAGCGCTCACTGATCACTTTGTTCTGCTGAACGCAGCCAATGAGTGCGTTCACGACACTCAACAGTTCCGCAACTGTTGAGCAATTCGTCAACGTTATTGGTCTGAATGTAAGAATCTAACAGTAAGGACCAATAGTCACTAATCGCTCACTGAGCGGTTTTCTCCGCTGAACGCACCCATTGGCCGCGTTCAGTAGAACAAAGTGATCAGAGAGTGTTTAGTGATTATTGTCTGTGATTGGATTGGATCATTCTTTTAGATTCTTCATAGACCCAGAAGTATTTACCAATCAGGAGCGAGATTCAGTGGAAAATCTAGTAATGTTGTCCAACTGTTGAGTCTGCTGAATGCGGCCATTGTCATTCCATGTGTAAGGCGAGCGCACAGGTTTTTGCACAACATATAATACATAACGCATAAGAGAATAAACCAATCAGTTTTCTTCATTTCCCTCCTCAGAATAAAAATGAAGAACTCTGATTGATTCTCTTATGCGTTGTGTATTATGCGTTATGCAAAAGTCTGTGCTCTGGCCCATAGAATCCCTTATCTTTCTCAGGTTCATTGATCCATCCAGCGCCATTTAGCGGTATCTACGAGAAGCTCATTGCCATTAAAGGGTTTGAATCTCAGCTAAAAGTCTTTTATGTGAGCGTTAATTTTTAATTCCAAAGTCTCCGCTATGATCCGCCACTTTCTTTATTCGAAGTGTGGTACAAACCAACGATAAGTCAGACGAACCTCATATTCAAATCGTACGGCGCAATGATGAATCGGGAAAATTTTATTTATAAATAAAACAACTCAACGGCTGTTCAAAGTTTACCATCTATATTTATATTATTAAAATAAATAGATCATCGTGTTATAACAGATTACGGTAAAGTTTAATACAACGGTGAGATTATTACAAATCAGATCTTAATCAGAATGAGGAAATTCATGCGGAAATCGTTATCTCCTTCCTTTGTAAATTACAAAAAATAAGTTATAAGTTTATAATTATCAAGTGTTCTCCCCTCCTTTCAGGAATATTTGGTGAAAATCTTACATCGTAATTATGAGCGCGCTTACGCGAATCGTTCCGAAAGTTATTATCGCTATAAAAAAGTCCTGCTCGATGTTACAATACTGCAACGGTTGTCGGGAATATAATCAGGAGTAACTCTCACCTACAATATCTCACAGCACACACACATGTATATCGTGTTTTATTATTTATTGTATTTATATTTTACACAAAGATGTATACTTAATCGTATTATTGTATTGATTTCAAATACAATTTGCCGATTTTCTCTATCATTCTGTATTTATTAAATAGAGTTTAACTGATATCTCTCTTAATAATCATTAATATTAAACCAGGTCACAAAAAGTGATACATCTATTCGACTTGAGAGAAGAGAAAGATGCGAGGGACACACAAATTGAAGGCCGAAGGAGTAAGTGGAGAAAGGTTTGGGAGGGTGAGGGTGTTGGAAAGTTGGGAGAGAAAAGAATAGACTGTAAAACAAATTAATCTTAAAATACGAACATACGAAATAATAAAGCGATAATCCTAATCCTTTCTTCTCGCCTTGCGAAAATGAAATACGTTGTTGGTTTGTCATTGCCAATTTTTAAGTTTTGCGATCGTTGCAAACGACCGCACTACCTAATTACCTCTTCTCACATCCGCGCACACCATGATAACACGGATCAAGTTTTTCTGTTTCTCCTTTTTTTTTGTTTACTTTACAGATTTATCTTTTATTACTTAGGCATTGTGATATTCAGGTTTGTCTGTGCTTGACTATTCTTGCCCCTGACACGTCTCAACACCCCTCTTCATCTCCTCCTTCTCCATTTATATGCTTTTCATCCGTTAAAAGTGCAATTTACAAGCCGAGCTTATGTTCCATTTATACAAGTCGAAACAGTAAATGCGCGAAACATTTTTCCCCACAGCGCAAATTCCCTCTCCCTTTCTCTCGCTCTCTGTCTTCCTCTCGAACAACTCTCGCGAACTGATGCTGCATACAGAGAGAAAAGAAAGAGAGATCGTTCACTAAGAAACTCTCTCTCTCTCTCTCTTCCTTTCTACCTCTCTTTTGTCGGTCACCGCGACGATTTATTTAGAGGTGTATTTATTCGCAGTAGAGACAGATCTACAAGGTGGTATGTATACAACGTTATATTTACCGGCTTGCTACAAAAATTCTATGCACTGTACATGAGGACCGCTCTGTATACGAAGAATTTTACATGACGAATAAGATAAGGTCTACGACCTCATCTTATTCTAGAAATTTATTTTGCCTTTTGTTTCTTTTCACTCTCTCTTTATATCACAAGTAATGATTAATATTACAGTTTTATCTTCTTTATAAGATAAAATTTCATCTCTCTTTAATACACAATTGTAGAATGTAAGCGTTTCGTTTACAATTCAATGTTCTTTTTTAATTTTACTTAAGCGGCATTTTCTTTCTTGTCTTGGCTGCATCATCTCCATTTTATACAAAGATCTTTAATTATCTAGGAGCGTCGAAACCGTGTCTCGAAAAGTTTCGTGAACAAGAAAAAAGGGGAAAAAAAAAACCGAAAAAAAGAAACTAAGAGGCTTTCGTGTACTCTTCTTCAAAATGTTCAATTTCATGGAGCATTTATTACTATTCTTAAAACAAAATTTATGCATCTGAATAAAATTTTTTCCAAGATATTTTTTTTTTTACATTTGTTATTATGCACGATATTATATATATACAAAGAATTCTTTACGCTCAATTAAATCTTGATTTTCATTTCTAAATATATATATTTATATTTATATAGTTACTATTTAAAAATGATTATACTTAATTTATCGGGCTCTGTGCTGTGGGAGAAGATGTGGCGACTATTTTCAATATATATATACTTGTGTGTATGTGTAATATATACTTATACGTATATACATATATGACGTATATGTATATTTGTACACTACATACACATATAATCTATGTACGTATATATACCATCCCCTACGTAAATGTATGTACATATTATATCTCTATATATTTTTTATACAATTTTCCTGATCTTTGCTAGTTCTCCCTGAAGCGACAAGAGAATCGTTAGTGTTTCTTACATATTTTCCATAGCAAAAACTTATGTCTCTCTCTCTCTCTCTCACGCTCTTATAAAATACGATGAAAACGGTGACAACGATTATAGCAAAGAAGACTGCAATATCGATATACGAAAAATATATAATAATATACATACATCAATCAAGTTCTGTATTACTGCGCAGCTTTCTTGAAATTAAATCGCTAAAACACAGTAAAAATTACACATGGTGCTGTGAATATTAGTCACTGGTTTCTTTCTTTCTTTTACGCGAGCATCGAAGATGGTATAGTGACAGCGAATGCACAACGTACAAAACATATATCACCGAATACAATGAGATGTGTTCTTTGTTATATTACATTAGATACATAGGGGTAAGTCTTACAAGTGTTCTCGGTTTAAGAAATCACAATGCGATCTTGTCCAATGCGAGCATATATGAGATATTTCTCTCTATGGAAATCATAAATAGTTAAATACAGCTTTTGTGAAAACAATATTTAACCTGATGGATTCCCCTTTGCATTAAGAGAAATGGTCAACTCATTATTCACATGCAACATCATCAACAAATCAACACTGGCGTTATGAAGCGGCTCTACATAAAGAAATATCAATAAAAGTGTAGCAAAAAGTGGTGGGCACTCTAAATGAACGATCATGTGCGTGTGCATGCATGCGCATATGTTTGAATGTGTAGCTGTGTATGTATGTGTATACGTGTGTGCGCGCGCGTGTGCGTGTGCATGCCTGTGTGCACACAATTGATTTATAATACGACACAAACAAAACAAAGTACAACATACATAAATTAATCGCAACGCCAGGTATATGCTATTCTGTTACAAAGCACATGCATTCTTGCGACTATAACAAATAAAGATAAATGTTTCCAAACTAAATGAAATCTCGAAACATATATAATTACGCGTGTCTCGATTATATATATATATATATATATATACACACACATACATACATATACACATATATATATATATATATATTTCTTTTATTCTTCTCTTTCTTGTATGTACAAACAGGTTTTTTTTCTTTTTTACATTTATTAGAGAACACTTGCCTGCACACATGCTTATGCTCGAGCCTCATGCAAAAGAAAAGACAGAATATTCAATTTCCGCTTACGATTACAGACTTTTCTTTTTACCGCGTTTATGCACATCCGATTTCAATGGTTCTCGTATCATTGTTTTTACAACTTTCATGTTCGATGACGTTCGGTACAATATGCCCTATGTATGTGTTCCTGTGTACAATGATGTTGTTAAGAAAGTTTGTCGTGTTTTAGAGTTTCATAAAGATCAGTAAAAAAGCAAACACTTTTCTTCCTTTCCTTCCCCTCCCTTTTTTTGTTTTTTCTTTTTTGATTATCATTGTTTCTCAATAGCGGAGAGAGATCCGTCTATTCTACAGATTCAAAATTAAAAAAATCTTGCTTTTCTTTTTATATTAAGTCGAAAAGGCCACTGTTCAAGGCCACAGGCCAAGAAAATCAATTAAATTCACAATCATTGAGAAGAATTTCTATTTCTTCACTTTCGCGTTTGTCTCGCATTTAGTTTTCTTTCTTCTTTTTTTTTTGTTTTGAAATTCCCAGAAATATTTAATAGCGATCTAGTATTAAACACCTTGTACATTGGAAGGTTTTCTTGTTTTTTTTTTCTCGAGCATATTGGTTCTATGTCTGGAAATTAGTATAATCGCTCTCACATTTATACTTTCACCCTCCAGGATACACTTATGCATCAAACGATACACAAAGCGTTGCCTCAAAACATCCCGCACTTGTTTACCAAATGAGAAAATTCGTTTCTATCAGTTAGAACAGAGAGAAATATAGAGTATCGATTCAGCGTTAGACTTATGTATTTGTAGTTTCATCGGTTACATTGTCGCTAATTATGATACTCTTACGTTCCGATCACAACGTAACTCTTAATGCACACGCGAGCGATTGTATCAGTTACACGATGAGAGAATGTTTTGCTTCACGCTTTGTTAACTAGAACATACCTTACTAACTAGTAAGGCTATCTTCTTCAGTCATGAATGAATTTATATACTTAGTCCCTTATGTTGTGTTATTGCCCATTATTCGGTGCATTCTAATTAAAGCCGGATCGTCACATGATATAATGAATATGACCTAAATCCACATTACAACCTATACACGCTCGTCGAGGACTCACCGGTGTTTCACGTGACTCGATGGAGGTTGCACTTAGGTATGTACTGATTCGTGTCGAGGTGCCAACCTTTCGTCAGCGCGCAAGGATAATGCGAGACCGCTTTGCAACCTCGCTTTATGCAACCGATATTTGCACCCGTCAAACCGCAGGAACAGCATATCGACTTAGCAGCGTCCCACACTGCTTCTTGCAACCCCGTCACTCTACCACCTGTAAGAGGGAAGTAATTATCGCATTACACCGAGTAACCACCAGTAGTTATCACCAACTACTAATCACTGACTATAGTTAACATCTGCCATCTGCCAATGTGTGTTTGAATCCTTATCGTTGCTAATACTCACCCGCCATGTAGACCCCAGCCGCCCACACCGCACACTGTTCGTGAAGCCACACCTCCCAACGTTGTTCCTCGCCGGGGAGCATGGTCATGCCCGTGAACATAGCGTTTGTATTACTCTCGACAGAGTTCCGCTTCTTTTTGCCCATCTTGGCCGAGAACTGATCAGCGAGACCTGCGTACCTCAGGCTCCTCTTGTTCTTGCCGCCTTTCTTCTGCTCCCTGGTGATCTCTTGCTCGTCGGCAGACAGAATGCCGTCCTCCAACCGCTCTTTGCCGTCCTCTAACCGATCTTTGCCAATCAAATATGGTCCGAACAAGTCGCCCGATACACCCGCCGGGACCTGTTGTACACATATTCGTAATATTATGAATAAAGATCCGTATGGAATCTTTTCATCATGTTCCATATTACATAGCTTCACGACAACGATTATTCAAAGAGAATACATACCGTGTACGTGCCGGAAGCGATATGCGGTCCAGCCAAATTCGGATGCGGTCTGGATGGATCGCCGGGTATAATGGAATGCGGGCCTTGTTTACAAAACACGCAGACCCATGTCGAGTCTGGTGTATGCGCGTCGTATCGCGACGACAGAGTCGAACTGAAGAGGCCCGCGTTGTTGACTCTACCTGCGGACAAACGTGAGCCTTAGACTCGGGTTTCTTCGCAAACGGATTTCTGCGTGCATCGAGATAAGATACTATCTTCCCTATCGTCATGCTAGCCAGTAAATTAGTTATTTTTTTGTGTCAAATTATCAACATAGCTAGTAGACGCATTCACAGATGGAATTCACCGATGGACCGAACGCGTAGTCAAGAGCATACATTGTTCTCAAATCTTGAGGACTATTCGAAATGTTCAGCTTTCGCGTGTTTCAAATAATTCGAGACGTTCATCAAATTGTAAATTCAAAGCAACTCGATGTATATCTCAATCAAGCTCGTACATACCTCTGTAATCCAAATCGTTCTGATGACTGAGCCTCTTGCTGCCACGTCCCGCGTTGCTATTACCGTTGCTTTTCCTCTTCTCTTTGTTCTTCTCCTCCTCTTCTTCCCGTGGCGCGTTGACTACTTGGATGCTCAGCGGACTGTCTCGCGGGCCCTCCACGTGCACGACCGGCCCCCGTGACCTGATGGAACTTGCATTCGAGCCAGAATCATAAGCCATCTCCCTCAGACCGTCGATCTTGGTGTTGCGCTTCGCCTTCTTCGACTGGTCCTGCTTCTTTGAGCCTTTGGACGTTCGCCTCTTTTTCGCGTCCTTTATCGAAGGGTCACCCGCTGCACCGAAGATATTCTCCGACGATCTGGAGACCTTTCGCTTGCGACTCTGCGCCTTGCCTTTCTTGCCTTTCTTCCCTGAGAGCTTCGTGTCCATCGTGGAGGACACGTCGATGGGATTAACGTTTGGGTGTGTACTCGTCGTCGGCAAAATATTGTTCTCAAGGCCCTCGAGCTTCACACTCGCGTCGTCGTCGACACCTTGAATTTCCGCGCTAGCCAGTTCCGCTTTTGATTCTTCACTTTTGATATTCGAGTCCGTCTCCACGATTCCGGCGAACATCTTCTCCAACTCCGACTCGACCTCGTTGAAGGGATTCGTCGCGTTGTTGTTGTTAGACGCGGCGTTGTTCTTCGGACTCGTCGACGCTTTCGCGAATTCCGCGGACGCGTCGTCGCTCGATTTTCTCCGTACCCTCTGATTCGCCGAGTTACTCGTCGCACCGTCGCTGCTTCGCCGCCTTCGGATCGGCTGGTTCTCCTCCTCCAACCTCTCGTCCTCCACGTTCTCATCTCCGGCTTTCTCGTTCGGTATTCTCTCCTCCACCATCACAGCTACCGGTTGTTGCTCCTCTTCCAGTTTTCGCTCACCAGACATCATCGACACGGACGAGGATTTGACGGTCTCCTCTAGCACGGGGTCGGCGATGGCCCTCGATTCCGAAGGTTCCGTGGGCTCGAGCTCCATATCTTCGACTTCCGTTTTCGAGTCCTTGCTGAGCCTCACGGGTTTCTCGAGTTTTCTTTTCCTACGCTGCTGCTTGGTGTTGTCGTTCGAGTCATCGTTGCTGAACGCTGGCGAGACCACCTCGTCCTCCCGATTCGGCGATTTGGATTTCTGCCTCTCCGGCGACATGCTCTTCACACTCGAGCTGTCCTTGTCCTCCACAGGCGTCACAATCACCGAACCAATATTCTCTGTGCTGCCGAGCTTCTTATTGCCACCCTCTAACTTCTCCAGCAGAGAATCGACACCCTTCTTGCCCCTCTTCGGCAAGCTCTTGGGCGACCTCACGCTCGTCTCGTCGAGCTTCTTGTCCCTCTCGGAGGACGATTCTCTCTTAGGACTGTCCGTGACGTCCTTCTCCTTGGCTGCACGATTGACTATGACGGGTAAGACGTTTCTTGGCACTTGCGCGATAACACTCAACGTGTCCTTAACTTTTGCCGCGGCCGTCACCACTGCCGCATCGGGCTCCTTCTTCTCCACCCTCTCTATCGTTACACTGGGCGGTAAGTTGATCATTTTCTGCGCAAAATTATCTACATTCACTTCCTTAATCTTATCGTGGAGATTCGCAACTCCCTTCAAATTGCTCTCGAAGTTCTTCACCGTTATCTTAGGTGTAGTGACCTCCTTCGTCGATAACGAGACTGGCTCGCTGACGGAGTTCGGAGTCGGTACAGACGAGCTGATACCGCTGTCCGACGAAGTCTCGCCGTTCAACGGTATCGGCGGTGAGATTATGTTACCGTTCCGACTGCCTTTATCTACGTTTCTCGCGGTGAGACTGATGGGAATATCCTGAGGTAATCGTGAGTAATTCTCCGGGATGATCTCGGACGTGGACGAGAGGTCCAACGTGCTCTGCGAGCCCGGTGAGTTTCTGTATTGATTTTGATTTTGCCTGTTGTCTACCAGCATTTGCAGATTGAATAAAGGGGTGTTCGTCGTGCTCGCTGGCGTGATGTTTTTCGGAGGTACCGTAGGCGTGTGCCACGTTGGTGCTGCTTGCGTATGAGCATGTTGCGGAGTCAGATGAGACGTTCGGCCGATGGACTGATGCGTGTAAAAGGCCGAATTCAACGTGGTGCCGGACAACGCCGTCGGATGAATATTGAGACCTGAAACTGAAGTGCTTTCATGTAATTACATTCAAAAGTCGTCTACATGAAAAAACCAACACAACACAAAATCATATTTACCTTGACTATCATACAAATTTCACACATTAACAGATGACTTTTCGGTTACTGAATGAAATCCTTCAATGATTTACAAACAACTAAGAGAAATGAATAGAAAATCCAAAAATCCAAAATATAAAAATAAACATAAAACAGGCTGGTCACGCGCACAGTGACCGATGCGCTGAATTCCAATAATTTGGGCTAATTTTTGACACAATATGACAGCCATTTGTATTTTAATAGAGGCTCACGATATTTGTGCAAAAATTACCTTGACCCTGCGTCATAGTGAGGTGATTCCAGACAGTGTGCGGTGGAGGCGTGCCAACCGGTGGTCGGCTATGTCCCGGATACTGCCCTGACATCTCGAGATACTCCCAATTATTTAACCTCGTATTGTAGACAGTGCTCTCTGTCTTGTGTGCTTCTTCCTCGGTGGCGTATTCTTTCTTAATGTTGTTACATTTAACGCTCGACCGTGCACACGTCCAAGACAACCCTTTCTGCTTGGCGTCACTCAAACGCGAAGGCAACACATGCGTGACGTACTTGTCCAGAATATCGTACGCTTTCTCTTGCTTCAAATTGTCATCCGTCACAGCTTTCCCACTTATCTCATCATCATCGGTGTGCAAGTTATTGACAGCCTTCAATAATTCCTTGCCCCTGTCCGAGTTACATGATACCTTGTCTAAGTCGGAAAACTGTAGTAAACCGTAATTCTTGTACTTCACATTGTGACAACCCTGTGCATCGGAGGAATGATTTATTTCTTTTACAATGGCACCGCCCACTGGAAGCGTCTCTTTATCGATGACCGATAAGTACTCGTCGAGTTGATCTTTCGCCTCACCGTGGTTGTGCGCACCTCTCTTCGAATTTATTACCAAGTCAAGCGGTTCATTATCCGATACGGAAGTAGCGCAATCGTCGAAAGCTTCCTCGCACTGCTCGATAATGTCTGACACGATTCTCAACGCGTCGTCATTCGTGTCAGTCGTCGAGTGCTTCGACGCACGGCTGCTGGAGGTAGTAATCTCCGTTTCGTCGTGATAAGAGATCTTTCCTCGCGATTCAGCTGGAATTTCTCCTCTATCCTCCGCAGTGCAATACAAGGATATCGTCGGCTCAACGATATTTAATAAGTTAAACGTCCTTTCAACAAAGTCCTTCCGATAATTATCCGAACTATCCGCGTGCGTTTCTTCCGGCAATGTTCCCGTGTGTCTGGATAGCGACTCATTGGTTGCACTGCTCAAAACACTAGAATTCACTATCCTGTCATTGTGTACCGTTGTTTGCAACAACTCTGTAGAATCTTCAGGGTTCAAGTCGACGGATTCCGTGGTACCTTTGTCCTTGTGATGTAAATCATATGTGTCGTACACAGTGTTGTGTGCTATCAATCCTCGATCAACCCACTGCATGAAATTGTGTGATAGCGCCCATGGTGGCGCAACACGAGATGTGTGTAACCCTGAAAATAAAAAACCCATTATAAGCCTATGCATACACGAACATATATACGTATTCACATTCATAATATTCATTTTACTATATTACTGATAAAAACATAACATAAATTATCAGACAACAACAGCTCAAAACAGTTCAATGATATTTTTATTTAATTTCTTTTTACATGCAGAGCCAATCAGATAAAAAGGTATCTTATTTAACGATTGCTTTGGCTTTGACAGAGGGCGCATAACAGAAAGATGATAACATAATATATTTTACCATTGCTGGGAACAACAGATGGTTTATAACAGCTCACACCATTTTGAAGATACGAGCTGTCTGTATATTGCTCATTTATATTTTGAAAAGGGGAATAATGCGGAGGTAAATACAGATGCCTGTAAAGCTTCTCTCCTTGTGATGTATGATTAAGCGTATTCGCAGATCCTGTAATCAGAAATATTCCTTGATTTAGATAACATAGTAAATATCACATTGTATTTTTCTTAATCATTCTCTCTCTCTCTCTCTCTCTCTCTCTCTCTCTCTCTCTCTCTTTCACTCTTACTTGTATAACAAAATCATTCAATATCTCTGAATAATCATGTTATTCAAAATTGTTGATTATAAGTATTTACTTATGCTTGAGGTAGAAGCATTTTTACCCTATTTTAGAAGTGAAGTATAAAAAATATAATGTAACAATAAGAATAAAAAGTACAAATTATATTTTATAATTTGTGAATATTTTCAAGAAATTACTTTATTAATGATTACCCGAACTAATGATTACACCAATAGCATTCAAAAGGCAAGTATTTTAAAATTTAAAATAAATACTTTATGCAAGAGATAAGAGGACAAAAGACCTAGTCTATACTTTGAAATGACCTAGTCTATATCTTTGCTTTTATATGTTTAGCTTAGAGCAAATATTTTGTACTTCCAGCTTTCACCAAACAAGTATTTCGTTTAACTCTCATTCATACAGTCCATTGGTACTGGTTATTGATACAGTTATCACTCACTATGCAACTGTATAATCACAATATATACATGTATGCGCACATATACATACATACATACATACATACATACATACATACATACATACATACATACACACACACACACACACACACACACACACACACACACACACACACACACACACACACACACACACATGTAGATGACATTTGTAAGCAGTTGTCAAAAGAAAGACAATATATTCCGCATTTACTTTGCATTCATCGCATACTTTTTCACACAGATTAAGAATTCAGTCTTCGGGGTGACGAGCCTGAGATTATCGTCGCCGCGGTGTCGTCACGTCGAAGCCTCCTTCACAGAGGTTTCGAAGAATGACAGAAGAACTCGAATAATACTCGAAACCTCGGAGATTCAAGCGGAGACTCTGTGATAGATGCGGATTCCCGTCAGAATGTCTCGTGCTCTCTTCTCTAACGGTTCTAACCGCGAAGTTGGCGGCTAGACACGACACGGTACGATTCGTTACGATTCGCAACCTCGGCGTCATCCACCGACGAGAGACACCGACGACACTCGGACACTCGATTCACCGACACCGGCGAGGATCGGTCAGCCCCGACGTGGCTGAGCACACCGCTGTTCGCGTGCAAAACCGCGCGTTCGCCGAATTCCCATGGCACGCACCGCGCGCGTACACGCCGTGTCGCCGATGGCAGGGCCGGTGGGAGGAGGAAGAGAGGGAGGATCAAGAGGGAGACACAGCAGTGAGCGCACGACACGCACATACACACACGCGTGAGAGAGAGAGAGAGAGAGAGAGGCCAGCGGCGGGGATACGGAGTTATGCTCATGCTGTATACTCCTGTATAAACGCACATACACACGTACACACCGTATTACACATCGATAACGTAGTCGTTGCGCGAGTGCACTACGAACGCACGAGCGTAAACGCGCTGGGAGCGTGAAGCCCCGAGGAAAACCCGAAGAGAAACAGAGGGAGGGACGAAGACAGTAGAGAGCGGTAGGGAGGCAAAGAGGCGGACAAACGGCACGAGAGCGAGGGAGAAAGAGAGACAGAGACGTCGCCGTAACCCCGTGTGCGCGAGAGGTGCAGGAAGGAGGCGCGTCCCATATAGCGGCGTTGGCAGCGACGATGCGCTCCGAAGGAGCCGCGTGTCAGCGACGATCCGTCGCGACGGTGGACGTTGCGTCGACGGCCGAGCTCTTTCTCAGCGGCCACCATCGAGCAATAATCGAAGCAATAAGGAGAAGACACGCGTGGCTATCACAGCGATTAAAGCGACGATTCCGCTCGCACGCTCGCTCATATGCATGCATGCACGCACGCACGCACGCACGCACGCACGCACGCACGCACGCACGCAGGCAGGTACGGGGGTGATGCGCCAAGTACGTACATATATACATACATGCATGCATGCACACATATATACGTACATACGTACGTATGCACGGCGTCGTGTTGCCACCGCCGGCGGTGGTGCTGGTAGCGACGACGATGACGACAACGACGAGCGAGTGTAACACGCGCGATATGTACGTCGTGTCGCGCGCGCGGTTAGTGGTCCGGTATGCTGTTGTACCGCGCGCCGATCGCACCGATCACGACACGACACACGAAGAAGCGACCGCGACGGTGGTCCGTCAACGGGGCGAGATAGCGCGGTGCACACACATACTCACACACATACACGCACGCACACACACACACACACACACATACACACAGAGAGAGACGTACGCACACTGTGCGGTGCGCACACTGCTCCGTGCGCGTTCTTCGCCGTCGCGCGGATGAAATTACGAAACAGCACAGCACTCGGGGTTCCTTTCCCGGCAGTGGCCGCCGCGACTGTTGCTGCTGCTGGCCGCGGCCTGGGCTCTCGTGTTTTCCCGTTTCCGCACAACGACGAGAACGTTGAGCGAGACCGAGGGACACTACGTGCGCGATCGTCGTCGGTCTGCACACCCGCTCTCTCGGTTCGCAAGAGCGTTGCAAAGAGACACCGTCGCCCAGACGGCACGTACACACTTATCACACACGCCACTACGAAGCCCGCGCACACACGCACCTACCGCAACGAGGCCCTTCCGCCGTCGGGCACGGGTGAATTTATGATTTTTCGGCCCAAAAATCGTCCAGGGCATCAACCAAAGTAGTGTTTCAACAATGGTGGCCGTCCACAGCCGCGAGCCCGAGCCTTACGTCGGCCTGACACCTTGCGGTGGCGGTGCGACTCATGTTTCCGTTTTTGCGACTGCCAGGGTGAGGGAGAACGACGGAGAGGAAGAAAGAGGGGAAGATGTACGCACGCACGGCAAAACGGTTTCGATCGGTTTCGCCCGCGATACGGTTTCGTCGCGACGATCGGTCAAAAGTCCGGAGGGAAGGAGGCAAGCAACGACGAATTTTTCGTATTCTCTCGTTACACGCACACATGTACGCATGCACGCACGCACGCATGCACGATCGTGAGGACGTGTCTCGGTAATCGAAGATCACGGACACGCATCGCCGCGATGCGCGACGCGCGATACTCGGTGGTACCTCGTGAATGAAATTACACCGAGATTGATCTTTCTTTTCAGAATCCGTGACTCAAGCTGCGTGTTGTATATCAATCGTCTCTCGGACAATCTGTGCGCCGCTATCTCTTTCGCCAAATCCGGTGGTCTTTTTTCATACTTGTAACTTGGTGATGTTCGCAGTTACGCCCCTTTAATACAATTCGCCTGACGTAGCAAACGATGCGATACGCACAGTCCTTTGTACGATAAAGAAAGACGTTGAAACTCGTGACCACGTTGTTTTCACTACTTACGCGTAATCTTTAAATTAACCATCTTATCATAACGATTGCAATTTCAAGTTTATAAGTTTGCGGTGTTTAGTCTTCTAATAGTCACGTCTCGCGGGCGATGGTACCGTAAGTTCTCTTTAATCACGGTATCGCATACTACGCTTCATCACCGTATAATTCAAGATACTATCGTAACTCAATTATCGTGACTCAAGATATTGTTAGTAAACTTACAATCAATCTCGTGAGAATAACGTAACACACGGCAGCGTACGTCGCCATTCGTCGAAAGCGCGAAAAGTCGTTGCCGCTGGCAATATTTCGCTATTCTCCCCGGTTTATGGATTACCAGCCAACCTCCAACGAAGCGATCCGCGAAGGTCAATTCGAAGCCGGCGCTCGTCCCGTGCTATTTCGAAATTGTCGTTCGTACGCAGAGAAAGAGAGACAGATTCGCGCGGAAAGGCGCAGGACATAAATATGGACGCACGTGTTGTGTGCGTCGCAGCGACCGCGTCGGCCCGCCCTATGTTTCGCGGACGTTCATTCATACATTCGCGGCCGATATCGTGCAAAACAAGGCCGCGCGTCGATGTCCGCTGTCGTCTCTCGCGGATCGTCACGAACGGACGCTCGATTCGCACGACGCTCGCCGACGCGTTCTCACACACGGTTCGCAGTGTCGCAATTTCGACGCAATTCCGACATAATACCGCGACGCGCGAATTCGCCGCCGCCACCACCACCGCCGCCGCTGTCGCCTCCTGTCAGCTGTTCGGCGGAATTTCGCGGGAACGTCTACGTCAAACGCGTCATACGACAAATCGAGAGCTCGTAGAACGAGGGGAATCGGTGACACGTACTCACTGCATTGGGCCGACTCCTCGTTCGCATTTTCCTCGAGCTTCCTGCTTGCAGACGTTGTCGTCGTCCTCGTGGTTACGTTCTTCGCGTAAACAAACATTGTCGCGACGCCACTGGCGACCCGCCACTGACAACCACCAGAAAGGTATGCTGCGCGCGAAGCGCCAGGGCGCCTGGACGGGGAGAGCATGACCGTCGCCATCTAGAATCCACTAGATTTTATTTGCACCTTACGGGCATGAGGGCACAGGCTTTTGCATAACGCATAATATATATAACGCATAAGAGAATAAACCAATTAGTTTTCTTCATTTCCCTCCTCAGGACAGAAATGAGGAACTCTGATTTGTTGATTCTCTTATGCGTTATGTAGTATGCGTTATGCAGAAGTCTGTGCTCTGGCCCTACGGATCAATTTCAGGCAAAATTTACCATTCAATTGATCGCGTGAGACGTTCGGATGTCATATTTCCTCGGCCCGAAGACGATCCATCTGGAGATTTTTCTTTTTATTTGAGCCGCTTGAACTTTCACTATGCGCGGATACGGTTGCGAGTTCTAGTAATTTCTCCTCGGACCAATTAGGCCCAGTTCCACAACTTGCTTTAAACGGAGTTTAAAGCAAGTTGTGGAACTGGGCCTTATAGAGATCACGAGTCACAACTGCAATTGATCAGGTATTGGAACAATGAACGTTCCGACGGATATTATATGACGACACGTAATTTCACTTTAATTGGAAAATATTTACTGGTTTTGTACATTTTTGCGGGAGGACTGAACTTTTGACGTTTGATTTTTGGTTGGTCGGAGTAAACATACCGACAGTTTAGTGGCGTACTCTATATGCTCGGTTGCGAAAGTGTCTCGTCTATATTTCTATGTGATATATGACGTATTTCATACTGACCAATCAACAAGAAACGTTCGTTATTTTGAAAAGGTGGAGAAATAAGACTCCACGTCTTACCAGCCTTGGCAGAGTCATTTTGACAGAAGTGTCTTTAAGCAATTGTATTTAGCTCCGTATTGTTTCGAATATAGTGAGTGTGATTTATACAAAGTTATATATTGTGTGAACAGAATATACAGACGTATGTGTAAAAGTCATATTGATGTTTAACAGTTGAGAGATATCAACGACACTATTGTATATATATATATATTTGTTCAGACCATACACATATCACAAAGTATTGTATATATAAATTATTACAGAGAAATATTATTATTTAACTGTTATCAAAGTTGCAAAACAGGAATAAAATACACAATGGATAAAGAAAATAACAGCACACATTATCAATCTACTTCAGAAACATTAAAGGTCAATAATTTTAAGCACTTGAGTATCACTGATACAAAAAAAAGTGATAATAACACTGCGAAAAAATCTGTAGAATTGATGCCACCACCTAAGTTACCGTTAGCACCTAAATCAGATTCTAATCAAATCCAACAAAAATCTCATGAAAACATTAAAGAGATAAAAGACAATACAAATGAAGAATCCCAGGAAGTTAGTAGTTCAAATACAGATTATGCAAATACAGAAAATCAAAGCCGGAAGAAGTGGACATTGATGGATTTTGATATTGGCCGTCCTTTGGGCAAAGGAAAGTTTGGCAATGTATACTTAGCTAGAGAAAAAAAATCTAAATTTATAGTAGCTATGAAGGTGCTTTACAGAGCACAGATAGACAAAGCCCAAATCCTGCATCAAGTACGAAGAGAAATAGAAATTCAAATGCACTTAAGGTAATGTATTAATATTACATACAATAAACTTATAATATATCTAAGATATATTATAAGATATTGGTTTTCTATGCAAAATCATATATAATTTATGAACAACCAAGTATTATTTGATATGTATAATTTCTTTTTTCTAAAGGCATCCAAATATTTTAAGAATGTATGGATATTTTTATGATGATAAACGAATTTATTTAATATTGGAATATGCATTGAAAGGAGAGCTTTATAAAGAATTGCATAGTCAACCAGATAAACGGTTTGATGAACAAAGGTAATATTTTATTATTGAATTATTATTTTATGTATGAGTAGTTATGTAATTATAAATTATACTTTCATAGGACAGCCACTTATGTAGCTCAATTAGCAGATGCATTAAAATATTGTCATAGCAAGAAAGTAATTCACCGTGATATCAAACCTGAAAATTTACTTCTTGGGGCACATGGTGAATTAAAAATAGCAGACTTTGGGTGGTCTGTACATGCTCCTTCTTCTCGAAGGGATACTTTATGTGGTACTTTAGATTATCTGCCACCAGAGATGGTGTCTGGTAAAACCCACAATCACACTGTTGACTTTTGGAGTGTTGGGGTATTATGCTATGAATGTTTGGTTGGCCAGCCTCCTTTCTATGCAAAAAATAATGATGAAACTTGTAAAAATATTACAAAATTACGGTATACATTCCCAATCTTTGTGAGCGAAGGTGCAAAAGACTTAATTTCAAAGGTAAGTTTCATTAATAATTTGATATTGATGATGTATATTATATTTTAAAACTTGGCTAACTTTCAGTGAATTACTTTTCAGCTTATAGTTATTGACCCAGAAAAGAGACTGGATATGGATGGCATACTCACACATCCTTGGATTGTAAAAAATCGCAAGATAGATAAAGCATAAAGTACTTATATGCACAAGTGATATGTTTTTATTAAAAGTAGACGAATGTTAATGTATTCTATAAATTTATCGTAATCCTGGTTTCTCCAAATAGAGACATCAGAATATCAATAATTAACTGCTATACTATCAATATATTATCCTAATTGTATGTCTAAAGTATTCTTTCACATGTAACTGGTTTTGGGATATGTGTGCTTAACAGATAAGTTTACTCGACAGCATTTCTTAAACGAAAATCGATTTGCTCACATGACTAATAATATAATTGTTTGCACTATTCCAGATTGGAGCTTAGCTGGTATATACCAGCAGAAAATAATGCAAATAAAAGTTCATTATGTTTTATAGTGCGATCTTTATACAATTTCGCGATATCTACTTTTTATTTTAGCAGAATAGATTATATAACCATCAATTGAGACTGTTGATAAATCAAACGTATGAACATGCAATTTGTATTAAATGATTAAATTATGTTCAGAAATATATAGATTAAATACTACAGAAACTGTAAGATTTCATTCCAGAACATATTTTGTTCAACTAAATTCACACATGTATAAAAAAGATAAAAAAAGGAAATAGGACGTACGATATTAAATGTGAATATTTATTGACGAAAATGAAAATTTTATCGAAGAGACGTCGTTATATTAAAATTACATGTGCATGCTTTTGGTATTTCATATCCTTATAAAGTTAAAGTATACACGTTCCAGTTTGTCGATAAGATACAGAATGTAAAAAGATACATTAATCGATATCTTAAAATAATGGCACTATAGTTTTTCATAAGGAAAATAACTATATCCCAGTATCAAACATTATTAGACTTGTAAAAATTAAACTAAGCAGAACTTGCGTTGCGTAGAACATAAAGATCGATATTGGAAGAATTCTTCAGCCTACAAATACAAACTCTTTATAATGATTGTATTTCAAATCTCCATTGGTTCCATGATTACGTCAGTGACTGGTGTATCTGCCGGTGTGTCCATTGGAGTAACTTCAGAGTTCTTAACTGAATATATTTTGCTCAGTTTTTCATAGTGTTTGATATCCTGCAGAATATACAGTCTCGCATTATATATATGTAATTTTTATTACATATATCATTTAACAAAGTTAAAAATCAAGCTAGGATATTTACTTTCTCACGAACAGACGGTTGCACTTTTACAAGTGCCAATGAAAAGTGCCGCCTACAGATCTTCGGTTCACTCACGAGATTTGCAATTGCTTCTTTCAGTGCTTCCATACCAGCTTCTCTAATCAAAGCTGCTAAATCTGCCCCGGTGAAACCTTTAGTAACATGTCCAACTTCATTCAAGTTAACGTCTTCGTCTAGTTTCGGCCTGGTCTCATTCTACAAATTATAAACATTCAGCATGCATCAAAGAGAAGTGTCAACTATGACAGATGAAACTAATGCCATATCGCAAAAGCTATACCTTCGTTAGCGCACGTAAAATGTCAATTCGTTCGGGTTCATTTGGCAGATCAACATACAAAATTTTGTCCAGCCTTCCCGGCCTTAAAACGGCTGGATCTATAATATCAGGCCGATTACTGGCGGCCATTAGAAATACTCCTTGTCGACCCTCCACACCGTCCATTTCTGTAAGCATTTGATTGACGACTCGTGAGGTGGCCGAATGGTCGTTCTCTGTTCTCTTGGGACACAGCGCGTCTAATTCATCGAAAAATATAACACACGGTGCTGAATTTCTCGCCCTTAAGAAACACTGACGAACCGCCTTTTCGCTTTCACCGACATACTGAAACATAAAGTACAATTTAAGACACAATTTTGTACATAATATTAAAACAATAAAATACAATAAACTAACCATATTTAAAAGTTCTGGTCCTTTAACAGAAATGAAATTAATTCCGGCCTCGTTGGCGACAGCTTTAGCCAGTAATGTCTTTCCACAGCCAGGTGGACCACATAGCAATACTCCCGTAGGCGCAGTTAAGCCTAATGCATTGAAGTATTCAGGATATCTAACAGGAGCCTACAATGAATAAATGTATTTACTTAATATCTATGCACTAGAAATACATTAAAATGAATGGTCACTTAATTGTCACACGTAACATTTAAAATATTGTAAATAGTTATACTCATATATATATATATATATAAATACACTATAAATAAATAAATATTGGTACTCACGAGAATCGCCATTTGTAATTCTCGCCGTATATCATGCAGCGATCCAATATCGTTCCATGTTACATCGGGAACTGTTGCGAATCCTTCTCTCTTTGCTGAAGGTTGAACAACACGTAGAGCAGATTCAAAATCACTGTGTTTAACGCGCAAGGTCGACAAACGTTCTGGAGAAAGTGGTGGTTCAGTACGCAACCAGGTTAACAAGCTTGTCAAGTCTGATATTTTAGGTTGTTTTTGGATTATGTCCTTGTTCGCATCTGGAGGTTTTTCAGACGATTCCTTCAAATCTAAATTTTCCACTGGACTTTGTGTTACATTACCACCAGTATCAATTAAATTTCCTGAGTTTTCAAAAGTTTCTGATGATTTGCCAGACTCCTTATCTACTTCAGTTTCTGGTAATTTTTCTTCTGCCTTTGATTTTTTAAGATCCTCAAAAACTCTGTAAAAATAAATATATTATCAAATATATATCATATAAATATAGAAAGAACAAAAAAATTCTTGTAATATCTAAAATAATTTGCTATCTTTTACCTGTCCACAGCAACCATGGCGGCTTCTCTAATCAAGGCGACTAAATCTGCACCTACAAAACCTGGAGTAAGAGAAGCTATCATTGACAAATCAACGTCAGGGGCCAGTACAACTTTCTCAGTATGCACTGCTAGAATCTTAGCCCTTGCTTCCCTGTCTGGTATTCCAAGGCACACTTCGCGATCAAAACGTCCCGCTCTTCTTAAAGCAGGATCCAATGAATCAGGTCGATTTGTTGCACCAATTATCAATACTCTATCTCCATTTTCTTTAAGATTCAGTTCTGATAATGATATTTCAAAGTTGGCATAACATGAAAATATACAAAATAGTATGGTAACATGTGTAATGAAATTGATAGTACTTTACCATCTAGACATGATAATAATTGTGCAACAATTCTTCGTTCCATTTCCCTTTGTGCTGTAGCTCTATGTGGCGCGATAGCATCAATTTCATCCAAGAAAACAACACACGGTACAAGAGCTAAAGCTTGATCAAATAATTCCCTGATACGAGCTTCACTCTCACCCGACACTCCAGCTATAAGCTCAGGTGCTGCTACTTTCAGTAAAGGCATATTTAATTCCTAATTTTATGGAAAAATATTAATTAGCATGAAATATACATAAAACAAATTTAAACATATGTAAACCAATGTAACTCTCGCAGTAATGTATATAGAATACAACAAGTGAGTTGTGTTCATTATACACATAATAACCTGAATAAATAATGTTTCTATCGTAGCATATACTTTAGATGATTTTTTTTATTGGAATTAAATTAAATATTATCTTACTCCCGCAACTGCATGTGCCAATAATGTCTTTCCACATCCAGGTGGTCCATGAAGTAAAAAACCTCTCGGTGGAGATATACCAAGTTGCTTGAAGATCTCAGGATGTTTCATGTGAGCAAGTAAGGTGCACACAGTCTTCAAAACTTTCTCACTACCTCCTACATTCGAGAATGTAACTTTTAATTCTGTGATAGGTATAGTTTTAGTTTTTTTCGTAACTACAAAGGACGTGCTATCATTATCCTTTCCTCTTTGTCGTTTTTTTGTAGATTCTAAAGGTGTTGGTTTTACAGTTCCATTTGCAGGCTAGAAAAATATTAATAGGTTAATATAAACTTTTATAATTTGTAACTTATTTCTTAGCATTTCAGCATCTTAACATAGATCATACTATAAATAAATATACATACTGTTGTTGGTGTCTGAGGTGATGGTGTTTGTAACTTGGAATCAGCAGTTTCAAGCTTCAGAGTAACGGATGGAGTTATATGCACAAATTTTTCATTTGTATTACATGCAAGCTCTGTCTCTTTTGTGTCTTTTTCAACATTAGATTCAGCCTTAGATTCAGCCTTAGATTCAGCATTAGATTCTGCTTTAGATTCAACTTTAGACACATCATCATCACTGCTGATATCTATCAATTCTTTATCACTTGAATTTCCATTTTGTTTACATGGTGTTTTCTTATACATTTGTAGTAATATATTGCTTATTGGACCTTGTTGCGAATCTGACTAAAATCAAGCAGTTACTTTATAAACATTGTACTTGAGATAATATATTAAAATAATATTTTGAATAAATTATCATTTTGAACCAAATACCTCAAGATCAACTTCGTCCTCAAAATCATCATCAGCATATGTAGAGCAGTCACGAATTGGTTTTCTTGAAAATAACTCAGTAAGCTCATCGTAAGCTTTGCGTACCATCGCACGAAAAGCACCACGTTTTTTGCCACGATAATCTCTGTATCGCCTTTGCAACGTATCTGCCATTTCATTCACATCAATGTATACTTTGTTTTCATTTTCACGCATGTACTAAAAACATATAAATAGATATGGACGAACAATTATCGATGAATAAGTGAAAGAATATCGTGTATATTAAAGACATTTCAAGCATTTTTGTTAAATAATTCGCATTATGTGCACGTGACATATACATAGAGCGATTGTGTAAAAACATAACCTCTTTGTAATATATTACCGTTTGTACGCGTGCAGTCAACGACTGATCTCGAAAAAATTTTTGATCCATTTTATATTTATTGTCTACGTTTTCCGATCCGTGAACTCCACCGCAGAGTCACAATTTCACACGTTAGTTGTGAGCAAAGGAGACGATCTCACGGAGCACATCAAATGTATGATATAGTACGACTTTCAAAGTAATACTGAGTGATGGTGGGACAAATTCCACGCATGCGTGTATAGCAAACTTCAGTAATATGTACGTTATATAATTCCAACACCGATTTTCATTTTTTTTATATCGACACACATTAATCATTCGATTAAGTTATATTTGTCATAGTGTAATATACGAAAATTAATATAATAAAAATGTGTAACAATCCTCAAACATGTATTAATATTTTTATTTTGTTATAATCACATTCTATATCCTTATCATTTTATACCTTACATTATAAAACTTGCACAATTTAAATTAGATTGAAATTATACTTTACCTAGTGTATTTATTTATTGAAAAGTGATCTGGAATGAAACATTCTATCGGTGTGTTAACCATTACGCAGTATTGTGAAAGATACGTACGCATACCTTCACTTTTTTATGCACATATAAAGAAATACTCTTTATACGCACGCATAAAAAGTAATATATAAAGGTACACCTACTAAAAAATTGGCTTCATCATATTTTTATATGCAAACTTTAATTAAATTATAATCGTTTATGAGATATACGTATTTACAATCTTTGGGAAATTTAATGTGCGAAATGTATAATGTATACCACATATGTGTCTATTTATATATTAGTATACTTCTATGTATATTAATTCCATATATATTTTTTAATTCTATATAATTCTACATATATTAATTCTATATATATGTATCATTAACATATATTTCCATATACTAATATATAAATATACATATATCAAATGTATAATTGTAAGCGCAATATAAACATATTGCCAAAAAATTACATCCCAGTAAAAGGTAGCATAAGAATATAGAACATCCTTCATAATGCATCATATTGTAATAATTTTTTCAAGAAATATTGCGTCGACAGCTTTATTTTAAATTTCTTTTTCATTAATAATGATCACGTAATGATTCTTTTCTTTAAGAAAAAATTCTTTGATATCACTGATATCATTTCTATAAGCAAATGTTAAAAAGTAAATGTTCGTTTTTTAAGAAAAATAACGTTAATAAATACATTTATAAAACATTATCCGATTTGTGTCACAAACTTGTGACAATTATATTTACGCAAGACTTGACATTACGGTAGAGCTATGTAAACAGAAGAATACAAACTCGAAGTTAACTTGATTATTTTAAAAATTAATTCTTTGCCCTGTTATATATACGACGTCACGAGATGACATTTTTAAACCAAAATTTATTATACAATATGTTGGCTAATACATAAGTGATATTATTCGGACTGAGAGGTGGAGAGAGATCGCAGACGTCGTCTTCTCTTCCTTGATCTTGACTTCTTTTCATCGTGGAACTTTCTATGCTTTGATTTCTTGTACTCTGAGCGCGTTGACTTATGACTCTCCACGCAATCGGAATGTTTGGTTGGATGCGCATCATTTTTCGCGGAGGTGGACGACGTTACAATTGGACTCGCGGCTTCTTGCGATGAATTAAATGTTCTGCTACTGGATCTATTTGTGCGATCCTTATCTTTATGTCTGTCCTTATATTTCGATCGTCTCCAACGCAAATAGGATTTGTTGGAACGATTACTACATTGGCTGCTCGATCTCAAATGATCATCGTCCGAATCTGAGAAATAGCATGTTTTACTTTTTGATTTGGATTCAGATTGCCTTTTTGTGACTTTATTCGTAGAGGCACTGTCATCCGGTCTCCTGCCTCGTGATTCGTGATGCCTATATCCTGATACTTTATCTTGTTCAGAGACATTAGAAGACAGGCTAGTACTTCTAGATCTGGATTGTCTGCATTTATTATCTTTATTATTAGACTTCGATTTTTCTTGGGTACAAATTCTATCTTTGCTTCTCGTGGTTCTCTCACTCTTCGCTGTATAATCACTTGAACTAAGGGAACGTTTCCTTTTCGATACATATTGTCTATCACACTTCTTGGTCTTTGTTTTGCTGTCAGTCTCTGTGCTGCTATCACTATCACCGTCTGCATTCGGATAGGTTTCTTCCTTTTTGAGTTTCATTTGTTCTTTAACGCTGCATCTCTCCTTTTTTGAACGTTTCTCGTCATATTTCGTCGATGAACCTTCGGACGAGCTGGAATCACTAGAACTGTATATCCTCTTTTTCACAATCTTTCTGCTGCTTCTCTTTTTAAAGTCACTCTCCTCGGAACTGTATGAATTTCTAGATCGTTTGTTATGGCTTCTCGTCTTGTTCATTTTTTTATGTTCTTTTTCGACAAATTTCCTAGATGACAATTTTTTTGAATGATTTCGAAATCTTCTACTTGTTCCAGGATTATAATCGCTGTCAGAATTATCATCTGCACTTGTCGATGAAGATGATAAATCGGATGATATTTCTTTAGTGGCATAAGACGTACTTGGTAATGATAAATTCGCTGGCACAGTTTCTTCCGTGGTCGATCTGATGAACGAAATCAAGTCATTTTATATTTAAACTTATTTTAATAGACGATAATGAATTCCTACAGTATCACAATATTAATTGCAAATAAAGTTAGATAGGAGCAAATGCTGAACCTAATAATACAAAATGATTTTTTTCTGCAACTTACGGTATATTTTCATTAGATCTAACAGGAGACATCTCGTTATCGGACGAAACCAACTCTATGATTTCCGGTGTTCTTTCGTGACGTGGTTTCACGTAGCCAATTATCTCACACTCGCCTTCCGATTCAGAGGAAGTTGACGAAAGGACTAAAAGTTCCGGTATGTCGTAAGATGATTCTAACGAACGTAGTAGTTGTCCTACTGCACTGGGTCCTACATAATTATGAATTGTATTAAGGTTCCTGATTCGTCGTTACGTAACTTTTAATTCGCGACGTTAGAAGCGAGAAAACATGTTAAAAATTTTATGTAACATACAACGTAGCAAGATACGTAAATCTCTCAACTTATATTTATTTAACATCTGAATTATGAAACTAATCAAAAGCGCTTGTTATTTTTTCGAACCAATAGAAAATATTAAGTCTTATTGTTCGCTTATGATCGAGAATCATCAAGCAAAATTATATGATTCTTTATACCTGGTTGACTCATAGGTAGCACAGTTGGCATTACAGTGTTTACTCTTAAGTCGATCGCTTCGTCTTCAAGTATTCGCACATCCGAGTTATCAGAAAGGAAACTGATGTGGCTGCTGCTACTACTACTGCTGCTTGATGTAGATGATGTAGGTGAAACAATACGAGGTGCGTACTCGTTCGATAAACCTATAAAAAGCGGTTCGATCAGTGAACGTAATATCATTTTTCAACGTAATAATCAACTTTTTTGTATTGAGATGCCAAGTCTGAGTAAATGAGTACACACCACGTGGTAAGTAAGTAACAGCCTGATCGTATCCAACCATGTCGAAATTGGTTCGGGCAAAATTCAACAGTTCGTGTGCGAAATGATCTGTGTGTACATCGAAATAGGGTCGCACAAGATTACGAAATTCTGTACTTCTAATATCAAATTGTCTTAAGGCATCAAGTATTATATTCATCACATATGTAATATGCGTGCTGTTAGCAAGTAAAACTTGTAGCTCTCTGTTTAACCACGGTATAAGACGATCCAATTCTTGAGGATATCTCCTGTAAATTAAACAAAAAATATCAAGATAAAGTTTACGCATCATGAATTCATGCCTAATATACATAACATACATTATAATTTCGCAAAATACAATTTAATTATTCATCTAATCATTAACTAAACAGACAAGAACATCAAAACATGACAGTAGTTACCAGAGATACTTGCCTATAATATTCAGCACTACATTCACGAAAGCGACCGAATATGTCAGGTAATAAAGTAGCCCATATTCCATGTCTATATACAGTGCGTCGATAATCGGTAGGGTTATCGCGTCTACGTCTACGTTCTTCCCTAGGTACTTGAGGTGCTACACTGGGCAATTGTTCGCGTCTAGCAACTTGTTCTGGATTTAGCAAACCATGTCGACGATTACCAGTCATTGTTGTTCTGATATTCAACAGAGTTATTGAGTTTATATAATATTGAATGATCAAATTCTATTGTTATATAAATTCACCATATAATAAAATATACATTTATATATTCTACAATACCTATAAACAAATCGTGGTACATCTTCCCATCTGCCAACACCAACGTCCAAGTTAAGATCCAAAGTACTCACAACATGGGGTTGAGGAATTTGGGATTGTGCCAATTCACGAGGTACATGATATTGATCATAATCTTCCTCCGATCTTACACTGTGTATGATCGACTTAAAAGTTTGCTTACAGAGAGGACATTCTGTCTTTATCTTAGACCACTTGACCAAACAGTCAAAACAAAATTGGTGTAAACAACTGTCCGTGAAAGATGTATTAATTAGTTTTCCCAAACAGATGCTACAATTAGGAGGTGGCGAGGCTATATCATCACTTCGCTCATTACTATCTGAATTTTGTACAGGTGCTTCAGACTTTATAGGTTCTTCTACACCTGCGAGAGAATGTTTTACTTCTAATGATCCTTCCATTGTTAATTGGTTACAAAGGTCAGCTCATAGAGACATTTCTGTAAGATAAAAAATATATAGGTATTATAAACAAGCCTTAAGTATTGATAAAATTTTACTTTATTGTCTCTAACAGTTCTTTGCTACTATATATATATTTTATATGGGAAATTTTCTTTATATTTCCTATACACACACACGTGTGTATTTCATCTTCCTTCTCTTTCTGTTTTTTTACCATCTTCAACTTTTTACTAATAATGCAATATCAAATTAGGTTTGACTTTAAATATTTTCTCATGAAATGATTTTGTAATTATTTTAATATATTGTTTAGTAAGATGTCTGTTATTATAATTAATTTGCTGAATTGCTGAATGAATTGCTTTATAATTATATATACTTAAATTCATAGAATATATTGAATATCCTATAACTGATTTTTTTTTAAATCTAAAGATCTGTTCTTTGTAGCTGCATGTTCTAAAATATCTTGTAACCTCCCTTTTTTGTTTTTTTTTCCATAAATACATCTGTTTTATTTGAAATTTATTGTAAATTAGTGCAGGTATAAAAAACTGACCTTAGATATCGTATTATGTTACGCGTAAAACAGATAGATTAGTAGGCAGCGGCGATGATTTTGCTCATCTTGACGATAAAGACTTTCCATTATTTCCCGAAAAATTTACGGAACAGGAAATCAACGAATCCTCCCATACTGCTCTGGAGATCTTCCATTGTGAACTTTGTCGCATACAATTATCGTTACAATAATCCTATACAATAATGCACGTTACACGCAGAAAAAAGATGGGAAACGTCATAAATCTACTTAGTACGGTCTATATGACGTATTTTCTATAAAACACCCCCAAAAATTTTTATATTTTACTATCGTCCAAGAATGTTGGTCTCATACTTTCTATAGCTTCCCAATACCAGAATAATCCTATGCAGATCAGCAAGCACAAAAATTGCACTTTAAAGACTCAGACTCTTGACAGCAAGCAAATACTATTCTTCGCACTCCCCCACAAAGCTGCACAATGTGAAATGAGGCGAAAGCTGCTATGGCGATGTGTAATGAGCGATTCAAGCCATCGGCAAGACACAATTGCAAATCGACAGTCTTCGGGTGGTATTTCATTTGTCATATAGTTGGTAGATCGGATGTGCCGGTTGGCTGTCGCATAGAGAGTTTTCAATAACCCTAACGCACTCTTCAGGCGACTTTGAAAATTTCTACAGGATAACCAACCGTAGATGACGCGTGACCAATGAAAAAGCTATGACAATGCAAATCATGTAAAAAGAAAACACTTGGCCTTCTCGGCTGCGTTCCGATATTCACTGAAAACACCATACTGAAAATACATAGTTTGTGTCGCGTATATTATAGATTTTCAGTGCTGGCGATGAATATCGAAATAGCCGATCCTCGTAGGAAAGCAGTATCAGGCTGATTTTAATCAAATTTTAATCAAGCTAATCGACGATTTACTCAGCTGATAGGATCGTCGCCAATATGATACATGAAAGAGTTCGTCGTCGTGAAAAAATGGATTGAAAACATTATTGCTTGGTATTCATTTCAGCTACAGTAGAATTTATTGTCGATAACGACCTGTCGGCGTTTCTAAATATACACGTATGCTTTAAAAAGAAACGAGAGAGAGAGAAAAATGAAAAATATATATAAATCAATCACTCGCACGGTTCTTAAGACATAATGGGCTATCAAAGATCGATATTTTCATGATTGTTTAGATGTCGATGTTCCTTCAACGTCTTTGAAATCGTCTCCATTCCTAATGGTCTGATGCATTAGATCAGAACACGTATGCACACACGCACGAACTTATCAGCCTTGTCAGCAGGGATGTACGTGCTTCATCGAATTTGAATTACATACGTAAATTGTACATTAATACCAACCGTGAGTGCGTAAAAGTGCGAGGTTACCCGTACAGCATAAACATGGCCTCGCGGTATAGTCACGGTGTTCAGCGAGTTTTAGCGAAATTAGAAGCATCGATAAATTCGGAAAATTATTATGAGGCTCATCAGATGTACAGGACATTGTATTTCAGGTGAGTCAGCCGCCGCGATCGTTTCGCGTCGTCAAAGTGTCTTTTTCCCATGCGCAATCCTCATCGTGTCTGTCTAACCTCTGCTTGCAGATACCTCGGCCAGAAAAAATATTCGGAACTTTTGGAATTGCTATATAATGGATCAATGCTTTTATTACAGCACGATCAGGTATGCGAGTAGTCGCGCGAGTCGAGTATCGTTGTCGAGTGTCGTGTCCTTTAAAAATGATAATCGGGATTTTCAACGAGATCGAACATCCACTCAGAGTCGTGCTTCTTTGAAGTAATCATAAATGATTAATTGAAGTGTTAATATATTCTTGTACTGGCACAGTTAATTCGAGTCAGTTGCGGACGATAATTCGACCAGTCTCCATGTCATGTCGTAATTATACAACTCCGTAGTAACTCTGTCTCTTGCAGCATGCCAGTGGAGCTGACTTAGGAATTTTATTTATCAATGTTTTAACACAATCTGAGACAGAACCCACGCAGAGTTTCTTCGAAAAGATTACAACTCTGTTTGGTACAATGAGCCCCATGTTCCCTGAGAGAGAGGTGTTTATACAATCTGCTCTCAAATGGAGTATAAAAGGCACAGATTATAAAACTGGTCATCCAGACTTGCATCAGAAGATAGCGCAAATATTTTGGAGAGGTAATCAAGGAGGAAGCATTGCTGATAATGAATGCTTATTTCATGCATGTCATATGTATGTGTATAGATGTATATATGACAAACTGATTATTTTATTAGAGAAAAATTATATAATGGCAAGGCAGCACTTTATGCATAGTAGAGATGGTTCTGGATGCGCAGCAATGTTGGTAGAACTTCACGAGCAGCGTGGATATATGAATGAAATAGACCTCTTTATAGCTCATGCAGTTTTTCAGTAAGCATACTAACTTCATCAATATTAATGTTGTAGCTCTTACAAAATGTTTAACATTACCATATATATATATATAACAAGATGAAAGATATAAAATAATATAAAAGACACGAGCTGTGTTATATATAAAGTGATTATACCAAAAGTAATGGGTCTATTCTAGGTATCTTTGTCTACAAAACAAAGCAACCGCAAAGGAAGCCTTTAATTCTTATACTTCAAGGCACCCGAAAATAAGTAGTGGCCCGCCATATCTTCTTCCTCTATTAAACTTTTTGTTTTTTCTACTAAAAACAATCGACAGGTAAATTTATAGCATAGGTTCCATCTCACGATGTCTAAACGTCTTCAATCTTGCAACTGTTCCCTAGCTGCTTGATCTGATACATTTTACAGTGGAAAATTAGCGGTGTTCACAGTACTCTGCGATCAGTACCAGATATCTTTAAACAGAGATCCATGTTATCGACAGTACTTAGACAAAATAGGCCAACTCTTTTTCAATATTCCACCACCGCGTCCACGTAATCAGGGACTATTCAGCTCGTTACTGCAGTCCTTTTTTAATGGCCTGGAAGATGATGAATACGACGATGAGCAACGAAATACTGCCTCAACCTCATATGCTGTGCAAGAACTTGATTGATTAAAGATGAGGCAGCGTTGTGCAGTGTGATGCTAAATATATGGAACTTTTATATATAAATACATATTATTCCTCGACCCAAATACTTTCACTGATATCACGCTCGTATTATCCAAATACGAAGTTTTAAATCGCGGAACTTACAACTGGAAGAAGAAGAAAAGTCTGTACGTGTAAATCGAAGAATGAAAGTATGTGGGACGACTTCTTACCAGGAATTTATCAAAGTTGTAAGTTACATACACTGAATTCACAATAGTGCATAGATACATCTTGATTCTTTTTATACATACCTGTAATAAGACTTCTTTTTAATCGAGTCGTAAGTTATTACGGATGTGCAATAATAAGATGTATACTTTTGCATATAAAAGCATAATCTACAAAGGACTACTATTCAAAACGTAAGTACTGACAAATATGTATATATTTAGTATATATCTCTATGTATGTGTATATACTTCGTATATACATTACTTATAGGATTTTGAGGAAAAAATATCCAATCTTAATTTAATATCGTGTTTTCACCTTAGTTTAGGAAAAACAAAAATTATATTATTCTGGTTAAATAGTTAATACTCACACTTGTTGTCATTCTGTATATGCTGTTATGAATTCAGCAATCATACTTGGACTTTGAATAAAATCCTTGCCATTAGCTACAACTTGTATACCATGCATATAATTACATCAATGTATACTTGCGTGTAACTGCTGGATCGAAAATTTATTTTATATGAACTGAATCATGTGTGACAAATAAATGTGACATAACTATAGCATCCGAGATAAAAGAATGTTTATCGGGGATACTGTTGCCGATGAATTAGAGGAACGAATTGTATCCAGGACAACAAAGATATATTTATTTATCGAATTTCGTATAATATTATAAGCAAGAATTGTTTAAAACTCTAGTGAAAAATACGTATTTAATTAAGGAATTTAACGGCCATTATTGTGTGACAAGAGAGACAAGATTTCACAATATCAATTAATAAGAATAACATAATATTGCTGTGTACTAAAAAAAAGAAGAAAAACTGAAAACATAGACAACATTTAGCTAATAAATTGAAATTTCTAATAAGTAGTGTCCCCCTCCTTATAATAGAAACATACATGTAAGTACATTGAGTATCCTTTGTTAATAATCCTCCGGAACATAATCATTGTTACATACACTAATGTATGATAATTAAATTATTATCACACATTATCACATACATACTGTAAATGATTGAAGCCTATTCTTACAAATGCAAATTAAATTTACCGAAAATCGATATTGTGCATTTGATATTAATATTTTGATGAATATGTACTATTTTCTTGAATAATGTGCATTCTGTTAACAAATTGATCCCAATTTATTTGATCTTCGGATACTTTGTATGCGAATATCGTATCAATCTATGATACTAATCTTACAATTTCATATGCATATGAGAATGTAAGATTAGTATTTTAAAAACTTTATATGTATATATACATACATATATATATGTATGTATGTATGTATATATATATATATATATATATACCAGGTGTGTCGGTAATTCCTTTCCGGTTTTTTCGCTAAAGAAAACACGTTATTTACAATGGATAGTTAAAATATATTTATTCAAAGTATTGGCCATTTGATTCTATACATTTTGCCCATCTCAGGCAATTTATGGATGCCATTCCAAAAGAACTGTTTCTCCTTTGAGCTAAACCATTCATCGAGCCATTTTTTAACTTCTTCGAAATCGGCGAAGTACTGCTCTGCAAGCGCGTGCCCCATCGATGCGAAAAGGTGGTAGTCGGATGGAGTCAGGTCTGGAGAGTACGGCGGGTGCGATAAAACTTCCCATCCAAGTGATTTCAACACTTCTTTGACTGGTTTTGCTGTATGAGACGGCGCGTTGTCATGCTGCAAAATTACCTTATCGTGTCTTTGAGCGTATTGTGGACGTTTTTCGATCAATGCACAGTTCAAATTGATCATTTGTTGTTGGTAGCGATCAGTATTAACTGTTTCTCCAGGTTTCAACAGTTCATAATATACGACACCAACCTGGTCCCATCAGCACAGAGCATGGTCTTGCGACCAAAGCGATTTGGCCTTGCAGTCGATGGGCCGCCTTCGCCAGGTGATAACCATGAATTTTTTCGCTTGGGATTTTCGAAATAAATCCATTTTTCATCACCCGTTACTATTCGATGCAGAAATGACTTCCTTTCATACCTTTGAAGCAGCATTTCACTGACGATTTTTCGATTTTCCAATTGCCTGTCATTCAATTCATGTAGCACCCATCTTCCCATCTTTTAGATCTTTCCCATCGCTTGTAATCGTTCACAAATTGCTACTCGGCTCACATTCAACTTTTCTGCCAATTGTTTTTGAGTTTGTGTTGGGTCTTCATCCAATAACTCCTGCAATTCCGCATCTTCAAACATTTTCGGCCTATCAGGACATTTTTTGTCTTGAACGTTGAAATCACATTTGAATTGTCGAAACCACGTTTCACATGTTCTTATGGTTGGAGCATGCTCATCGTAAGTCTCTGCCAGCAAACGATGACTTTCAGCGGCTTTTTTCTTTTGATTAAACAAGAAAAGTAATGCGTGCCGCAAATGCACGTTTTCAGGCACAAAACTAGACATTTTCAAAAAATTATAAATCTATAACGCTGTTATTTTGGCGGAACGTAACTTGTGTAGTTTTGAGGTTAATGTCAGTAGAATAAAATGACATATGTATCAAATCATAACATTGCATACTTATGGCTAGTGACATCTGTTACAAAAACCGGAAAGTAATTACCGACATACCTGGTATATATATATCGTATATATATATATATATATATATATCGTATATCGTATATATATATATATATATATTGTACATATATTTGTATAAATTGCATATTTTGAAAATATGATATGATAACAAATAACTACTACTACTACTACTACTACTACTACTACTACTACTACTACTACTACTACTACTACTACTACTACTGTAGGAATAGCTTTCTCCAAAATAAAGAATCTTTTATCTGATAATTATTAATTAGATGTAATTCTTGAGTAAAAAAATGTGTATACGTGACCATCGTTATATTACTAATTAAAATTAATATTAACTGTTTCACACAATACAACGGATTATTGACATTTTTCTTAAATTGTATTTTTTATCTCGATATATTCATACGATCTCGTATTATCGTAAATAATTATTGGTTCAATTGAAAGACTTATTAATTTACTTGAAAACAACGTATATTAAATACAGAAAAATAACGAAATTGATAACTAAACGAATAATAATGAAAACTATAAGTATGTTGCAAAATAAAAAGAATTATATAATTTAAATAACGCAAAGTATAAATATGGTAAGAGTGACTGAAATTTGTATCATATTAACATTCAATTGCATAAAAGCATGATGCTAAATATAACAATAATTAATATACGAAATGCTAAATATAACAATAATTAATATACGAAATAATAACCATATATAGTTTATTAAAAATATAAATCTTATATTTATCAAACTGTCTTGAAAATTGGTATACATGATATTCTTCCATTATGAAACAATCTTCAATAATATTTTATTTACGTAGGAAATTACTTTTTTGTTATTTAATATTATTCATCTTATATTGTACAAATATTCTACAAATAACGGTCACATCGTTAATTATACAGTATCATAAACTTCTATATACATCTAAGTTGCTAGTATCTAAGCATATTTAAGTGTAAATCAAGTATGCTTACAACAATCTAACATACGATATAAAAATCTGTGTACAATACAGATCCATGCTTCGTGTCGTTTTCTACAATGTTCCTTATAAAAACATTGTAAAAAATGGCGCACGGCTGAACTTGCGAAAATTAGCGAATCTATCACTACTGCGATATTAATATGTTTCAAGACCGGGAATTAGAAATTTGTTTGAAAATGTTTCTACTTCCTCCCTCAGATGCGCGACTTTCGCCTTAATACTCTCGTTAGTATTTAATACTCTCTTGTAATCGTCCAGCTTTGGTCCCGAGATAGCAGTTACTTCCTTCGAAAGCAGTAATCCTGCAGAAGAATAATATAAAATTATGATTACGGTAATCTCTTAATGCGTAGACCATGTTATTTGAGTCACAATGTTTAGCTCGTTAGCACTTAAAAGCCGCACTTAAAAGCCGCTTGAGCACAAATACCAGGAATCAAGAATGTTACCTCTATGTATGAATTCCGCAACTTTGTCGATATCGGCCTCGACCAGGCCGCGAGTGGTAAGCGCTGGTGTTCCTAGTCTAATGCCGCTGGGATTCAGCGCACTTTTGTCACCAGGAACAGTATTCTTGTTGCACGCGATGGAGATCGATTCCAAGATTCTCTCCGCTTTCGAACCGGTGATACTCATAGGTCGCAGGTCCACCAGAAGCATGTGCACGTCTGTCCCACCCGTGCTGATCTTGTAACCGCGGTCCTGCAGACTGAGGCACAGTCTCTTCGCATTGGCCACTACTTGCTTCTGATAAGCAAGGAACTCCGGCGACTTGACCTGCTTCATGGTGGTAGCTATGCCGGCGATAGCGTTATTGTGGGGTCCACCTTGAAGGCCTGGGAAAACCGCCTGATTGATCTTATTCTCGATGTCGTACATGATCTTCTTCCCATCCTTCGCGATGCTTCGGATACCTTTCCGGTAAAAGATAACGCCGGCGCGCGGACCTCTGCAATAGACAAAGGAAGATGTCTCAACCTTTCAGTTATTTTTCAGTAAGTGAATTCAATTGTTATAATATAATATATATTTATATACCGTAAAGTTTTATGTGTGGTCGTCGAAACAACGTCGCTGTATTCGAAAGGACTGGATATTAATCCAGCGGCAACCAAACCCGAGACGTGCGCCATGTCGCTGAAAAGATAGGCGTTATTCTCGTCGGCGATCTGACGGAAACGTTTGTAATCCAGACATCTGCTATAGCAGGAGATTCCAGCGACGATGACTCTCGGCTTGAACAATTTCGCAAGTTCTGCACACTTGTCGTAGTCGATCAGACCCGTCTCGGGATTGACTTTATATGGCATGGATTCGAAGAAGATGGATGTGGCAGAAATCTTTTTGGATGCTGTGAAGAAACCTACGCAGACGAGATTGATCGTGAAGCAGTTTGCGGCGCACATACGTAAATTTGTATATTTATTCACATTTACCATGAGTGAGATGCCCGCCATCGGGCAGATCCAAGCCCATTATACGTCCATGAGGTTCTATCAGGCCCGTGTATACCGCTAAATTAGCTGGACTTCCTGAATAAGGCTGCACGTTACAGCCCCATTCTTCAGGATTTAGATTGAAAGCTTCCAAGGCACGTTTCTGCGTTAGTAACTCAATCTCGTCGATGTATTCATTTCCACCATAATATCTGTAAACATGTAAGAGTAGAGAAAGAGAGGAGAATTCGACTCTCATCGAAATTTTGAACAATTTCACGGTAAAAAATGCGATATCAAAAAAAGTAATCATGATAAAAGATTAATACCTTTGACCAGGCATTCCCTCGCTGTACTTGTTGTGCAAACACGAACTCAGGCACTGCAGTACACTGAGAGATGTGAAGTTCTCACTCGCAATCAACTCCAACCCATATTTCTGTCGTTTCTTTTCCTTCTTTATCAACTCAAAGAGCTCGGGATCGGTTTCCCAAATATTGGAATAGAGTATGGATGTCATGTTCTGTTAATAATTGTAACATAGTCTAATTACAATAAATTCATTATTTAGTATAATCAATTGAATTAATATAATCAATAAATTTAATCTAATTAATTGGATAACAATGTGTAATGTTTGTGAAATCATGATTTTTAATTGAATGATGCAGTAATAATTATTAAAATATTTTTCAAGCTCTTCAGATTTTAATATGCTTTCTTGCTCTATTTTTAGTTTGATGTTACCTCACAATAAGTCTTGGAAATAATCCGAATTGTATTAATAAATTTCGTTAACGAACACTTGGAGATTATCGAGAGACGAAATGAGTGTTACAGCGACTGCATCTGAATACTATGTAACATATCGCGTTTGTAGTTCGGTTCATAACTCGAAAGAAGTTCAAAGTATATCATTTGATAACCCCACGCGTGGTGTAATGAGAACAAAAACATATTTAGACCCGACGATTCAGAATGTACAATGATTAATCTTACTTCGTTTTCCATCGGCATTCGTGGTGAATGATCGATGAAGAAATCTTCCCGATAAATATCGTATGATGAATGTGTTATCATAACAGAGGGAGATAAAGTATCGCTTTGTGATAAGTCAGATAACATTTGTATAATTTTTTAAAATTACATTATATAAGATAATGTTAAGTAGGGGGTTAATGCGGGAATGTTAAAAGACAAAAACAAATATTGTGTTAAAAAACATAAAAAAGTGGACAATAATTTTTCGAAAATTGAATTTTGTCAAAAATTGACAAAATTCATCGACAAATGAGTCAAAAAAGCCAAATAAACAATACACAAATTATGCAGCAGCATAATTCGCGCTTACCGTTTATTTCTCTTAAGATTCAGAGAAGATTCGAAAAAGAAAATCATAATAGTCAAAGGGTATCCGTCGACAAAGTTCGTAACGTGTTTTGAGGTTGGTCGGAGATTAATCTAGCTAGCAAGGTCATTTTTACGCGACATTGTCAAGATCTACCGGGAGTATGCTCCATTTGACTACGTGCAATAGCAATAACGAAAAACATCTCTTACTGCATGAGGGATTTTATCGTTTGAGAGACCTTTACAGTCGCGCGCATATCAATTTTGAAGTCGCGTGATTATTTCAAAGATATAACTCACTCGCTTCGGCATGCAACAGGTGGTCGAAAGATGAACGCCTCTTCGCGCCGGCAAGCAGATCCGCGGAGTGCGTGTCGCTACCTCGACGAAATGTCTGACGCAATAATGCCGGGCGTTCAGCAGATTCTCGGTCAATTGAAAAGCGCGCCGATTCACAGTCGACCAATTGCCGGCCATCTCGCACTTCGCAACTGCTGTAGCGACCGATGGATGATTACGTCACTCACGTGTCCGCTCAAGTCACAACGTCGTGTCTGATCCTCTGCGCGCCGTCGTGATTTCTCTGCTCGGGGGGGAATAAGCGCACAGATAATTAATTTGACTTTTTCCTTTGTGCTTCCGTTGCAGATCGAATCGCAAATGGTATCCATCAACCTATGGACGCGAGAACTGTCGAGTCGCCGCGCATGTGTCCCGTGACGTCACGAGTGCCACCCGCGAGGGAAAGCATGTTTATTTTTTCCGCGCGAAATCCGAGCGACTAAGAGTCCGGCAACCGCTACAAATGCTTTGAAGCGTTTCTCTTTCTCGTTCTATTTCTCGGATGCAAACGAAGAAAGAGAGAGAAGTAAAAACGCTTCGAAGCATTTGTAGCGATTGATGGACCGCACCCTAATATATTCTACGAAATTTCAAACTTACCGTTTATTGTTTCAGTATTGCAAGAAAAAACGTGCGATGCAGGAGGATTCTTCTCACGTAGGATTTACTCGTCAAGTCGCATGTCTTCTCTCTCTCTCATCGACGACTACTGTTCGACTCCCGCTGCTATACCAGCAGAGACACAAATACGTTTTAAAAGTGTGTTTACTTCTTATAATATACATGTACATCGGACGTCGTATATGTTATCGACATTGTAATTAAGATTCCTTGTATACAATTCACAAGCTTGCATATGATGGGTAAATTGGGTGGAGAACATTGCGAGGAAATTTGATAAATTGTACTTTCACCTCTCTGATAACTTGTGAGGATCTGTTTTAGAATATATTGAATAGATGAACAATAATAAATACATATTAAACAGTAATAAATAAATTTAAATAAATTAAAAAAAAATATTAAGACATAATAAATATGTGACATCTGATGCACCAGACTAAAATAAAATATTCTTGATGCTTAGACATATGTTTACATGTGACTTGACTTGATACTACTTGCTGTTTTTGACACATATATTACTCTTATTTCTTACATGTACAATAATCTCATGTATTATTTAAACATTTTCCAAATAATTTCCTGTGATTATGTGTGAGCATTTACGTCACATATACTTTAAAAAAAATCAAATATTAAAAAACACTTTAATAATTAAAAAAATGAGCGATTTTCTCACTTCTGTCATTTCTTATCCTTTACATTTAAAATTTCACAAAGATCCAACAAATTTGAAATATGAATTTTTTCTATTTTTCTATTTTAATTCAATGATTCGTTCGTTTCATTTGACTATAATGTCTTACTATATTTGTCGATGCGCCATTGTACGTTTCTGAAACACGATTGATGACGTCGTTGAGTAATTTTCATCGCTCAATCGAATTTGTACACAGCAGTATCTCCCAGTGAAAATGTATTCAATCAATAAGTCTGCGATGGACATAATGGAAAAAAATCTGCTCAAGCTCGCCTCATCTTGAGATTCACGATAGAATACTTACTTTCCAGGTGACGACCGCAGTGTTCCTTTCAAGATCGCTTCCAAGTCGCGCTTCTTCAAGAAATCTAAAGGCTCGTCTACATTAGCTGTAAGAGCAAGGCTGTAAGGTTGCAAGACAAGAAATGAAATATTTTCATTCGCTGACAGCTTACGTTACTGCCTTACAGCCTTACTTTTACAGCTATTGTAGACGAGTCTTTATAGTTACCGCAAGATGCTTGGACGAAAAGATTCGCAATTCTCGGACGATGCAAAGAGACTCAGCTTCGGCAACGAGCAGGCTGCAACTTCGCTAAGGCGAATTGTGCGATTTCGCGTCGCTCCTTCGAAAGTAGTGCACTATACGGCGATTGAGACTTTTTCTTGCTTCGTACATGCGCACATACGCATGCAACTCCCAGTCTGGATCAGCCGTTCGAGTCGACATTTTTATCAAGGCCTCCGAATGCTTTCCCTTATCGTTTGTCTATCTTTCCTTTCCCCACATAGCACACGGATGTCCACTGGACATCCACTATATGTTCATTTTTTTACAAAAGACGTCCATAGGACGTACGTTTGTCACAACTTCGGACATGAACGTTCGATGGACGTACATCGGACGTCCTACAGGTCCGATGTCCAAATAAGGACATCCTTGTTACGTCCAATTAATGTCCACGGACGTAAATCGGACATACGGACATAAATTGGACGTGAAACGTACATCCACTGGATGTCCGGTGCTGTCTGGGTCGTTGTGTCGATTTGCCCATTTCCGCAATGATTCTTCGATCCATTCGCGTATTGAATACTTCATCCTCAACGAGTATATATCTTATGATTTAACAAAACATTTTTTTGCTATATATAGGTCTGTTTAATAATCGATCGTTAGACGAGACATTAATTTTTCGTCTGCAGTGACCTTACGTGGAGATATGTACGCGATCATATGGAGATCCGCAAATATCGGTTCGATATTAAGCAACAACAAGTGGACGACGATATCGAATCGCAACGGGAAAATGAGCTGAACTCAGCTGTAAAGAACGCGTAACAAGTTTTCTTATCGCTGACGCACGACGTTGCTGTATTTATTTCATCATCTAATTACTCAATTTTGATACTTAGACCCGATACTTAATGACGATATGGTAATGCTGCTCAGGCGGAAGGGGGAACCTGATCGGCCGCAATAGAGAAAGTCGACCTAACAACATGCTCGTGTTCTTTTTGCAGTCGCAGCGCGAACGTCTGGAAACATATTTTTCACATTAATTTCGTATTCGTCCGACATATCGCTACGTTAATTTACTGGTGAGATATCTTTTTGTACACTGAAGTATCATAAAATGTACCCCCGCGATACGATATTGCTCTTCAAATAAAGGCACGAAGAAAAAAAAACCGAAGAGTAATACGTTAAAAATGATAACATGCGCGCGCGTCCGTTTGTATTGCTTTTTATTATCATTTTTCTTTACGCATACTTCCTGCATCGCATTTTAGTTCATCGCTCGCCCTAGAAATGAACTATCAAATAGTCAAATTTACAATCGCAGTTGAGCAGTTTCCTTTATAAAGTCAGCTCTACAAAAACGCAAAAGTCTCGTTTTACAATCTATTACAAGCAATCGCGTGCCGGCTCCCGATTCGTCGCGCGTGCCGATACTGCTGTGATTAATACTATTGATAACTTAGACGCGATCTCGCTTCTGATAAACTTTTGTGTAATTTTTTTTTCTTGAAAAAAGGAAAGGTACACGAGTTCACTTTTCAATTCATTATCTCAACTGTCTTTTCTCTGTCTCTTTATACCGTGCCATCTTTCATCTCAAGATTGCCTTTAATAATCAAGGAACCTAATAACGAAATATATATATATATATAATTTGTATATGATATATACGTATATATATAAACAACAAAATGTGATTTCCACGGTCTTCAGTTACGTTACAATGCAAGATTGCAACAATCACCTATGATCTCTCGGAGAGAAATCTCTCATTTCTTTCTTCACTTTACCTCTTTCCTTTTCTCTTGCAGACTGTATAAAATATCGTTATCGCCGCTTCTATTACGAAAGATCTATTGCTAGCGTGCTGTTCACTTGTGACTCGGCAGAGTGTCTTAATGAGACGATCGTGTCCTTCTTTTCATTCTTTCTTTATCTATTCACCTAGAAAAGACAGTACTGAAGAGAAATGCAGTCAGGAACAAACGCGACTATAATATTGCAACGATACTGCAAACACCAACCTTTAGGCGTACAAAGATATCCGCGACTCTCTTTCTCTCTCTTTCTTTCTGTCTGTAAAATATCTCTTCGGTAATCAGATCTATGGTGGTGATGCTCTTATGCTCTTTACAACAATTCGATTTGAATTTTATTGTAAGTGACACACACAGACACACACACGCACATGCACACACACACATTCTCTCGCTCTCGCAACCGTCTCCAACAACACGTTTGACAAAACATGCTGTTATACGAGATTATTCCCAACAGATTCAAGTAAACGCGACTATAGACGTAAGTAGCAAAAAACGCTCGACGTGTTTGCAGTGTAATAATTTGGAATACCATTTTTCACAGATGCGTTATATTAAAATTACGATTATGCGCCACCGAGCGGTCTGTATATACAGCCATATTTAGATCTGTTTTACAAAATACTATGCGTACCATGTACTTTCTCTCTCTCTCTCTCTCTCTCTCTCTCTGTCTTTCTTTTTCTCGCTTGATTTACGCGTTCAATCTTCGTAAATACCACTGCGCAACGACGAAATTTCTTCTGTCACGTAACCGATACAAATCAATCACGCGGCACAAAGCACTTTCGTACTTTCCGACATATCTGCGCATCAATTAGTCAGTCAAAATCCTTAATGATTCGTGCAATTTATAATGCAAAATAATGGGTTTAACGATATACACAAATGCCACGTTACAGCGTCATGCCACAATATATCATCCAATTTTAGATAAATGCTTAAAATTGGTGTATCGTTATATTTTATGTTCGTACTGACAAACTTCATATAATGCAACATTGCGAACGTCACGATACTTTACTGCTTTCTTATAATTTACGATTTATTCTTCCCTTTCAGAGCTAATCTGTACCTTAATTACGTCTGAACTCATAGACGATTCTCACTGATAATTTAAGCACATAATGTATAATATAACGTATAACAGTTCCTTCTTCTCTTTCAACATAAAGAGAAATTTATTAAATAATCCACGTAGTAGAAAGTTCGGCCTGTCCTCTTAGAAACGCTTACAATTACGCTATTTCGAATATCCGTGAGTTGTGTGGTGTTTTTAAATACATGTCGGCTAAGAAGTTCATCACAGTGAAACGTAGAAAATGATAAATAACGATCTGTAAAAGCAGCGAGAATTCTTGCATAACGCGCTGCAGGTTCCTCCGATGAGAGTTTCGTCAAGATGTTACTCTTATGTGCAGTGTTATAAATTAAGTATAAAAAAGGAGAAAAATGAATCGCTAATTTCTTTAATGATCAAATTAAGAGAATACTATGATATACTTTCTCAATAGAATCGTTACATTTCCCGTGTCGCTCCGCAAAAACGAGAGCGGCCGTTTCGCACGCACACTTAAAAAAAAAAGGCCCGAACGTGCTATTTGTTTGAGCTAGCGTTCATATCTCTTTACGAGAATTTCCTTGTCTAGAAGCAGCACTCGTTTCGCTGATCCTTTGCTTCGGATGTACCCTTTCGCGTTTGCGACGTTTCATGATTTCGGTAAAATGTACAAGATAAAATACATAAAAAAGTACATTTGAACGCAAGAAAGGTGTTTCAGGGTGTTTGAAAGGCAGCTTTAGATTTCTAGTCTCTCTTTCTCTCTCATTCTCTTACATACACCCACATATATATATGTGATACTTTTACATTTTACTTTGGTGTTGCAACAGAGATCGTAGCAATGTAGATCTTTGTATTTTGCTCGATTGTACATTGCAACTCGAACGAGATGTGTGATACTGTCTTCACAACACAAAATTTTTCGCGTGATTTTTTCGAAGAATTCTCTTACATCGCGCAGCTATCAATAATGAATCTACGTTTCAAACATCCTGAATGCAAATGCGATATATATATATATATGTATAAAAAGAAGCGTGTAAACACACAGTCCTTTTTCGGATACCAACATAGCGTTACGAGTGTTACGTGTTACATCATGCGGAACACGGTACAGCAGCTCTAGAGATTTTACGGCTACACACGAATTTTACATAACGGAATAAAAGAAAAAAACTTAAACTTTGCAGAAGTCACGCGCCCGTTTTTCACACTCCCAGTATCCCAATAACATTACAGAAAAAAAAAAGGATATACACAGTCTGTGTTACAGATAATAATCAGACAATAGTGTTAGGTTGGGTGCAGCTTACAAAATGGATCTCTCAATGAAAACGTTCTCCGTACTCCACGCAAAAGTTCGCGTCGAATCTCGCATGACGCCAAAGCAAACCGATCGGGTGATTACATAAGAACTTTACAAATTTAAGTCGAGGAACTACATCATATCGCTCTTCCATGATGCATAAAACAGCACTGCACATTTCACGACAGTCTCTTAATAATCCATCGTATACAAAGCTTGAATTTGCTTCCTCCCGATATCGTTTTCATAGTATTAAAATCACGTATATTTAATCTGGCTGAAGAAACAAATGTGAACGCATATTTCTGTTTTCTTTTTCCAATCCTCTCGTGTATCAGACGTCGCTCTCTCACTATACAGAGTCGTATAAATTATTATGAGTGGCTGCCTAATTTAATTCTTCTTCGTGTGGTGGAAATTTAATTGTAAATCTTAATGGCCTTTTCGAGGTAGTTGATGCGAGAGCGCTTTGGCGCTTTGTTGACGTGCTCCAGGCCAAGCCAAGGCCTGTGTGGTGATGTGCCTGTGTTTAAAATATAGATCATTCATTCATTACGTCATATTATATTACAAATCACGCATTAATGTCGTATCTCTATCAACGCGGCTTACAAAAGCTTAATAACGCGATTTACGAAGTTTTAATAAATTAAACCACGTCGACAGAAACTGGCAAGTACGACATATGCAATGCGATCGTTTATATATATATATGTACATATATATGTATGTACTTTATATCGACATGCTTTTAGGAAGATGAGCGACATCGCTCATACTTAATACCTGTGTGAGGCAGGAAATCAGTCATATCGATACAATGGTCCGGCGAATCGATAATGAACTGCGGTTTCCCCATTGACACCACCGCGAACTTAAACTTCAAAGTTTTTTTATGAATTCTCATAAGAGATCAAAAAAGATAAGATAAGGATGCCTACCTTTTCGAATTCTTTCTCCTGAACACCTAATTTCTTCAGCAGTCTATCCTTCATTTTGTGGAAAGGTTCACCCTGCGAGATTTGTGGTGTTTGTTAATATGTGATTATCCCTTTCTCGCGATTTAACGTCTCAACCGAGATTTAAACGATTACTCACGTGTTTTATCTTGAAGAAGAAGGGTATACCGAACGTTGAGAAAACGTCTTTGTGAAAATGCGCGACTGGTACCAGCATTTCATCCTCTGCTAGATTTAATTCGTCGTTCGGAATCTCTTCTATCCTGTACAGCTTGGTACCTGACGCGTTTAAGTTATCTAAGGGTACCTCGTCCCGCGGCCCAGGCAGAAGCTTGTTGCAATTGATTTCTAATATCCTCAGTTTTCCCGATCCGTTTTCTGACAATTCTACTTGCTTCTTAGCCTCTTCGAGTAACGTAGCGACGGTGCCGTTCTTATTCGGGTAAAGAATAATCTCTTTCTCTTCCTTAAGCGACGGGCCTACCCATATGCACTTGAACTGTTTTTTGTTTTCTAGCTCGTTTACTCTAATACTGAGCTGTTGGTAAAATAATTTCTTTACTTTCGACTTGCAATATGAAACCAGTTCCTTGAGTGTACCCTCGAATGTACATTTCAAGGGATGGCCAGGAGAATCTTTGTAACTGAAAAAAAAAAACAATTGGAAGAATTTACAGTCGTCTTTCTTTCGCCCGAGCAGTTCTATCACACGATCGAAACTTCTCACGTCTTCTTTGGTCATATAGCGTCACATCGACATTACGATGCGAATAAAAAATGTAAATTCTTACTTCTGACATCTGAAGAATTGCAAGAGATATGGGTCTGTGCCGACTCGTTGTGCCACTGCCTTTGCCATTTGATCATACGTCATTCTAAGAGAAAGTTCCATCGTGAAACCTGGGTCGTTGGGAATCGTTTTGTCGCAGAACGTCACTTCTACCCTGTAGAACAGATCTCTGAAACGCAAATGCATCAAAGAATCAGCAAATGCCCCACACAGCAGGTTCAAAGATACGATTTGTCTGATGATAAAAGAGATATCAAAAGTCTTCGCACTGCAAAGTCTTTGTGCTACTCACTTGAAGTATTCTCGACACGTTGGAAGTTCGTACATGTCATTATCTCCTTCTTTTTGAAAGACGATAATGTCACCATCCATCAATTCCTCAAGGACCTTTTCCAGCGGCTCTGTTAGATTATCTATTTTCTCAACTAGATTCGGTTTAATTTCCTCATACAAAGCGAGCTCGGTATCTGGCGGAAATCCGGCCCGTTCGTTTAAAATTGGTATGAGTTCCTCTGTAAAATTTGTTATTTCGTATAGAGAACTGTTCCTCAACATTGTAAAGATGGAAAGTCCGTAATAATAATTGTATGATTTACAGTTTTCTTTTTCGTAGATATATATATATTCTAACTTACGGACTTTAGCAGTGACAGGCATATAATGATGACCACAGTAATGAATTTTCTTGTTTTTAGGATCGTAGAGCTTAAAGAAAAGTAGAACGTCGGTGTCTTTGTCGAAAGGCGGTAATGCTGTCATGTCTGAATCAGGTGGAACAAGTTCAACAAACACGTTCCAAGGATTGTGATTTTCCGCACAATCAATGATGGACTTCTGAAGATCAGCGTCCGGTTCGATTAACGTAGGTCTGCAGGTTTGATTCGAACGTTGGCTAAATGGCCAAATGCGAATCTGTTCTATTGGATATTTCTGTAGGAAAAAATCATATATATATATATATAATATTAAACTGTTATTATTTTTGTATTTTTCTTCAAATTTTTAAATGAAAAAGAAAGATATCAAATATAACATAATTATTTTATCATATGCAAGCTGTTTTAAAAATATTTGTTATTTTGTGTGAAGGAGAATCGAAGATATTTTATCGTTTCTTACTTTTACATCAAAAAATAAAAATTTCAATCCATATTTGATTACCTACCGTAACGTGTGGCTGTATGTATGTGTATTGTGAAAGAATATAATCTAAGAAACCACCAACAAAGTATTTTATGGACCACATTGGTGCGCAGAATACATTACACTAGTGTTACACCAGTATCGATTTACTTTGTAAATAAATTCTGATGTACACGTGTAAGCACACAAAGTCAGCGACGGAAAAACAGCATATGAAAGCAATTTGTCTTTAATAAGCTCACTTACCAAACTATCGCTCAGTAGCTCGAGAAAATCGTGTACAGTCGCCTGCTTACGTACGCGAAATACACGATATAAAGCGTGCTCTGGGTCGTAGAGATCATTTCCTTGGTGACCGTCAAAGCTATCCTCGAGAAGGACATTGACGGTCATGTACAAGTACGCCTCCGTTCTCTCCTTTCTTCTTATCTGTTCCAGCCTCTTCTCCTCTTGCAGCCTCTCCACCAGCTAGACCAACAAAATTAAAATTATCCACGTGTGTACTCATTTTCATTTCATTGATCATTTTTCCTCGACTGCCTTTTCTCAATTTACATAATTTCTGCTTTCTTTTTTCTTTTTCTTCTTTTTTTCTTTTAGAAAAGAGTTGCGTCGCTGTCATGCTTTTGAGATTCGAGAACAAGTGTATTCGAAACATCAAAAGAATGACGGTACATTTTTCCATTTCATGTAATTTTAATTTTGTTCATCTGCCGCTATATCGACTACCAAGTCAACAATTACACAATGAAAATTATCTGGCGGTGAGTGATGGTTCCCCCACATATCTTGCTTGCTAGTAAATATAATCAGTAAATGTGCATTAGTAATTACACATAAAATATTAATACACGACATATACGACGTAGACAGGTATGGTATAAATTCTCTAAAATTTCACTAGGTAACATATATCTTGTCACATGCTGTGTTACCATTTCAATATCCAGAATACGATCGTTTGAATATAAGAAATAAATCTTAGCAAAGTAGTAATCAAACACGATCGTTTTAGCAAATAGCTATGTACATGCGTAATACATACCTATTAGAACACTATTAACCACCACCCATGCCAAATAATTGTAACAATGTAATATGTAACTATAGTAGTGTGGAGATGCCTCGTAACTCGGACCTTGGTTACTGAATTGTACAAGATAGATAAGAGCAACGGTAAAAATAAAATTAACGCGGTTTCTGCCTGTAAGATTTTTCAGTACCCAACAGTTTATTCGTTATTCCTCTTTTTTCATTTTTATATATAAAATAGTGGTGTGTGTAGCATTTAAAGGTATCTCACGATTAAAGCTATTGTAAAGTATTTACTCTATCGATGATATCTTTTTAGCGTTCTTCCGTCTATTTATTAATATATAACAACAAATAAATAGAGATAGCATCTGTCAATGATCATAATCACTATTAACACGGAGAGAATTTAATGAATTAACGACTTCCTCGAGTAATTGCATTCTCTGTTAAAACACGGAGTTCTTACTTTGCATGTGTTACCTTTCATATTGATTTTAAATATTAGTTCAGGAAAAAATCCGCGAAATTGATTAATATAAATCACATGATGTCTCACTCACTAAACAATCCAGTTAAATAGCAAATATGCTAAAGAAGACGTATCAAGGAAGCTGATGTTACTGACAAGTACTACTTAATGGTGGTTACTTCTCTTCCTTCCATATAAGTATTATATTGCAAGAGCTAAAAACTTCATTAGCTCTGATCGATACCTGTTATATTCTCACTAATAACTCTCTTTTTCTCTCCCTTTCTCGTTTTCTTCTTTCTCTTATACAATTATTCACACATATCCAAATTTTCCTTGCGATATGTTTGTTCACTTTTCACTTATGTGTGATTTCAGTATACTACAATACAATGATTAATTTCACGTATATAGTATTATACAATGTTTGTTACAATAAACATTCCCAAAACAATCCTAAGGCTCATCACGTTATTAGTCCGACTGATCAGACTTCACGTTTTTTCCCTGTTTTTTGGATCAACATGTTCGACAGTGACAAAAGTGCAACACGTACATCAGTCATCATTCTTTCTCTTTAATTCCTTGCGTTAATATAAAATTATTTCAGTTAAGAATAAATAAAAAAAGGAAATCACATTATATTCTTATACATATTCCTCAATCGTCCGTACCGAAAAAACCCTTTATAAAAAGGCATCAAATGCGTCTTTGTCCATATAAAACAAATCTCTATATAACATGTGTCATAGAGCTCAAACCACAATGTACAAGTGTCGATTAAAAATCGCTTTATATTAATCTTTAGGATTTCTCTGTTCGGACGTTAACTGACATGATTTACTTCGCGACACGCACGGATTTAATGAAACAGAATTAACGCGCGCGCGTAAACGACCTTTGTATGGTACAATATCATACCATCATAAATGTAACATTGTACTTAAAAATAGACAAGATTTCTATAATATCAACATTTACCGGTAGAACAGCTCAAAGCTGATAGTAATGTAAATCTTTCACAAGAGAATATTCAAGAAAAAATGAATAACAATAACCCGATCGGAAAAAAAGAAACGTACGATAATAGAATATATAATTCCATCAAATGAACCCTCTTTAATTTGTACATACTACCTCAAAAATTAAACTATTAGTGGTAGCCAAAATATCGCAACGAGGGCGGAGAAATCCCCCGAGACTCTCTTACACATAAACATTATGTACTCCCAATGCGATGTGATAATCTGACAATCCTATATACTAGGAGCAGGCTCATTGTGGCTCAATATGACATCGAGACTTCAGGAAGAGTTTGATCGAGAAGCAACGCAAGCAATTTACAACTTTCTCCGCCTATTTCTCTATTGGCGTCTTTTGTCGGTTAAAAATCATGAATATAAAGATTTGGATTCCGAGGATTTTGCGTGCACGGACGAAGAGTCGCGGTCTCTGTATGCGAGTCTTTGATCGAGTCAGTCGCGTCTTTGTCACGTTCAAGGTCGCTCAACTCCTGGGAAAGCTCTCTTTGAAGGACGTTTCTGACCTCTTGAGGTATATCCTCTTCTTTGACCTCTTGCAAGACGTTTTCCAGCTCTGAATTCCTTATGTAAACCAGCATATAAGCGTTAGTACAATGTTTCACAGCCATAGACATGTCCTCATCTTGACCACCGTAATTGTGTTCAATAGCTTCCTGCTTCGTGCAACGTGAGACGACGTCATCATCGAACTTACACCACTATCACAGAACAAATAGGACAAAGTATTTCGGAGATGTTGCGACATAACATTTTATCTTAAATCGTATAGATATTATCGATAGAAATGCCACAAATCAAATAGCAACAAATATTTCACGTGGTCGTCTTAAATTTAAAAATTATTCGTTTCAAAGTTGTAAAAAATATATACAATTATGTACTATTGATGCATAACCATAAATACAAGAATAAAATGTGCAGTTGAGGATATGAATAAGAGTATAAAATAACAAAGTATATTATTTATTCTAAGATATTTGTGAGAGATCATTTATTATATAAGATTCCTTCTATTGCATTCACTGCAACGGCAGTTTTCTGAAGTAAGTTATATAAACGAGTCTCCATATCGTAATAATGTTCAACAAACCTAAACAAATTTCTAAATCTTTTACTCACTTTGCCATCACCAGCGGGATTAATAAATACAACATAGTGTCCTCCATGGTTGTCACCACTATGAACCAGTACTGCATGTAATGTATAATCCGCGCTCGTTGCTTCTTTGTTTTGCAGATACTTGCCGAGACTAATTTTTTCGTAGAACTCAAACCTCGAAAAATAAGTTTGTATGATTATGCAAATTCTGAGAGATTTAGTCATTGATTTGTGATTGATCTATATAATTCGGTCGAAATGAATCGGTGAAAAGTGATAATCTTTATTTTCTTACCTGTCGTTAAATTTGACAGAACAATCCGTAACTGGGTCATATTGAAACCGCATGAGGTGTAGGTGTAAAACCGGTGGAAATGATGAAAAGATAACGCCCTTTTCTGCTTCCTGTAATCCATGCTCTCCTGCGTCATACTTATTATCACCGTCAAGACTTTCTGTGCTTACGTAGTCACTAAAAGACTCATAAACTGAAACAAAATATATGCATGTTTTCTGCTAAATTGCTATATACAAATACGTCAATTTTTCTTCCTCCCATATACATAATAAATATATATATATTTATACATGACACACACACATATATATATATATATATGTATATATACAATACTCACTACTCTTTTTGCCTTTTATATTCAACTGTATGTCGTAAAATGTTTCAACTCTTGTGGATTTGTAGTCTATATTTTTACATTTGATAAAGGACACCATTTTTCCCTCGAACAATTTTGGCACTGTACCTTCCACACATGTTCCTTTCATCTTGCTCTCCAATTTATCCAACAGCTGAATTTTTGAGACAATAGTTTATATATACATATAATTGGTCGATACAAATAAATTACAATGAAATACAGAATGCACTTACCACACGTAGAAATTCCTGCACATCGTGTTGCATAAAAGAATCCAATGTCTCCCAGCCGAAGCTTTTAGTTAATTTCTTCGTACCGACAGGCTTGTCAGAAAACTGTAATTCATGAAAGACCCTCTGCAAAGCTAGGGCAACACTCTTGCTAGAATCGTCACTTTCTGTTGGCATCTTGTACACTGCTTTTCGCAACTAGAAAAACAAATACGAATTAATTAAACAGGCGAAACAAAAGACATATTTTAGCTTAAAAAAAATTCATATTTTTTCACCAACCTGATTTGTAAAATATAAAGTTTGCAATAGAGAATTCATGTAGCATGTAGCACCTTGATTCTTCAAGCCTACGTAACCTGTATGCTTTTTACTGTCCCAACTGACACCATGAGGTGCATCAGCCACTACATGAACCTGATTAAAATCGAGAAGTATCACAAACATCTTCAGTATAAATTCTACATTACTAGTGCATTTACATTCTTCTCTCTCTCTCTCTCTCTCTCTCTCTCTCTCTCTCTCTCTCTCTCTCTCTCTCTCTCTCTAATGAGATTATTGTGTTAAATCAGTAAATAAATATTTAGTTGGAAAATTCATTCATATTTATTCATATTTATGAGAAAAATTAACTTTGCCAAACATATAATTACGATTTACTACAAATGGCTTAACAACTCCGGTAATAACAAGAGTAATAAATAGATAAAGACTTATTGAAAGATAGATGAAATGCATTACTCGACGGTATTGATTAATAAAGATACAACACAAACCTCAAGCGTGATTGAATCATCTTTTATGAAACCCCTATCAGGATCCAGAACATCCTGCCAGGTCATGAAATGGCTGAAGCCCCAGTCATTTTCTTTGCTATAGAAGAGATGCTGAATTTCTATAAAAATATAGAATGTATTACTACAAAAATGCATATGTACAATACTATTTTTCAAGAAATTCAAATATATTAATAAATTAAGTATTAAATAAATAAAAACCTTTATAATATATAGTGTAGTACTTACTTCTGCTAAACGGTTCTTGTCCTTCTTTACAAGATAGAAGACGCAATTCTGCAACTGCATAACAACTCCAGGAAGTAGATTCACTTTCTCCATTGCATTGAAGGAAAAAGCCAAGTGATCTCTGGGGTTGTCTCTCTTGTGTTTGACTTGAACGTGGCATCACCATAATCTTCCATGGTAAATTACGAACATAACATGCAGGTGACAATTGGGAATCCTTCATTTTTGATATATTTTCCACAGTATATCGGAAAGTTGCTTCTGATCTTGCTTCATCTACTCAAAAAAAAATATAATTTTATCAAAATACACAATGTACAATGTACTATTGTGTACAATGTACACAATAGCATAATATATAGAACTGAAATGATTTTTTAATTGTGGAAAATTTAAGTAAAAATATAAGCAAGGAAATCATCACACCTTCTTCCATTTCTTGATCTTGAACTATACACGCTAACTCTGGTTCACCATTCATAGGACGATTGTCAGTTCCATCTCCCCCACCATCATTTGGAGTTTCTACAAAGTCAGTAATATTCATCTTTTTAAGACTTTCTTCTTTCTTAGAAGACAAATTTAATAAATATCTTAAAGGAAATATTTGTCAGGATAATATAAGAAATAAGAGTTAACCTTAAATTTTATAACAGATTCATAGAATTATATTAATTAAATAAGCAATTTATAATATAAGTGTATTAACCAAATTATATACGTTAAATAGACAGGTGTCACCTTTTTATTGAAGTGATTGTATAAGCACAGTATCAATATCTCATTTACCTAAAGTATCATAGCAAAAGACTCTTTTCATAAAAACATAAAAGTCACAATATATAGAATATTCCATGTGGAATGCCTTGGTAAATTATTACAATTTGATTGGTAGAGAAAAGGAAACAAGTGAATTATATCAGATGAAGATCATCGATAGTATAATTATAATTTGATATTCACCCTGTAAACCATATATTAGATATACATTTGCTTGACTTTAAATAAATTATTCAATACAGGTAGAAAACATCATATGATATATATATATATATATACATATGTATCATTTACTCAAATGTATAATATGAGTTAACAACTAATTCTTCATATATATATATAATGGCTATATATAGTGTAATTTTCTTCATAAACATTTGCAGAAATTATTACATTTATTCATATATCAGACTTCAAATTATGAAACAACATACAACAAACAATTATGTAACACATAGTTTTATATTTCATTTCTATTTATATATTGTTATATTCATAATTTATAATAACATGAGTTATATTAATATATTGAGAGGTAACAACCCCTGAACTATATTACTGTCTTGCAACTTAATAAGTATATAAAATTTTTTTTCTATTCAAATAAGAAAAGTAGTAATAAAAGCATTTATATATAATAATATAACAATATGACCAGTTGAGTGCAACATAGTAATTGTCATATTTAATCTAAAGCAGAGTGAAATAAGAAATAATTTTTATAAAAAGTTATAAATTCTTCTCTCTCATAAGATATGTTTCTGCTTATGGATAATACATACATCCTCTTACAAAAACATATAATTATTACATTTATATTTTTACTGTACTATAGAAATTTCAAGGTTAATAAGCACTTCTACATGAAAAACAAAATAAACAATGATTAAAGACATTTGATATCACATTAATTGTGGACAAATTATTTACACATTAACACTAATTAATTATACGAAAAACCGGTTGCATGTATTTTGTCGGCTGAAAACGACATTAAGATTTCTTTTTGTGACAACCACGATATACAAAGCTGCACCGCGGAGAGTTTCCTTCTAAATATAAAGATCATTCCATTCGCGTGCTTACTGTCGGACGGAAAAACAAAAAAAATCCGAAGAAAAGTAGCAAGAGGTGCGCGACAGAGAGAGAGAGCACTTCTTTCTCTTTTTCTTTCTCTCTCTCTCTCTCTCTCTCTCTCATCGACTTTGCGTTTACGTTTGTAATACGAGAGGGGAAGAGAGAAAGAGAGAGACAGAGAAAAAGGGAGGGGAGGGAATAGAGAGAGAGAGAGAGAGAGAGAGAGAGAGAGAGAGAGAGAGAGAGAGAGAGAGAGAGAAAGAGAAAGACAGAGAGAGAAGGCGCACTTACCCTCTTGCGTGTCCATCTCCTCGACCTCGTTAACCTGAACAGGCGCGAGGCTCAGCTGCTTGAGGTTCTCCTGGTCGTTTACGTGATTCATCGCGAAGCCGATGTTGATGGTCGTCTTGATGGCGCCGGGTACCTCGGTGACGGCCTCCGCCGTCGAGGTTACGTCTGCGGTTGGAGTTTGCTGTTGCTGGTTGATGCCCGACGTTGGCGCGGTCACAAACGGCTTACGATTGCGACAAGGAGGAGTCGTTGATGTTGTTGTTGTTTTAACGAGTGTCTTCCTCGGTTGTATCGTGGCCAACGACGTTCGCTCGTGCGGATGTTGCTGCTGCTGCGGCTGCGGCTGCGGCGGCGGCGGCGGCGGCGGCGGCGGCGGCGGCGGCGGCGGCGGCGGCGACGGCGGCGGCGGTGGTGGCGATTGCCGTTGCTGATAATGCGACTGTTGCAACTGCCGCGACTGCTGTTGCGGTTGTTCCGACTCCGTTGTCACGATCACCCGGTTGTCCAAGCCCACGTCGCTACCGAGACTCGACAGCGACGTCGCTTTACCGCACTCCGACGATTGATGTTTGCTCGCAGTTCGCCCAATTTCTGCGGCCATCAAGTGCCCCCACTCGCACGGGGGACGCCCACAGCATATATTCCACCCTCGTGTTACCTCTCTCGCTGCTAGATCCGTTGAGTAGCAGCGTACCCGCACGTACTCCTACGCTTCTCTTCCGGATGTCGCCACGGCGAAATCGCAGCTACCTTCGCGGCGGTGGCGGTAGCGACGACGGCGACGACGACGTCTATGATGATGAGAACGATGTGATGGTAGTGGTAGTGGTGGTAGTGGTGGTAGTGGTGGTAGTGGTGTAGTGGTAGTGGTAGTGGTAGTGGTGGTGGTAGTGGTAGTGGTAGTGGTGGTGGTGGCGGTGGTGTGTTGCTGCTGCTGGCGATGGTGGTGGCGTTGGTAGCGGCGATCGCCTCGTTTCTCGTTCCGGCGTCTCGCGCACCGACCTCCTCCTCCTCCTACAATTCCTCCTGCCCCTTCTGCACCACCGCGGCCGATCCGCGGAAAAACGGTAATCGCTGCGTGCTTATTCGGCGCACAGCGACGACGCAACGACGACCACTGACAACGACGACGATTAATTTAACAATTAACTGCGACTGCGACAACGACAGTGACGACCGCGCGCGGCGCATATATACGCACACACACAACACACACGCACGTTACTCACTCTTTACGCGACTACTCGGTTTGCTCGCGCTCGATTTCTCTACTGCCGTGACCGCCGGATCTCGATCGCTGGCTCCGATTCTCGATCGACTTATCCGCAACTTCCGGCTATGCGCTACCGTATGCAAACAAGGGCCTACCTGCGTATAACACTGTTGTTCTCTTGCAGCAGTGCTCGCTAATTCCCTCCTTGTTGTTTCTTTGTCTCACCGTGTCCAACCGCGACTGGATTCTTACTTGAACACCACGAACGAGTGCGCGCGAACGGCTGAACCCGTGCGTCGCGATCGCTCGCGGATTTCTCGGTTTCACGCAAAAATAAACAAAATGGCGACGATTGTAGCGCTCCAGCAACATGTATCGAATAATCCGCGTCGACGTGCAATGCGCGAGCTTTCGGTGACCAATGATAGAATTCGTCCTCCGGCGATTCTAGCTCGGTAGCGCTTTTATCCCTAGGAGAAGAATACTCCTATTGGTTGTCAGGTGAGCGTGTTAAAACGAGAAAAGCTTACTGTAGGTTTCGTTATTATTGGCGTTAGTGAAGATTGGCGTACTGACTCAACGACAAGTCAAATGTGGGTTCATTTCCAAATTTTACGGACCGACAGTAAATCCAGCCAATGGTGTGATTGGTTATTCCATCGGAATTCACCAATCGTATTTGTCAATTCTGATTAATGATAAGTGTGACTGGTCAATTCCGTTGTAACAACCAGCCGATTAAATTAACCAAATTTGATAGAAACAGGCATTAATACATTATTAGAGATGTAATAATCAAAACACAATGGTTGCGTTCAGAAAACAAAACGCTCACTGAGCGCTCAGTAACTATTGGTCCTTACTGTTAGATCCTTCATTCAGACCAATAACGTTGACGAATTACTCAACCGTTGTGTAACCGTTGTGTTTTCTGAACGCAGCTAATGGCTGCGTTCAGTAAAACAAAATGATCAGTGAGCGCTTAGTGATTATTATCTGTGATTGGAGCATTCTTTTAGATTCTTCATAGACCCAAAAGTATTTACCAATCAGGAGTGAGAATCACTAAGCGCTCACTGATCACTTTGTTCTGCTGAATGCAGCCTTTGGCTGCGTTCAGAAAACACAACGGTTACACAACGGTTGAGTAATTCGTCAACGTTATTGATCTGAATGTAAGGATCTAACAGTAAGGACCAATAGTTACTAAGCGCTCAGTGAGCGCTTTGTTTTCTGAACGCAATCATTGGGTCTATCCTTTTTCGAAGAACTTTTGAACTAGTGCACATTAGTGTAATAAGTTAGAATGGGAGAAAATATATCTGTTTTACTCCGACTTATTGCACTAGTCCATCGAAAAAGAAGAGATCTAGTATTTCTGGCATATTACTAAAATCGACAAAAAGCACGTGTCATCTCCATTTCATCGGGCCAGAGCACAGACTCCTGCATAACGCATAATACACAACGCATAAGGAAATCAACCAATCAAAGTTCTTCATTTCTGTCCTGAGGAAGGAAATGAAGGAAACTAATTGGTTTATTCTTTTATGCGTTATGTATTATGTGTTATGTAAAAGTCTATGCTCTTGCCCATAGCATTCTCGAATAACACTGGTTAGGTTCAGATTGTTCTGAGAACGATTTATAGATTAAATAGACGATTAATTAGACGAAATGCATTTAAATGTAGGGTTTCGATTTTAACCCTAATAACCTAAAATAGATTTTATGATTTTTTCGTTCCCGCTTTCGAAGTTGCAATCAAAAATGCTATTAATTCTAGTAACATAAAAAAAACTATCGTCTAGAAAATAATCAAATTGTAGAAACTATAATCAATTTTACAAGATAAAAATAATCAATATTCAATTAATCAAAAGTAATACCGACGACCATTCCAGTGCCATCTATCGATAAAAGAGGAAAAGGAACAATGGCCGCGTTCAGCAGAAAAAGCTGCTTACTAAGTGCCTAGTGACTATCGTCTGATTGGTTCATTCCCCTGAATTTGTTAAAGATCTAAAAGAATACTCCAATCATAGATAATAATCACTAAACGCTTAGTAAGCAGCTTTTTCTGCTGAACGCGGCCAATGATAAATAGTGTTAAAGATAAGGGCAAGAGCACAGGCTTTTGCATAACACATAATACATAACGCATAAGAGAATAAACCAATTAGTTTTCTTCATTTCCCTCCTCAGGACAGAAATGAAAAACTCTGATTGGTTGATTCTCTTATGCGTTGTGTATTATGCGTTATGCAGAAGTCTGTGCTCTGGCCCTATGGCTGTAGAGCATGCTTCTGAAACCAATAACGAAAGAGAGATATAAGGCCAGAGCACAGACTTCTGCATAACGCATAATACACAATGCATAAGAAAATCAACCAATCAAAGTTCTTCATTTCTGTCCCGAGGAGGGAAATGAAGAACTCTGATTTGTTGATTCTCTTATACGTTGTATATTATGCGTTATGCAGAAGTCTGTGCTCTGGCCCATAGAAAGAAAGAATGAGTGACAGAGAAGGAGAAAGAGGAACACGTGCGTACAGTGTTGTTTTCTCATTCATTATAAAAGTTTTAACCTATTTAGGGAACGAATGTGCCGACATAGTCGAGAAGAAATAAATTTGTTTTCTCATTCTATATCAATTAATTTTTATAAAAAAGATGAGCAAAAGTAATTTCTCTTTAAAGGAAGTGTAAGTATACTTTTATTATTCTGTTATGTTATTTAAATATACATTGCTAATATATTATATTAATAACAATTATAACATGTTACAGATTTGAGGTAGAAAGTAAACATGGAGCATTCTATACTGGTGGGGATATACAAGTAGGTGTCTGAGTGTAGTTTTTTATTGGATTTATTTGTATATACAATATTGTCTTCTTATTATAGTGGAGCCAATGTGGAGAATATTTATTATGCCAAAAAGGAGGTACTGTATCTGTATTGTCTGTTGATAATGGCTCTGTAGTATCATTAGGTCAAGTAGATGCTAGTCAAGAAGAAGACATAATAAATTCTTTTATTCTTACTGATGATGATATAAATGTAATTACTCATCACAAAAGTGGATTATTCAAATTATGGGATTGGAAAGGTAATAATTTGTACTCAAGCCTATTATATATCTTTTTAAGTCTCTAGTGTTTTTAACTGATCTTCATTTCAATTTTATTTATATAACTTACAGATAATAAATTGTTAAAGTTATGGAAATCTATTCACAAGGGACCTGTAACACAATTAGCCCTTACAAATGCAAATCTATTAATGGCATCTGGAGGAAGTGATGGTACAGTTAGATTGTGGGATTTATCAAACCATGCCTGTACACATAATCTTAAAGGAATTCAAGGAGTAGTTAGGTACTTATATAATGTAAAATATCAAACACTTTATAACTTTATAACACTTTATAACACTTATCAAAATTAATATAATTTTTGTTATTATTTAGTGTACTAAAATTTCATCCAGATCCTGACAGAAATATACTTTTTGGTACTGGTGATGATGTAAAGATTCATGGTTGGGATATCATTAATGGAGAAGAGAAAATTACTCTTTCTGGCCATTTTAGTAAAATTACATCTCTCAACTTTCACAAAGATGGAAATTATTTAGTTAGGTAGTAAAAGAATTTTCAGAAAGTTCTATATTATGTAAAGTTATTGTGTAAAGTATTATGTAAATCATGAAACTAACAATCATATATTTGTAGTTCAGGGAGAGATAAAGTGCTAATTTTGTGGGACATATCATCTGGAACAACAGTACGTGTCCTACCAGTATATGAAGGAATAGAAGGAGCATTTATAATAGACACTAAAACTCCTCTACCGACATTTTCTCAACTATGTAAAACTAGTGACATATATGTTGCCTCAGCTGGTGAAAAAGGTAAATTGGCTATATAAATGCAATTTACTCTTTGATAATATCAGTGTGGTTTAATATAAAAGTATGGCTGTTTAATATAAAAATTTTCTAGGTATCATAAAAATCTGGGAAATGAGAACAGGGAGACTGATGTACAAGCAAGAAAATTCTTTGGTATCAATGGCTAAAGAAGAAGAAAGCTTATCAATTACACATTTACTCTACAATAAATTCTGCAATAATTTTGCAGTAATATCTGTCGATCATAATATAATTATTCATTCATTAGAATCTTTTGAATGCAAGAAGCAGGTTGGTGTTATACTCTATATTTCTGTAATTTTATAGAATAATAATCTCGTATAGTGCTAATTTTTATCTAAATCACTGCAGTTGGTGGGCTACGCAGATGAGATATTAGATGTCGTATATCTTGGAGCTAATGACACTCATATAGCACTGGCAACCAACAGCTGCGACATTAAACTTTATGATATCGCATCTATGAATTGTCAACTATTGTGTGGCCATACCGGCATCGTCTTGGCCCTTGCTACGACTCCAGCGAATGCGAATTTGCTCATTTCTGCGGCTAAGGTATACATTTATATTAATGATATCAATAAAATTGATGTCTATATCGTGAGAGGTCATTTGCAGGATAAGAGTGTTCGGGTATGGTTGATGGATAAAGAAAGGACAAAAATGTTTTGCATTGGACACGCTGTTAGACATACAGCAGCAGTTGGTTCCGTCGCCATATCTCAGGAGTCGATCAAGTTTTTCGCTTCCGTCGCTCAAGATACATGTCTGAAATTGTGGAAATTGTCAAATAATTTGGAATACAGTAAGTCGTAAACACAATTTCTCACATTGAACCAAATAATTTGTCGATAATTACAGGTCAAGAATTGCCATTGAATGTAAGTTACACTGTACAGGCGCATGAGAAAGACATCAACTGTGTAACTGTGTCGCAAAATGATAAACTGATTGCTACAGCCTCGCAGGACAAAACCGCTAAGGTAACATTGTGTCTACTAATTTTCTTATGCATGCAAATAATTCTAAGGCATTTTTACGATATTACATAAGAACTGTACGAATAACTATTTCCATAGCTATGGTCTGCCGAAAACTTGCAGAAACTCGGAGTGTTTCACGGCCATCGGAGAGGCGTATGGTGCGCCCGATTCTCCCCATTTGATCAAGTACTCTTGACAACGTCCGCCGATTGTACAATGAAATTATGGTCTTTGACCGAACTCAATTGTTTGAAGGTATTTTTCTAGATATAAATAATTTCTTGCACTTAAAGATTATTGTAATAACTCTTGTTACCGTTGACGCGTAGACATTAGAAGGACACGAGTCCTCAGTTCTTAGAGGAGAGTTCTTGTCGCGCGGTATGCAACTGATTACAGCGGGCGGAGACGGTCTTCTAAAATTATGGAACATCAAAACATCTGAATGCATATCTACTTTGGATCAACACAAGAGTCGTGTTTGGACTCTTGCGGGTGAGTTTATCCGAAATCTTGGCGAACGCTTATGAAATGCATTTATATGTTTAATAATAATCTACATATACACAATGTCCGTATGCTCGTACAGTTACCAAAGATCAGAAACATATCATCAGCGGAGATAACGACTCATTGCTGGTGATTTGGAAAGACGTAACTGAAGAGAAGAGAGAGCAATCTGCGAAGGAAAAGGAGCAACGTGAACTCGATGAACAGACACTAATGAATTTATTGCAATCCGAAGAGCTCCACGGTGCGTTGCTACTAGCGCTGAAGTTGGATAAACCGTACAAAATTTTTAAGATCGTTGAAGGTATGATTGTGCGATCGCTCATGCATTGAACATCAATTAATGATGTGTCCGTATATTTGACGTTGATTTTCAAATATACTTTTGTATGTAACAGCTCTATTAAAAGGAGGAAATGACAGGCTCACAGGTACAATTAAGTCTTTAAATTCAGAATACAAGGAAAAGTTATTCAGATGTGCAATGACGTGGAATACAAACAGTCGAAATTCACATATCGCGCAGGTATTAAACTATATTTAATAAGAATCAGAGTTACTTTCTCTGTGTTTCTGATTGATCTGAAAAAAATCTTGAGCACATAAAAATATATCTGGGAGCACTTTATCTTCAGGTTATACTTGATTATTTGACAGATTACCTTGATTATTATTTTTAGGTGATTATCAATGTCTTCATGATGGAGATCGGCGCTGAACAGCTGTGGACTTCGGGTTTTTCTTCAATTTTAGAAGGCATGATACCTTATACTGATAGACATTTCAATAGATTAACAAAACTTTTACAAGATGTCCATTTGTTAGAATACACAGTCAATCGTATGAAACCTGACATTCGGGGAGACGCTATTGGCGCTACTAATACGCTATCTCGGAAGGAATAGTATTCATAGTACATATTTATTATGACATGCAACGCTTCGATTATGACGTTTTGGTAGCGTTTATTTTAGCATATATTTAGTTCCACAAATAGCCTGTGGTGCTAAATAACGCTAATAGCGTCTCCCCGAATGCATCCGATATCGTATAACTTAATACTGAATATATATATATATATATATATATATATATATTCAATATTAATATATTTTTTAAATAAAAAATGTAGAAATATAGTAATATTTGTATATTTGTTTATTATTACTCATCAGAAATATCAATTGATTTTACTAAATCATCCAGATCCTACAATTCACGCGATATGCAATTTTTTAATTTCATATTTCTCTCTATGCTACAGATTTAAGTGAATTTTAATTATGTATTAGATTAAATGATAATTCGATGACAGAAACAACGAAAAGAAAGAAATGAAGTGAATTAAAGAAGGGAGAATAAGAGTACACGTGAACGCAATTACATGTCGTGATAAAACTTACAGATTCACGAAGATAAAGGAAATTTCATTACGCCGAAATGTGAATCATGGATCATTGCGCAGGGAATGTAGCATTTTCACAACGATAAGCAAATAATTACGCATGGTATTCCGGGAAGCTAGTCCATTTAACGATATCTCTGATATTGAAGTCGCGTGTCTGAAATGGTGCTTTTACTATGTCGATGTGCAAATTTCACGAAGCACGATACAACATCTATAGTATTAAGTCTTAAGCATATATTGAATGTGTGCGTTACCAGCTTGATGACACACATCTGCATGAAGTGTACGTGCGCGTTCGAGCAAGTTGGAGGAACAAACCATGAGTGGGAGCAAGGTTTGGTCGCTGTCTGTTTTCCGACAAATTTGCTCGCTCGGCCTCAAGCAAGGATCAGTCGGGACCTATTAGTGGTACAGCTAAGTGGCGAAGGAGCTTAGAATGACTCTCGGAGGAGGAGTCTTCGTCTTGGCGCTCTTTGTTCATCTGTCATGGTCACCGTTGCTCGCGACCAAAATGTAAGTTTGAATCATCCCTCTTTTGTTTACGTTAATAAGAAAAATTCAAGCAAAGGGGGAGAAAAACAAGTATCGCGCAATTCGTAAGTTACAACTTGTCGATTTTCAGAGATAGAACGAAATAGCGTATATTACAAACAAAAAACATGCACATTTTTGTATCTTGCAATTTTTACGCTCGAATAAGAAACTTGACTTGAATACACTCGTGATTTTCCTGCTAATTAATTCAAATACCTATACTCATCGTTTTACCACGGTGAACGTGACAGAATCTTCATAAATATTCACCACTTTCGCACTTTTGTCCGTAGAATTTTATCATGTTGACGATTATTTATCGCTCGTGTAGTGATCTTTCCCGATGAGATCATGCCGTGTTAGCGGTGTCTGTAAGAGAAAAAAAAAAATGAAAATATACGCTTCATAAATTTTGCAAAACCACAAGTCTACTTGTTCACACAGCGCACGCCGTTATCTACTTCTAAATACTGTCGTGTTATCTACTTGACGGTTCTTAGAGACGACGAAGTAATGGGATTATTACAGGACGAATAAAAGATAGAAAATATGTTAGTGACATTTAATTTTTCCTGTTTCATTTAATTTTCATATCATTCAATTTTCCTTGTTTTCCCGCGAATAAGAAATATATATATTTTACGTGAGAAAATAAAAGAGACCCCGGCGAAAACGCGCTCGCGCACATCCGAGTAAATTTAGGGAAACGTGTATCGTTAGGCGTATAAGAGATAAAATTCGTTTAATTATTATTTCCAGCCTTGGTAAAATTTTACGGCTGCTTTCGAACTTATTAGCGCGTAACATTTGACCTTCAGAGTCCTCGTAAATACGTAAATAAACGAACGGTATTAATGAACTGGAGTAACGCCATAAATTATCTCCCCGTGGGAGCTTTTTTCATGCGCGTCGCAAAAATTGCTCGTCGCTCTTTTTGCGTGAAACAGCGCCGTAATTTCGGCCGAGAATGACAGCTTGGACAGAAGTCATTTAACGATTATTCTTGTAAGTAAACGGATATCATTTGCCGTTGTACTTGGGAAAGAAAGATAGAAAGAAAGAGAGACAGAAAGAGAACCCGCGTTTCGTCGACGGCAACATACGTCGCGGAATCGCGGGGAGATATACATCTGTCTAAATAATAGCGGTGTTCAAAAATTTAATTTCTTGCCTGCCTCTCGTCGATTTCTCCTTCTTTCTCTCTCATCGCGCCTTATCATTATCGCGCTCGTTTGCGCTGTGACGTACTGTGTCATGTCTTAACTAAGAACTCGCGAAATTATAATTGCCACCGTAAACGAGGTTAATCGAGAGGAAATTCAAGAAAAATAGCGCGATACATTGAGTCAATTGCGTTTACGCAACGACACGCTCGATCTTAATTGGAAAGAAGAAGCATTTTCTTGGCAGAAGATAGACGAAACCGATGCCTTTTTTTGTTCTTTCTTTTCTAACTCCATCACGACGTGTAAAACTATCGAAGGTCCAATGTGCAAATGTTTATTGTTCGATGCAGTCGCGGGGTGTCATATGATACGGTATAACGTCACAAGACAGTTTAATCCTAATCTCGACGAGTACACACAATTCTCCAGACAAAGATGCATGTAAATATGCATATCTTACATAAACAGGATATTTGGCGAGAATTATTCCCGACATTGTAAATTCAAGTAGCACACAACAGCCAGATAAGAACTTAATACAGTCGGCGTTCTTTTGTGATGGCGCGTTTATACGAAGTGCGAAGCACGTGCGCCCGGAGTGCGTAATGCTCTCGGCGAAAATATAATCCGTCACGTGAGCGACGCAGTCGCGAAAACAAATTTTTACATAATTGTTTCGCGAAATCTTGTGCACGACTCTTCTTCTCCCTCTTCCTCTTGTTCCCTCTTCCCTTCTCGAAATGATTCGTACTTTGCAATTGGAGCGAGTTGCGACGAATTATAAATTCTGCACCTGCAAGATTGTATTTACGACGATGCAATTAGTTTTCGCAAAATGGTTATTTGCACGTCTAATGCCGTCAGCGTGTAATTTACATTAATACAAAGAGCTAATGAACATACGTTGAAAAACATACACGAGGAGAGATCGGTGTAGAATATTAATTCGCAAATGGCCGCATTGAAAGGCAGATATTATTATCGGGCGCTTGCGCTAAGTCTGTCGCTATAGTTTCCAATTACAATGTGCCAGGCTGCATTTGAATTCTCCGTGCAAAACTCGCGCACTTCCTACTATTTTTTCTATTCTCCCGAATGATCTCGTGGCTGGGAGGAAGTTCTCGTGGCTCACAATGTGACCTTGAGATCAAGTGCACGAAGGGAATCGTATTTGAAGGAATGCTTCTTACAGATCGGGAAATTGTCCATCATTCGGTAGCTCTATGACCCAGACGGAACTCCTGCAGGAATTGGCGAACGAGTGCCGCTACGACAAGATGGTCAGGCCGCCGGGGGTGATGAACGCCACTGACCCAATCAAAATTTACACCAAAGCTTTCATTTACACGATCAAATCTAACATGGCGAAAACTCTGGTACCTTCCCGCACTTTTACTTGTACCTGTAAACACGCAGGTTTAACGCGATTAGCGCGAGTATCGTTGGACGCGGCAATAAAGAGAGGCTTCACATCGTGTTGCAGCAATTCGACGTGCATCTGATGCTGCAATTCCGATACCTGGACAAGCGACTCAAGTTCTCGGACATAGCCCCTTACTTGACGCAAATATACGGCGGACAATCAGCTCATGACTTGATCTGGACCCCGACTGTGTACGTCGCGAACGAACGCACCTCGGCCGTGATGGGGAGCGGTGTGAAAGATCTGCTGATCTCCATCAACCCTCAAGGCATGGTCATGTTGAACACAAGGTACACCACCGACGCTTATCCCCGATCTCGATGGAAATCACAAAGCAGATCTGGTGAAAAGCGATCATTTTTTAATTCCCGCTTTCGCTCACATATTTACCTGTGTCATTTTAATCTCGCGGAGCGACCACGCCAACGAGTGGTCGATGTGTACGGTGAACCTTCGCTTGAATTTCAGGCTAGAAGCCACCATGAATTGCGGGCTTCGATTGGAGAAGTTCCCGTTCGACGTGCAAGAGTGCCCGCTGGTCTTCGAGAGTTGTCAGTAGGCTGTACATTGTAATGTCGCTTGTGCTCGCCTCTGTTGCGCGGTGGATTGAACCGGATGAATTTCTCCCCACAGGGACCCACAACGTGAACGAGATGGTGTTGGACTGGGATGAGGAGCCAATCGTCATCGCGAGCAACTTATACCTGACGGAGTACAAGCTCGTAGGCACGTGGGTCAACAGCTCCGGGATATCCTACACGCCGTCGCAATATCATTACGGACATTTCGGTAAACTCAACAGAGAAATAATCCCGAATGACGATGCTTGATTTACTGAAAAAAAAAAAAGAAGAAAGGGGGAAACGTACGTAATTTCATTAATCATGACGACGGTTGCAGCCGGCAATTTTAGCTCGATAAATATTACATTTAAACTGGCTCGTGAAATGGGATTCTTCATGATGGATTATTACGTTCCGTCCATACTAATTGTGGTGATCTCTTGGGTGTCCTTTTGGTTGCACGTGGACGCGAGCGCGCCACGAATAGTCCTGGGTAATAATCGCGCCCGAATATCGTGATTGGTGTCGTTGCTACGTTGAGAATACGAACAAGATTTACTTTCAGGAACGAACACTATCCTGGCGTTCATGACGCTCGCATCGAAAGTGGAGAATTCCTTACCGAAGGTCTCCTATATAAAGGCCAGCGAGATTTGGTTCCTGGGCTGCACTATATTTTTATTTGCAGCGATGGTCGAGTTCGCCTTCGTTAACACCATATATAGAAGGAAGTACGTCATTTCTTATTAAGCTTCTCTTAACATACTTCATTTGCTACTTGCTGTGACTGTAATTATTTAAGAACTTTAAGAATTATTTAAGAAAGGTAATTAAGGGTAATGTGTGGTATTTGTAATACAGGAAGAACGTACCTCTGAAGAAGGTGAATAGCAAGTACATCCTGAAGTCGACTTTGACGCCACGTCTGGCGAGAAAGCAGTTCCAGAAGAATACAAGCGGACTGGAAAGATCACGATCATGGTCGTCGTTGGATAACACAAACGGCAGCGAGCAGGACTTCATAAGCCAGAATTATCTCACTGTACATGTAAGTCATCTTGAGTAATTCTTCATGTACTACTTTGCAATGTCATCAATTACACCGCAAGATGATTCTCTCCGGAGGAGAGAACCGACCAGTTCGTTAGAAGGTCAATCGTTGCGAAATCGCACGTTTCATGTCAAGTTTGCGCTTTCCAGAGTTTTCCAAGCACCATCAATATCCCCTCTGTGAGAATAGAAGAGGATAAGGATCCTGACTGTTCCGTCGGCAGCATCACGACCATCGACAGCACCCCACCGCCCAAGTCGTTCGCACGCAGGCCGACTCTCGCTAAATTACACAACTTCACGACAATGACACCGCAGGAGATCGCTCAGTGGATCGACAAGCGTAGTAGAATAGTGTTCCCTGTGTCCTTCATCATATTCAACATTCTTTATTGGTCATTCATATGGATATAAAATCATATCTGCAATGCGTAACTCGCGTGAACACGTCGCGCCGAAACTTCAACGACGAAGACGTAAGTACGGAGCACTGACGGAAGAATAATAATCGTACAAAGTAGGATGGCAAATAGCGATATACAACGTGTCGATTATTACCCATCGGTATCATAATTTATACAGAATTCCTCATAAGGAAGATCGAGAGAACGATTACGGTAGGGCGTGTTCGCCCGTGACTTTACGAGAATGGATATTCGAGAAACTACTGTAAGAGACAGACTGATGTGGAGGTCATTTTTGGCCGTATGATGGAAGGGCGCTGGATGGACGACACACGCTATTTTCTTACAGTGAAAATTCCCATGCCACATTACTAGTGTAATTAATCGACTGGTAAAGCGATTTCACGCGGTCTTAAAATAGCCGTCTTTACATTCACGAATCGCTTCTTTTTCTTCAATCGCGGTACGCTTATCGAAAGCGAGAGAAAGCTCACTGTTATATTAACTCACATTACGTCAATACATAGAACTCTATCATATAGTATAATGCAACCTTACACATACGCACGTATTTACGCGCATCACCGTTTAAGTTTGGCAACACATACGTACACGTACTCATTGTTATTTCCGCGAAGATTCTGCCGATGCAATTAATAATCTATAGCGCCTTGGTATTCGGAGGTCAGAGGTAGCCACTCTTTTTCCATCATATAATACTTGTTTAATATTCTCCAAATACCGATCGGCGATATCTGATCGGTTTAATATCCGATCTTTACATCGGAGATACGGTTGGAATTAACATAAATCGCACAAATGAAAGCACATAGAATAGTTTAATGTTAAAACATGTAAGATAAGAGTTATCATAGATACGAGAACTCGAGAAATTGGTTATATTCAAAAGGAAACTTCAAGTTGTCTGTAAATGCTAAAATTTTGCCAAATTCATTACTGTGTCTGTCGCTGTATGACAGTGAAAGTTTCGCGCTGTATGAGTCATCAATAAACAGGCCGTTCATACTCTTACGCAATAAATTATTTTTACAGTCTTCACGGTACCTGTAGGCAAAATCCAGCTTTGAGGCGCGATCTATCGATCCAAATGTCTCGAAGTCCCAAATTCACTTTCCTCATAATTGAAGAATGACAAATATTAATAGTCGGCCAACTTTCAACGACGGTGTGAAATTTCGACGATGAAAATTTGTCAATTTCATTTAATTGGCTTACTTTTACAGAGCATAAAATAGGTAATATTTTGATTCGTGATTGTGCTTTAAGCCGATCGTTACGCACCGGCTGTGCTTAGCGGTAATGTACTCGTTAAATGCTTGTTTTAACAAGATAACGATCCTCGAAGGCGTCGATGTGGGAGCATCTATGATAACGACTTCGGTACAAATCGTAAGCAGCATGACATACGTGAATGTGAGGAGGGAGATGGCAGATAGTGCGAGGGTATATATATATCGACTCCTTCGCCGCCACGTTTGTCAGTGTTACATTCTACGGGTGTTACACAGCTCGTACACATCACTTTCTCCGCAGACCTCCGCAGACCGGCCAAGCATACAGCGGCAATATTATGTCGACTAAAAAGGAAAAAATTGGTATCATCGGCAGGTAACACGATCGATTGTGATTTAATGTGTACGGCATGATCATTAAACAATTAACGCCCGCTATGTTCGTTTCGCGTTTGATAACCAGCGTGATAATATCGACTGCATCAATAAATGGATAATATCAATAAAAGAATAATATCGATTGCAACGAGCAATGACCGGCTATGGGTCTTGATTGCTATTACTATTGCTATTTTTAGCAGCGTATATTGTTGATAAGCGTGCGAGGTCTCATGTTATCGCGTCAAAGTAAAAAAAAAATTACATTAGTCGGTCGTGAGAAATTGATTACTTCTTTTTCATAATTTTGAACGTGTTTGCATAAGTTTTCTTCTTTTCCATTGTTTGATCAATTTGCTGAGATATACAAAGTTACTTTCATATTATTGTCGTTTATGAAATAACTGATTATATAATGACATCGTATGTTCTGGTAATCATTTAAAATCGACCTTCACGGAAACCGTTAGATTAGAGAGAAACATTGTGACATTTTAATCGCGTGACGGTATCGAACCGAGATTGTTCAACCAACAAATGAAGGAAATAAGATTGATAAATTGAAAAGCAAAAATAAACTTTACAATGTGCCCTTGAGATATTTATAGATTACCAGTAGTGCGCATTAGACGAAAGTAACGAATTTTTATTTCACACTGTATTATTAATAGACAGCGCGTTTTATCGTTTTTTTTTTAATAAAATATGTAAATGCACTTACTTGCGCGTAATCGATTTTATCTTATAAAATAATTTGATTTTATAGTAACTATAAAACATCGATTATCACTGCTTTACTATCTATTACTACCAATTTCTTCAAGTAATGAAACGATCCCTCACGAGAAAGGTGATAACAATTTTCAAACATACTGCACTTTTTAGCAAACTTAACTCTGTCATCGTCCGCAGATAAGATAATAGAGGCGTGATCAACAACATTTATTTCTTGCAGTTAAATCAAATAGAGGGTGATGCTCTTTCTTTGCGATCATTCTATTACGGCTGAACACAAATAAATAATAGTCTTAAAAACAGAAAAAAACCCTTTTTACAAAAAATTTTCTTCCTAAAAGAAATTGGTGTGTATATATGTTCGCAAAAATAAAAGACAAGTAAATAAAATCGGTATTTATGCATAAAAGGGGCCCCCTCCTGGATTTAATTTATTTTTATGTTGTTGGGGGAGTCTTTCTGAGTCGTTTCATATACATATATAAGGGTCGGACACAAATAGCTTCGGAGATACAGGTTGAGAAAGGATAGAAATAACAAGTATAAAAATAAATGTTTAATGATGATTTATTCAGTATTATCGTTGGGAATTGGAAAGTTTTCAGCCATTGCATAAAAAAATGCGGTAATCGCCACGAAACTCGCTTCATATGGAAAGTTGTATTGCTCTGTGTTACATAAATTTGCAATTTTCCATATGACGCAAGTTCGACCAGACGGGGGGGGGGTGGAGGGGCTAAAAGCCCCCCCGCACCCGCCCTTCGGTGTATACGCTTCGGTAATTCATTACTTTAAATGAATTTTCATATTTACTACTTTCATCGTTTCTCAGCTTGTATTCCCGAAGCTGTTTATGTCCGACCGTTATATATGTATATGAAACAACTCAGGAAGGTTTTCGCAACAACATATTTAAAAATAAATTAAATCGGAGGGTGGCCTCTTTTATGCATAATTACCATAAAATTTTTAAAATCATTTTTTATGTAAAAAAATAAATGAATTACCTGAATTTGAATACCTTCTTGCGAGATTGTCATTTCATGTTTGTCTTTACATTTAATAACTAATCTTTTCCGTTCCGTCTTGATTCAGCGGCTTAATCGGACGTAGCTGGTCGATGCTATTTGCTAGCGTTGGATATCAGGTGACCATTTATGATATTGACTCAAACCAAATCACAAAAGCGCTAGACGACATTAGTTCGCAATTGAAACGTCTCGAGGAAAGTGGTGTTCGCAGGGGTACTTTGAAAGCGAGCGAACAAATAAAATTGATAAAAGGTTCGTTTGCTTGTTTCTTTCTTTCTTCTTTTCCTATTATATGAAACATTTACATTGATCAGATCTTAAGTTAGTTGCGACTTTATGTGGCTGATGTATTAGAATAATCGTCAAGGTAAAGTTTTCGACCAAGTTTGTGAAACTTAATGTACGATATTGGATTGTAGGATCGAATAATTTGGTAGATACCGTAAAGGGGGCGATATTTGTGCAAGAATGCGTGCCGGAGAATCTCCCGTTAAAGATGAAAGTGTACGACGAACTCGATAAAATTGTCGACGATAAAGTGATCTTGTCTTCATCGACGTCCACGTTTCGCCCGTCTCTCTTCAGCGAGAAGTTGAAGCACCGTGATCAAATTATAGTTTCCCACCCTGTAAGCATTATTCAGAGTACAATAGAAATGATATCGATCCTCTAACAAATGCTGCTTTACAAGCAGAAAACAGGATAATAGTTATTTATACTTTACACATATATTGTGTATATTTTCTATAAGCACCAGGATATATTTATATTTTGTATCTGCTTATATATAAGTTGTGATCATTACGTGATTACATTTCAAACATAGGTGAATCCTCCTTACTACGTGCCTCTCGTCGAAGTAGTACCAGCCCCATGGACGCGCGATGATGTTCGTGAGAAGACAAAGGCAATCATGACGGAAATTGGACAAACACCAGTTCTTCTCAATAAGGAGATCGATGGATTCGCGCTCAACAGAATACAGTACGTAATCGGACGTCCTTATTGTTGTAAGGCTGTTCTTCGATCTATCGTTATCTATTAATTACACTGCAATACTTCGCATTTGAAAAGAATCGTATCGTCAGGTACGCGATCTTAAACGAAGCTTGGAGACTGGTGGCCGACGGAATTCTAAGCGCAAAAGACATTGACGCGGTAATGAGCGAAGGTCTCGGAATGCGTTACGCGTTTTTCGGTGCGTTTGAAGCCGCACACCTGAATGCAGAAGGTAAGTCGGATGACGTACACAAATACAAAGAGCTATTAGCGTGCCCGCGTATTAATAATAAATAGGGAAACTGATGACAAAGTGAACTTTTTAACGGAATGCGATTCAAGCTATATTGTATCGTTTTATAGGGATGAAGAAATATTGTGAGACGTATAACAAATCGATTTACGACGTGAGCATGACTTTCGGGCCGGTTCCAAAGTTCGTCGGTGAAATGGCGGAGAAAATCAGCAACGAATTGAACGAAATGTGTCCACTTGACCAGCTACAGGAACGACGAGCGTGGCGAGACACCGCTTTGATGAAGTTGTCTGCACTCAAGAAAGAGTTGAATAGGGACAACTAGTGAATATACTTTTATATAAACTTGATGCAATTGTGAAGTGGTTATCACTTATTTATAAAACAGACTTATGTAACAATATAAAATGATTAGTTTTAAGTTTATATATTTTGACTATGTAAATGAAACGAAATCTTTACAGTTGTCATGCGTCTCGACACAATGTATATTACCGAACATAATCTAGGCTACGACTACAAAAGATTAAACTCAAATTACATATACAGCAAAATAAAATACGTTGCTACTTGGAAACAGAATATACTTGATTCTAGAAGTTTGAATGTACTTTTCAATGCAGTCGGTGGTCCAACGAGAGAACTTAATTTCTAAAATCTAATCAAGGACAAGTTCTCATTGAATCATCAACTGTATTTAGAACTATATAAAAAAGAATGTGCAACTCATGTTAAAACCAAGTATGTTTTGAAGTTTTATAACTTAACTTAATCATTTGCAGCATTATATAAAATATTGAAATTCAAATATGAATTGTATTATTTTATTGTGAATAATTACATAATTTATCGTTTGCCACCAACACGAGGTGCAGATTTCTGCGTCACCTTGGCTGCCTTTTGTTTTGGCAGCTGTTTCGTTTTTGGTGGAGAAACAGCTTTTTTGGTGGCTTTTGCTGCCTTTTTCTGTTCTTTTGCAGCTCTGAAAAAAAAGTTATATTAGAGCAATATTGTTACTGCATAATATTGCATGATATGTTATGAATGTATGAACCCGCAAAAGCCAAACAGTGTAAATAAGAAAACAATTCTGGGTGAAGCAGTTCATTTTTATTCTAAGACTTCCTTAAATCTAACATAGCATGAAAAGCTTTGTCAGAGGAACGGATGTCTATGTCATATATGATAGATTTAAACAAAATATATCTAATGGCATGATTTTACTATTTTTGTATAGATTTCTCCAATTTTATTTTAATAGTTTTATAGTAACAATAATAATTAGGCTGGTAGTTGAAAAAAATACATACTTAATCGCCTGATCTCTTTGAGCTTTACGGATTTCAGGCTTCATATTACGTTTCGCCAAAATGTCCGTGAGAGACGCACCTACAATAGCACGTTGGAACTTTTGAGTGCGCCTTGTCCTCTTCTTAGTCTGTTCTTCTTCCTGACCCTTTTTGTGCTTTCGTCTAAAAAATAAATTACATATATTAATTTTAACAGAAAGTCAAGGAATTACTTGCTTATTAGAACACACATGTATACCTATAGAGAACGGTCCAAGTCACTTTTCTGGGGTTGCGTTTCATCAAATGTGCTGATTCGCATTTTGAATTAAGGAAAGTGAAAGTCTGTAGAAGTAAGATAAAGGTTATGTTAAACACGCAAACTGGCAGATGAAGAATTCGATATATACATCAAACATATTTTCGTAGAATACGGCGCGATAACAGAAAAGTAATATGGAATTAAAATGATAATTATATCATTATATATATATATATATTGTTTTTCCGCAATACTTACCTTTCCATCAACTTTGACCATAGTCTTGCCATGACCCGGATATATTTTATATCCGCTATAGGCGCAAAGACCAATCCTAAAAAGAATAAATGTATATCAATCATAAAGAGTATGGCCAGGCAATGAGCCTAAATTTGGCTACACATATAAAAGGATTGCATCAGAATTATTCGATGTATTTGATATAGAAAAACTACACTTACTTCATCTTGATTTGGAGAGAAACGCACGTACAAAGAAAAACGTATAAATGGACGATGCTCTCGTGCTATAACGCCACACGCACTACCGTACATGAACACCAACTTCCGAGCACTGCAGAGCACCAACTACATAAATACAGAAATCCCTAGCTTGGTTACAAAATATTTGTGACTTTCTGCTACCAGAGAGGAAGCTGAAAGCGGCCAACACGGCGTTTTCGGCGACACCGATTTTTCGCACTGGGAATGGGCGCTATTTGCATCCATTTTGAGAGGGGAACTACGATGCTACATCCACTTTTAGGTCTCAACGGTAAAACCTGCATCTGGTGGCTGTCCGTGCTACATCCACTTTCAGGCGGTTTATCTCCGTGCTACAACCATAATAGCGTACTTGACAAGCATGGTCTCGCGCATTGTTATGCATTTGTAACATGAATTAACATGTTAACATGCACAAAAAAATAAGAATTGAGATTGTATATGATTAATATCATGAAGATTATATACGATTTATATCGATATATAAATATATGATAATAAGATAATATTTTGTGTGTACCAAAATTATTTTTCCAAAATATTTCAGCGTTACGTTAGTATTTATTTATACTCCGGCAGGCGTTTTTTAGCGCAGTTGTGTCCGTGTGCATGTGTTGCATTGAAAGTGTGCGTGACGTACGTGTGCATATACGCACTCACACACACACACACACGTGTCATACGCAACAGATAGAATCTCAGGGTATATGCTTAAACATTTTCAATTGCCGTACGTTTCTATGTAAGAATGTAGTCGGCACACACACACAGAGAAACTGCTCCCGTCTATCCGTCTGAAGTCCCGCCCACCGCTCGGCTTGTTTTGACGACCCAAGCGAAAGAGAGAGAGAGAGGGAATGTATTCGCTCCATCTCGCTCTGATTCGCAACGTTGCCGAAATTGTGCTTCCCGACACACGGCCGAGACTGACGTTTCACTCTCGGCGTGAATCCAACGAGATGATCAATAGCAATCGATTTCGACTAAACTCGTTGTGTCGATAGATTTGCATGACAAATTAACATTGCACTTAAAGATACGGCGTAGCATTGAAGCGTTTGCAAGAAAGTCGCGATTGAAAATCGCGAGTACTTCATGAACCAAATGAAGGAACGAACTTCTCAAAGAACGTGTGGCTTGGTGGAAGTACGCTGGACTCGCGGGGTCGGTGGTTCGCATCTCCTTGGCGATCGGCGTTGTCCTTTTTCGCCAATCATTTTTTTTTTCGTTTTTTAGGAAAATGCACGTGTTGCATACAACATACATGTATCACAATAATTTTTTTTTCATTTTTTAAGAAAATGCACGTATTGCATACAACACATGGGCATCGCAAGCATTGCACGTTTCGTCGATGACACTTCCTTTGAGACCCCGCCCTCCGCTCGACTTGTTTCGACGAGCCAAGCAAAAGAGAGACAGAGAATGTGTTCGCTCCATCACCTCTGTGAAGATGGCCCCTCATTCTTCAAATTTGAAAAAAATTATTAGAGTTCTGAATGCCCCTCGCAGAGTTCTAGAGTTCGCAATCCTTTATAGAAAGAGTTCCTTCATTTAAAGTAGAGAAAATACCATTTTAAAAATCGGAGGGCCAACTTCACGATGCCCCTCATTATGTAAAAAATGACAATTTTTTTCTAAATAGAGTTCTAAATAGATTTTTAAGTTCTATAGTTCTAGATAAGTTTTAAAAATAGTTCTGTTTAAAACAATAAGAAAAATTATATTTTAAATTCTCGAATTAGAAAACGAAAAATGGCAAGAACTCTACCAATCTTGGTTTTAGCGTTCCGAGTGTTAATAATAATCTTTAGAACTCGCGAGGGGCTAACTAGAACTCTGAATAATACATCGAATTTTCAAAAAAATTGATTGTTTATTAAACACGTAAAATTTTTTTTCGGAAATCCGATGTTTCATTCAGAGTTCTGGCTAGCCCCTCACGAGTTCTAAAGATTATTATTAACATTCGGAACGCTAAAACCAAAATTGAAAGAGTTGTCGATAAAATGCGAACGTAGCAGTTGTAAAGCATCGTTTCTCGGTTCTCTGAGCTAACATCAAAGTGTAGGCCTATGAACACCTCGGCATACCGACGGGCTTCGGGATCAACCAGACTCCGCATGTTGCCATTAGGGTGCTACGTGACGACTTGGCGTCGGTTGACCGTTCCCTCCTCGCCCCGTGGCAGAAGACTGAGACCGTGGCGACTTTTTTGTTGCCGCGGCTCGACTTTTTGCTGCGGGGAGCCGCAGTGGAGAAGGGCCCTCTCAAGGAGCTCGACCTGCAGATCCGCAGGTCCTGTAAGATGTGGCTCAACCTCCCGCAGAGAGCGAGCGCAGAAGTGGTCCCCCTCGCAAGGGAGGATGTGGGCTACTTCCTCTAGCTGACCTCGCCGACGTCCTCTCGGTCGCGCACGTCTTCCGTCTTCTGACGGCGGACGACCGCGCGGTCAGGGACCTGGCTTGGGCGTCTCTGCGAGGAGTGGTTGCACGCCTCATCGGCCACCCCCCTGGTTGCGACCAGATCGCCGCCTTTCTCTCGGGGTCACTCGAGGAGGGACTGAGGGGGGACTGAGGGGGGGAGGGGAGCACTCCCTGTGGTCGAGAGCGCGGAACGCCGCGCGTCATCAGTCGGATCGCTGCGCCATCCGGTGGCTGTGGAGCGGGGAGCGCCGCGAGCTCGTCCTTCAATGTCGCGGTCTGCGGGGCAGGATCACCAAGATCCCACCTGGGGCTCGTGCCCAGGTGATCGGACGCCTGCGTGCTGCGGTGGCGGAGTGGTATGATACCACCTTGTCGCGGAAACCAGACCAGGGGAAGGTGTTCGAGGTGTCGTCTCGTCATTGGGTGAGCAATCACTTTATGCGGGGCGGCAGCTTCACCCGCTTCGCTGATTGGCGTTTTATCCACCGTGCTCGTCTCGACGTGTTGCCGTTGAACGGCGCACGTCGGTGAGGAGAGGGTGATAGACGTTGCCGGCGATGCGGGGCGGAGTCCGAGACCCTTCCTCATGTGGTCTGTCATTGCGGACCCCACTCCGCTGCGATCCAGTGGCGTCACGATTCGATCCTGCTCCGACTTAGCAGGGCTTGCCGTCTGCCAGGGGACGTGACTGTGAACCGGCGGGTCGAGGGCATCGATGGGGAACTCGGCGAGCTACGACCTGATCTCGTGATCAGGCACGAGCCGTCGAAGAGTGTCGTCATATGCGATGTCACGGTGCCATTCGAGAATCGGCCAATAGCGCTCGAGGAAGCTAGGGAGCGTAAACTCGTCAAGTACGCTCCCTTGGCGCAGGCGCTCGGTCGACTCGGGTACCGTGTCGTCGTGACGGTCTTCGTCGTCGGTGCGCTCGGCTCCTGGGATCCGCGCAATGAGCCAGTGCTGAGACTGCTGCGTATCGGCAGTACGTATGCGTCCATGATGCGCAGGCTCATCGTGTCGGACACCATACGCTGGTCTAGGGACATCTACGTGGAGCACGTCTCTGGCGTCCGCCAGTATAGGGCTCCTCCACGCCGAGCTGATGGCGGCGTACCCGATGTCTCGCCGCCGCGCGCGATTAGCCGCCGTGTGGCCGGCCCGCGAGTCGACGAGGCGGCGGAGATATAATTGTTCGTGAGTATGAATATCGCGTGGGGCCACCGGCCGGAGAGGTGTTCCTGTAACAAAAAATAAGTTATTAATTTTTATCTATTTATCTATCTATTTATTTATATTTATTTATCTATTTATTTATTTATTTGTATCCATGTATTTATTTATTTGTCCGTCCTCTGGAATGTTGACTGCCGCGGGGGCGGCGGCGGATATGCTCCGCCGTCGCGCCCGCGGCTGATATATTTTTAGATGACGGACTACATTTTTATTCTATATCTTATTTTATTTTAATTATTTATTTTGTTGTCGTGCTGTCAGGAATGTGGACTGCCGCGGGGGGGGGGGACGGATGTCCTCCGTCCCCGTCTTCGCGGCTGAAATATTTTAAGGCAAATGACACGGCGCAGGCTCAGAGAGAATTAGTGAACATGAGCTTATTTTTTTTTCTTTTTTGTTTTTGCTTTTTTTTTTCTTTTTAGTATTTTTTATTATGTAAATGGAAGGCGTGCACTATACACACGCTCTTACCAGTACTGATGCGTCTCCAGGTCCCTCCTCCGGCTTGGTGAGCCGTCGGTGTGCGTGTCGCGTGGAAATTCGACTGTGGATGTCGCGTTATGAACAGATTGGTTGGTAGGTCGACGCCACAGAGGGGGAACTATATTTTAGTAATTGTGTAAATATGGCACATTGATGATGAAGCACATTGCACAGGCCTACTAACCTGGGCAATTCTTCTATTGTTTAAAGTGTACATATATGTAATATGCGTTTTTCGCTGCCAATTGTCAGGGGGGGCAGAATGTACCCTGACTCTATAATATAATCTATATATTATATCTATTGCTCACTGTCGGGGGAGGCAGATTGTCCCCGACAATAAATTATATAAAATTGGCGTCAGGCCTATGCCTGAAAATATACTGTATTTACCCCGGGGGGCATGCCTCCCGGGGAACATTTATTGTGTAACTAAATCAATATCGAAGATTAAAGTTTTCCAACCTTTCTCTGTTGATATCTCCGCTTCTACTGGGAGTAGAGAGTCGTCCATCTAGTCGAAAATGTAGGGTTTTGAGAGGACTTTATTTTGGTGCCAGACCGAGGCCTGTATCTCTAACCGTTTAGGAGATATCGAAGTTTAAAGTTTTCCAGCCTTTCTCCGTCGATATCTTCGCTTCTACTGGGAGTAGAGAGTCGTCCATGTAGTCGAAAATGTAGGGTTTTGAGAGGACTTTAATTTGGTGGCAGACCGAGGCCTGTATCTCTAACCGTTTAGATGATATCGCAGGTTAAAGTTTTCCAGCCTTTCTCCGTCGATATCCAGCCTTCCTCCGTCAATATCTCCGCTTCTACTGGGAGTAGAGAGTCGTCCATGTAGTGAAAAATGTAGGGTTTTGAAAGGGCTTTAATTTGGTACCTGTCCGAAGCCTGTATCTCTAACCGTTTAGGAGATATCGAAGGTTAAAGTTTTCTAACCTTTCTCCGTCGATATCCAGCCTTCATCCGTCGATATCTCCGCTTCTATTGGGAGTAGAGGGTCGTCATTGTAGTCCAAAATGTAGGGTTTTGAAAGGGCTTTAATTTGGTACCTGTCCGAAGCCTGTATCTCTAACCGTTTAGGAGATATCGAAGGTTAAAGTTTTCTAACCTTTCTCCGTCGATATCCAGCCTTCATCCGTCGATATCTCCGCTTCTATTGGGAGTAGAGGGTCGTCATTGTAGTCCAAAATGTAGGGTTTTGAAAGGGCTTTAATTTGGTACCTGTCCGAAGCCTGTATCTCTAACCGTTTAGGAGATATCGAAGGTTAAAGTTTTCTAACCTTTCTCCGTCGATATCCAGCCTTCATTCGTCGATATCTCCGCTTCTATTGGGAGTAGAGGGTCGTCCATGTAGTCCAAAATGTAGGGTTTTGAAAGGGCTTTAATTTGGTACCTGTCCGAAGCCTGTATCTCTAACCGTTTAGGAGATATCGAAGGTTAAAGTTTTCTAACCTTTCTCCGTCGATATCCAGCCTTCATCCGTCGATATCTCCGCTTCTATTGGGAGTAGAGGGTCGTCATTGTAGTCCAAAATGTAGGGTTTTGAAAGGGCTTTAATTTGGTACCTGTCCGAAGCCTGTATCTCTAACCGTTTAGGAGATATCGAAGGTTAAAGTTTTCTAACCTTTCTCCGTCGATATCCAGACTTCATTCGTCGATATCTCCGCTTCTATTGGGAGTAGAGGGTCGTCCATGTAGTCCAAAATGTAGGGTTTTGAAAGGGCTTTAATTTGGTACCTGTCCGAAGCCTGCATCTCTAACCGTTTAGGAGATATCGAAGGTTAAAGTTTTCTAACCTTTCTCCGTCGATATCCAGCCTTCATTCGTCGATATCTCCGCTTCTATTGGGAGTAGAGGGTCGTACATGTAGTCCAAAATGTAGGGTTTTGAAAGGGCTTTAATTTGGTACCTGTCCGAAGCCTGTATCTCTAACCGTTTAGGAGATATCGAAGGTTAAAGTTTTCCAACCTTTCTCCGTCGATATCTCCGCTTCTACTGGGAGTAGAGAGTCGTCCATGTAGTCCAAAATGTAGGGTTTTGAAAGGGCTTTAATTTGGTACCTGTCCGAAGCCTGTATCTCTAACCGTTTAGGAGATATCGAAGGTTAAAGTTTTCTAACCTTTCTCCGTCGATATCCAGCCTTCATCCGTCGATATCTCCGCTTCTATTGGGAGTAGAGGGTCGCCATTGTAGTCCAAAATGTAGGGTTTTGAAAGGGCTTTAATTTGGTACCTGTCCGAAGCCTGTATCTCTAACCGATTAGGAGATATCGAAGGTTAAAGTTTTCTAACCTTTCTCCGTCGATATCCAGCCTTCATCCGTCGATATCTCCGCTTCTATTGGGAGTAGAGGGTCGTCATTGTAGTCCAAAATGTAGGGTTTTGAAAGGGCTTTAATTTGGTACCTGTCCGAAGCCTGTATCTCTAACCGTTTAGGAGATATCGAAGGTTAAAGTTTTCGAACCATTCTCCGTCGATATCCAGCCTTCACCGTCGATATCTCCGCTTCTACTGGGTAGTAGAGGTCGTACATGTAGTCCAAAATGTAGGGTTTTGAAAGGGCTTTAATTTGGTACCTGTCCGAAGCCTGTATCTCTAACCGTTTAGGAGATATCGAAGGTTAAAGTTTTCCAACCTTTCTCCGTCGATATCTCCGCTTCTACTGGGAGTAGAGTGTCGTCCATGTAGTCCAAAATGTAGGGTTTTGAAAGGGCTTTAATTTGGTACCTGTCCGAAGCCTGTATCTCTAACCGTTTAGGAGATATCGAAGGTTAAAGTTTTCCAACCTTTCTCCGTCGATATCCAGCCTTCATCCGTCGATATCTCCGCTTCTATTGGGAGTAGAGGGTCGTCATTGTAGTCCAAAATGTAGGGTTTTGAAAGGGCTTTAATTTGGTACTTGTCCGAAGCCTGTATCTCTAACCGTTTAGGAGATATCGAAGGTTAAAGTTTTCCAACCTTTCTCCGTCGATATCTCCGCTTCTACTGGGAGTAGAGAGTCGTCCATGTAGTCCAAAATGTAGGGTTTTGAAAGGGCTTTAATTTGGTACCTGTCCGAAGCCTGTATCTCTAACCGTTTAGGAGATATCGAAGGTTAAAGTTTTCTAACCTTTCTCCGTCGATATCCAGCCTTCATCCGTCGATATCTCCGCTTCTATTGGGAGTAGAGGGTCGTCATTGTAGTCCAAAATGTAGGGTTTTGAAAGGGCTTTAATTTGGTACCTGTCCGAAGCCTGTATCTCTAACCGTTTAGGAGATATCGAAGGTTAAAGTTTTCTAACCTTTCTCCGTCGATATCCAGCCTTCATCCGTCGATATCTCCGCTTCTATTGGGAGTAGAGGGTCGTCATTGTAGTCCAAAATGTAGGGTTTTGAAAGGGCTTTAATTTGGTACCTGTCCGAAGCCTGTATCTCTAACCGTTTAGGAGATATCGAAGGTTAAAGTTTTCTAACCATTTCTCCGTCGATATCCAGCCTTCATTCGTCGATATCTCCGCTTCTATTGGGAGTAGAGGGTCGTCATGTAGTCCAAAATGTAGGGTTTTGAAAGGGCTTTAATTTGGTACCTGTCCGAAGCCTGTATCTCTAACCGTTTAGGAGATATCGAAGGTTAAAGTTTCACCTTCTCCGTCATATCCCTTCATCCGTCGATATCTCCGCTTCTATTGGGAGTAGAGGGTCGTCATGTAGTCCAAAATGTAGGGTTTTGAAAGGGCTTTAATTTGGTACCTGTCCGAAGCCTGTATCTCTAACCGTTTAGGAGATATCGAAGGTTAAAGTTTTCAACATTTCTCCGTCGATATCCAGCCTTCATCCGTCGATATCTCCGCTTCTATTGGGAGTAGAGGGTCGTCATTGTAGTCCAAAATGTAGGGTTTTTGAAAGGGCTTTAATTTGGTACCTGTCCGAAGCCTGTATCTCTAACCGTTTAGGAGATATCGAAGGTTAAAGTTTTCCAACCTTTCTCCGTCGATATCTCCGCTTCTACTGGGAGTAGAGAGTCGTCCATGTAGTCCAAAATGTAGGGTTTTGAAAGGGCTTTAATTTGGTACCTGTCCGAAGCCTGTATCTCTAACCGTTTAGGAGATATCGAAGGGTTAAGTTTTCTAACCTTTCTCCGTCGATATCCAGCCTTCATCCGTCGATATCTCCGCTTCTATTGGGAGTAGAGGGTCGTCATTGTAGTCCAAAATGTAGGGTTTTGAAAGGGCTTTAATTTGGTACCTGTCCGAAGCCTGTATCTCTAACCGTTTAGGAGATATCGAAGGTTAAAGTTTTCTAACCTTTCTCCGTCGATATCCAGCTTCATCCGTCGATATCTCCGCTTCTATTGGGAGTAGAGGGTCGTCCATGTAGTCCAAAATGTAGGGTTTTGAAAAGGGCTTTAATTTGGTACCTGTCCGAAGCCTGTATCTCTAACCGTTTAGGAGATATCGAAGGTTAAAGTTTTCTAACATTTCTCCGTCGATATCCAGCCTTCATTCGTCGATATCTCCGCTTCTATTGGGAGTAGAGGGTCGTCCATGTAGTCCAAAATGTAGGGTTTTGAAAGGGCTTTAATTTGGTACCTGTCCGAAGCCTGTATCTCTAACCGTTTAGGAGATATCGAAGGTTAAAGTTTTCCTAACCTTTCTCGTCGATATCCAGTCATCGTCGATATCTCCGCTTCTATTGGGAGTAGAGGGTCGTCCATGTAGTCCAAAATGTAGGGTTTTGAAAGGGCTTTAATTTGGTACCTGTCCGAAGCCTGTATCTCTAACCGTTTAGGAGATATCGAAGGTTAAAGTTTTCTAACCTTTTCTAACCTTTCTCCGTCGATATCTCCGCTTCTACTGGGAGTAGAGAGTCGTCCATGTAGTCCAAAATGTAGGGTTTTGAAAGGGCTTTAATTTGGTACCTGTCCGAAGCCTGTATCTCTAACCGTTTAGGAGATATCGAAGGTTAAAGTTTTCTACCTTTCTCCGTCGATATCCAGCCTTCATCCGTCGATATCTCCGCTTCTATTGGGAGTAGAGGGTCGTCATTGTAGTCCAAAATGTAGGGTTTTGAAAGGGCTTTAATTTGGTACCTCGTCCGAAGTCCTGTATCTCTAACCGTTTAGGAGATATCGTCGAAGGTTTTAACTTTCTCTTACCGAATCCAGCCTTCTCCTCGATATCTCCGCTTCTTCCTTGGGAGTAGAGAGTCGTCCATGTAGTCCAAAATGTAGGGTTTTGAAAGGCTTTTAATTTGG
>NW_020229935.1:0-17500 GCF_003227715.2 Harpegnathos saltator
GGTCGCGGTGAAATAAAGCGGAAAGCAGCCGGGGAGCGCGAGTCGAGATGCGCCGCTGACGTGTTTATCGTCGCCCGCAACGGAACCCGTACGCGTCCTGGAAATATATACGTGTCGCGGCCCGCCGCGACGACGCGGACGGTCGTCGCACGCGCGTGCGCGTTAATACACTCGCGGGATAAAACCGCGAGTGTATTACGTATATATTAATGCGACGAATAAACGCAGGCGCGAGCGCGGTAGACTCCGCGATAAGTTCGCCTTTGAATCGCGCGGCCGCATATAACGGTAAGATACAGACGCGGCGATATCGCTCTCGCGCTCGCGCTCGCGCTTCCTCGCTCGCGAGCAGCTCGCGAGGTCCCCGCCGCGCGCGGCCGCTTGATTGGCTCTCCTCGCGGGAATCGCGCTTCCAATTCCGGTTTTCCGCCGCGAACGGCCAAAGGGAAGAGCGAGAGGTGGAGACGGGTAAGTGAGTATCAACGAGTCACCTGCAATAAAGTAGTAGCCTGTTGCTTGTTGCGCACGGCTGTCCCGCGGAATATGTACGGCCGCCGGCCGCGGGCGGACTGCCGCGGTCGTTTTCGAAGGAAACGAGTACCGATACGTGCACGTGTACGTGTACAGACACACACATACAGGGTGTTCCATTTGAAAGGACCCACTCAATTATCTCAGGAACAGTGCGTTCGATCGAAAACTGCTGAAGACAAAGGTTGCTTAGCTTGAAGGGGGACATAGGACAGCGATAGCATTTTTTTATGTTCACAGATGGCTCCATTTCCGAGATATTTACTGATTATCAATTTTCTTAAATGGAAATCCAAATTTTTTTTTTATATCATCTTTTTCTACCGATTAATTCGAACGACTTTTGTCTGAAACGTTTCTCTATTTGCTTAATATATTTTGAGATATTCAAGGAAAACTTGGTAACTTTTCCAACATTTACCTTGCGATATCTCGCAAACTATCCGTCGAAAGGAAAAATAGTATTAGATTTTTTTACTTTATTTACTATGAAGGATATACTACTATAATAGTGCCCGAACTTTTATTAATTTAATACTTGTGAAATTTCCAAAGGTCGATAAGTTAATGAGTTAATAAAATCATCCGTTTTTGTGTAACCGCGACATTTTGGAGAAAAATGTTTCGGACAAAAGTTGTATGGTTCCAAGAGGGACATGAAATGGCTATATCAGTTTGTTTACAGATGGCGCCACTTTCGAGATATGCGCTGATCATCAATTTTCTTGAATGGAAACCCTAATTTTTTATTGCGTCATCTTTTACTATCGATTAATTCGAGCAACTTTTGTCCGAAATATTTTTCTCTAAAGTGTCGCGTTTACGAAAAGATCGGGTGGTACCGCGTGAAACCGGGAAAAAAATTCCTCTACCGTTCTGCGGAAATTTGGAGCTGTCGATTGCAGAAGATTGATGCAGAATCGCAATTATTAGTATAATAATCGACAGCTTTGAATCTCACGTGACTCTTTTGTCCACTTTCACCCACGAGACGAGTGAGAACGTACGTGTGTGTGTTTCTATATGTAGACATATTATATTATATAATTCATACACACACACACACACACACACACACACACAGAAATATATCCGACAATATTCCTCGCAGTAGAAGTTGATTACAATTAAGCACGTTTCGAACTTCGAGTTCAGAGCGTGGCCGAAGCATGCGCTTCCCAGTTCGCGGCAACGGCAGAAGCATCCCGGTGGTGGCGGTAGACGTGGCCCGGAACGGTTAACAGTACCGCGGCAGTTCGATTCTAATTTATAAAGCTCTCGGCCGTCCGCGGCAGTATTTTCCACGAGATATCACCTGTGGTCTCTCCCTCTCTCTCTCTCCCTCCCTCCCAGAGGCGCGGCGCTTATCTCGCGCAGTCCATTTAATCCGACACGATTTCTCGCGACAGGAGCCGCGCAGGGGAAGGAGGGGAGAGAGCGAGAGCGAGAGAGAGAGAGAGAGAGAGAGAGAGAGAGAGAGGGAGAGAGCGAGAGCGAGAGCGAGAGCGAGATCCAGGAAATCGCGAAACACCGTAAATTACTTCGCGGCGATATACCGCGCGTCTGTCGCGCGCTCCGATTCGTCTCGCCGCTTCGCAGACGTTCCGCGCGCGAGAGGCTCCGGGCGAGCCGATCCCGATATCCCCGGCCGCCTCTCTCGACTTCCGATTGTCGATCGGCGCGGCGCCGCGCGATGCGCCAGGCGGATAAGTGACTTTTAAACAGCCACCTGTGGCCGCCCGCGCGCGGCACGCGCCACCGTCGGGCCAACTCGCTCCCTTCGGCCGGCCGGCCGGCCGGCCGGGCCGGCAACGCGAGGTAGCAGGTAACAGGTACACCGAGGTGCATCCCATCGCCATCGGTGCGGCCGGATCAGCCGCGGCGCATCTGCTAACAGCGCGGTCCTCCTCCCCCTCCTTCCCCCCGGCCCCGGCCCGGGTCCCGGGTCCCGGCCGACGATTACATCTACATTCTCTATAAATACCGGTTGCCGCGCGCGCGATTATCCGCTCCTTCATCTCGCCGATTCCCCGCGCCCTCGAAAATATCTCCATCTCGCACGGCACCGTCGCGTAAGCGCGCCCGCTCGCCAGCGAAAGAAAGAGAGAGAGAGAGAGAGAGAGAGAGTGGGAAACGGGGCGCTTTCGAGGAGGATCCTTGATCCTCTGACGAGGCCGAGTCGCCGGCAATATCGCGCTCACTTTCCAGCGATTCGCAACACGACGATATCATCGACCCGCGTAATTCCCGACCATTAGAAGCGCTAATGGCCGCGCGCGCGCGCGCGCGGCAAAAAAGCGCGGGCGCGTGCATGTGTGCGCGCACACACGCGCGCGTTTACGCGCAGGGGCATGAATCAGACGGCGAGGCCCTTAATCGGGCCGCCGCGCTTGATAATTGCAAAGTCAATCGTTTATCGAATCGGCCATCTAGCCGCGTAATGGCCGGCTCGGTCGCCGCGGCTCTGCTCGGCTCGGCTCAGCTTGGCTTGCCGAGCCGAGCCGCACTGTGAGCCTGCGGGACAGACGCGGGCAGGGGAAAGGCGATCGAGAGAGGCGTAGGTGACTGGAGAGGTGGCCGGCGATCGCGCCGACGATCGCGATTACGCGAAGGCGGCAAAAGGGGAAGTGGAATTAAGCGCAGCGAGCGAGCGAGCGAGCGACCGGTCGCTTTTTAGTCATCTTACGCCGCGGCACGCGAGATACGCTCGATTCGTGCCAGAGCGCGCCAAGCTGGGCCTGATGCGACGTTCATGCGTGAATATAGAAAAGCCGGCCCGCCGCCACGCCGAGGAATTCGCGAGAGTGCGCGCGCGAGCGGTGCTGAGTAATCTCGATCGAGCGGGTCGGCGAGTATCATCGCTTTGCGTCGCCCGACTCATTGTCGGCGTTTTGCCGGTGGAGGAGGAGGAGGGCGGGAGGGGGCGCGCTACAGATGCCGTCTCGCTGTGGCGATTTCGTCGTTACCGTTTGTTACACACCGCCGCTATTAGTTAAAAGACCGGCCGCATTTTCGTCATTTCTTGATTCGCGTACGCTCTCTCGCGAGGTTCGCGTTTTCACCAGCCGCCGCCGCCGTCGTCGTCGCCGTCGTCGTCGCCGTCGCCAACACGCCCGTCGCGCCGCGCGCGATGATGTCGAGGCGTGCTCGATTTTTATCGGGGCTTCTCCGTGCGCGTTAACGGTAAACAGTTGCGAGAGAGATAGAGGGAGAGAGGAGAGGGGGTCGAGTCGTATGATCGATAAATTTATTGCACACACCGCCAATTTCTCGTTCTCTCCCTGTCTGTCTCTCTCTCTCTCTCTCTCTCTCTCTCTCTCTCTCTCTCTCTCTCTCTCTCTCTCTCTCTCTCTCTCTCTCTCTCTCTCTCTCTGTCTGTCTCCCGCTTCCCCTCCCGCTCCTTCTCGGCCGTCACGACAATGCCGTCCGCGTGTCGTCCGCGATCGGCTATGCAATCGGCTGAATTATACACACGTCTAACTGTAACACCGCGTTCACGAGCGCGCGTCCCTCCCCCCTCCCCCCCCCTCCCCCGCCGCCGTCGACGAGAGGCGGACTGGTCCCGCGAGCGCTTCCTCCTCGCTTCCTACGTCCAGCGTCTATCTCGCAGAAACGATCGTGTCGTCCGTCGACGTCGGATATCCCGGATGAATGCACGCGCACCTGCATCGGAATGCGAGACTGCGCGAGCGAGTGTAAATCACCGGCGACGAACCGGCGCGAGACTGTCGCGCGTAACGAGCGCTAAAAGTTGCTAATGAGCCGCGATGTTCTACAGAGGAGGGAAGATATGAGATGCGAGATGTCGCTGCGAAGGGAAGGAGGCGCGTCTCGCGAGCGCGCTCTCAAACTCGCCACTTGCGGTCGCGCGGGGGAGGGGGAGAGGGGCGCGAGAGAGATTGAGAGAGAGAGAGAGAGAGAGAGAGAGAGAGAGCTCGTTGCGAAATCGTGCTCGGGGATAAAATCTATTCGTTTGATCGGTTGACACGCTTCCTGCGTGTCGGCGTCTCGGCGTCCGTATCGCTCGCTCGCGACTCGAGCCGACAACACGTTCTCGCCGCGCCGAGGGAGACGCACGCCGGGTGTTGATCGCGCGCCTAAATAGTCCTGGAAGTCGATCGGCCGGCGGAGAAAAGCCGGGGAAAGACGACGGGAGAGGAAAAATGGCGCGCGTGCCCTCGGGAGAGAGCCGCGCGTTGGGAGAACGGTCGCGAGAACGAAAGGCTAACGGCGCGGCTGAGAACGCCGAGAGAGCCGAGCCGAGCCGAGCGAGTCTCATTACCGATTTGCCTTTCCGGTCGCACGCGTCGCTTGATTTTTCCGCAGTGTCGCGCGACGATCGAGACCAAACTCGGCCTCGTGAGCGCGCGCACGCACGCACGCACGCACGCACGTGTGACGGGAATCGCGAGAGTTGTTCCACCATGAGACGCGTCTCTTTTTTTATCTCTCTCTCTCTCTCTCTCTCTCTCTCTCTTTGTCTGTCTGTCTTTTTCTCTGTCTCTCCCGCCGATCTCGGGGTTCGCGTGGCGCCTGAAAGATCACGACGCCGAGCGGACGGCCCATTGTGGCTCGCCAGCGCGGTCGAGAGTCCAGTCCAGGCCAGTTCAGTCGCCTTCCAGTTGCCAGTCCGCCCACCCTGAGCGCGCCGCGGCCGCTGCTTGCTCGCGCAGTCAGTGAAGGTCCAGGCCGCGTGCCACCTTGCATTTTTCCCGATCGCCGCGGCCGATAAGCGCTGCCCGCCGCCGCCGCCGCCGCCGCCGCCGCGACGGCGGCGTAGTTTCTTACACTTTCACGATCTTCGAGCGGGAAACCAGACGCAGCGCGCGCAGCGGAATACAAAGCGCAGTCGGCGACGACCGCGGCAATAATCGAGAGCCCGGCTGCTGCTGCTGCTGCTACTGCTACTGCTGTGCATCTCGGAACTCGTCAGGGCCTGCACGCGAGAACGGGGCCCGAGTGCACGGAATCGCCAACCGAGCGGTTTCTCCCGATCGCGCGCGCGCGCGGCGAGAGCGCATTGACAAGATGACTGTATCGCGGCGGCGGCGGCGGCGGCGGCGGGGCTCGGCCGAAGATCGCTAATACGTCGGAGGCGTGAAATAAAGATCGGTGTGCGTTACAGGCGTGAAATAAACTTTCCCGCTCCGCTGGGGGGGGGGGGGAGCTCGACCGCGGCGCGGCGTGGGCGGCTCGAGCGGTCTCGCAGAAAAGCGGCCGTTAGGAAAACAGCGGTTCCGAGATCAACGGTGAGGGCAGGGGGCGGGGGGAGAAAGAATCCGCGGCGGCAAGAAGGACGGAGAGAAGAAACAAGGGGCCGGAGGGAGCGCGCGAGAGAGAGAGAGAGAGAGAGAGAGAGAGAGAGAGAGAGAGAGAGAAATAGAGAGAGCGAACTAGTAGAGGAGCGGCGGGGAAAAAAGAAGGAGACCGGCGTGTACAATTGATTGGTCCTGGCACATCCTGCCCCCGCGTCCTCCACCCTCTTTCATGGGAAAGTCGTCCACCGCAGGCATCGCTCGCGCGCTTTTTGCTGCCCGTTCACCACCGCCGTAATCGGCTTTCTCACTCACTCTCCCTCTCTCTCTCTCTCTCTCTCTCTCTCTCTCCCTCCTCCCGCCCGCCTGCTCCTTTCCCCGCGGCCGTCGCCAACCAAACTAATATTAATCTATCCACCTGTACCTCCGGCTTCTTCCATCTCAGCGCGGGATATCGGTCTATAGGTGAGGCGAGAGGATAAGAGAAAACGGATCCGTGGACGCGAGGAATAAAATCGAACACGCCGATCGGCGAGAGAGGCGCGAAGGGGGCGTCACGCGGGTACCGTCGGCCGAGGCCGAGGTTGGACCCGCAGCGATCATCCGTGGATCATGGTCGGCAAGGAGCAAGCGAGAGAGAGAGAGAGAGAGAGAGAGAGAGAGAGAGAGAGAGAGAGAGAGAGAGAGAGAGAGAGATTGAGGGAAAAAAGGAGTCGTCGAACGTGACCGATCTCGGGACGCCGCGAGACGTCTCATTCATAAACAGGAACGTCCGAGTATGCTGCCGGGGGCGAGGAGGGGGTGTTGGGCGTTTCTCTGTGTGTGTGCGTGTATGTGTGTGTGTGTGGGTACAGGTGAAACGCCGACGCGCCTAAACGCAGGAAAGCCCGATATCGACGGATCGGTTATGCCCGACGGAGACGAATCGATTGCCGGTCGGCGCGCCGCGAAGTAACTGGATTTGTGGATGATGACCGACTTTGCTCGGCCGGGGCCGATATGTAGTCTATGATCGCGTTTGCCCGGGCCTCCAGGAAGGATGCCGGCCGCGGCTCGCGGCTTGTCGATCATTTCTGTTATTCCGCGATTTATCGGCCGGCTATCTTCGGCCCGGCTAGAAAACGCTCAAGAGAGCTCTCCGGCTCTCCTCTGCGCGAGTCGGTCCAATTGTTATCTCTGTCGGCGCGATTGAATCGCGCACCGCGCGGCTATCGGCTCCATTTCATTTCGCCCGATTTCGGGCCGCGCGAAGCGCTCGACACGCGGGGGGTTCTTTGAATTATAAATTAAATTATACACGAAGTTTTTCTAAAGGATTCCAAGGAGGGTTACAAAACGGATCTTTATCTCCTTTAATGCTGTCGGCGCATTTCATTGTTTTATTGCTCTCTCTCTCTCTCTCTCTCTCTCTCTCTCTTTGAATCTTTCCCGTGCCAGCAGACCTGGCATTCCGAGTTGCCGTTCTTTGGCTTCTTCCTTTCCGAAGGCTCGAGACGCTCTCGCGCGCCCTTCGGGTTTCGTCAAGTGTATCAAAAATCGCGCGTGAGAATTAAAAATAAATAGATAGATAACGATTAAAAATAAACAGATAGACAGATAAATAATAATAAGTAGATAAAAAGTAAAAGCGGATAAATAAATGTAAATAATAAATGGCGACTGAGAAGTGATGAGAAAGCAACGACGAACAAATGGATGAAAGAATGGTGGAAACTGGCGGGGGGAGCGCCGGCTAGAGGACGCTTCACAGCTTGGCACACATGCGAAAAAGAGGCGTTTGTCGAGCCGTTTATAACCAGAAGGACACGACGAATCTCTCGCGCGATAGAAATTGTCGCTGAATACCGCTCGTTCGCCTCGAGAGCGGGAGTTTGTATCTCGCGAGCGCGGAACAAAAACGGATTGTCCATTCCGCCGCGACTCTTTCTTCTCGCCGCGGTCCGACCTAAATTCTCCGCTGTTTTCGAAGAAGGTCGAGAGGAGCCTCGCAGCGCGCTCGTAGCGCAGAAAGATGCTATACCCTCGGCGCGATGTCGGCGGCTCTTTCCGAAGAAGCGGCAGTTCCGCGGAAAAGTGAGAACGCCGGGATCAATAGCGCGCCGATCGCTCGGTCGCTCGGTCGCTCGGTCGCTCGGTCGCTCGGCCGATTCTTCTTTACTCGTCATAAACACGCAGCAAAACCGCGCCGCTTAGCCGCGGCGGCGAGACCGGCGGCAGGCGAGCAAGAAAGGAGACGGGGACGTCCGCCTTTGTAGCTGAAGCTTTCGGCATCCGTCAAGTGTCGCGCAGCCGAGGTAGCAGTTCCGGCGCGTTATACGCGTGGCCGATTCGCCACGCGATCCGCAGGAAAAAGAGAAAAAAGAAGGACAGCGCGCCGATCTCGTTGCTTTCGCGCGCGCGCGCGCGCGCAGGACCTTTCACTATTTTATAACTTATCCTCACGACCGCGCCGCTCCTGCTCCTCTGCGCGATATCGCTCGAATCCGCGGCTGCAGCCGCGACACGGCGAAAGAGCTTGTGTTTCGGAAATCTCGTCTCTCTCGTAGTCTCTCTGTTACTCTCCACACGCGACTCGTACATTTCGAACCCGCGAGTATTAACCCTTGCGCTCGGGATGCCAGCACAGCTGGCATGGACATTCATCCCGGCAACTCGGAGTGCCAGCTGTGCTGGCATGAGAAAGATTTAAAGAGGGAGCAACGAGACGACAAAATGCGCCGACAACATCAAAGAAAATAAAGATCCTTCTGGTGATCCTTCTGCGAATTTAGAAACTTTATTTATTATTTAATTTTTAGTTTAATTTACAATTTCAATTATCGAGTTGGTGGGAAGAAATGTGTGGAAATATCCCTCGAGCGCAAAGGATTAAGAGAGAGAGAGAGAGAGAGAGAGAGAGAGAGAGAGAGAGAGAGAGAGGGACAGAGAGACACAATGCCTTTGACAATTCGCACTCGGGCAAAAAATACAGCGTTTTCCGCTGCACATTACAGAGACGGTCGTTTCGATCACTTCGAAGCTCCGTGCGAGGGAAAAATCGGCCGGAGATCGGTGACTGGACAATTGGACGGATCGATCGATCATTTATCGGCGCGCACGCACGCACGCACGCACGCAGGCAGGCAGGCAGGCAGGCAGTCAGGCGGCGTCTCCAGCGTCGAGCGGAGTTCCGTAGCGCACCGAACAGCCCGGAGCTCAACATCGTGAGCGAAATAACCGCTTCTATCCGTTGCGAGGGCGGCCTCCGCCTGGCGATTCAACGCCACACACGCACGCACACACACACACACACACAGAGCCACGGGCGTCCAGGCGCGATGCGCACGTGCAGCGATGCAGATGCGGGTAGATCGGCGCGCACACACGTGCGTTACGCGGCGCAGCGCGGCGCGGCCACGCCACCGGTGCGCCGCCGCGTGCGCGCGCGGCGCGTACGTGTGATGCACGCGAACGCACGTTCGTGCCGGACCTCGGAGATCCGTCGCCGAGGGCGGTCGCCGAGCCGGCCGAGCACCAGGAAGAGAGAAGAGAAGTCCTGGCGCGGCGCGGCGCGGCGCGGCGGATCGATAGTCGAGATCTCGCGGGGCGCCCCGAGTGCCGTTCAAACAATAGCCCTGGACGCGCGATCGACGCGCGTTTTTCCGTGTAATCGCGTCCTATCACTTCTATATTATGACGTTACGTGTTAACGGTGCCGGCAGTTGGCGCGACTTCCTACGCCGTGCCGGCCGCTCGAGAGGATGCTGATCTCGGCGCAACATAGTTTTCGCCAGGACGGCCGGCCGGCCGCGATCGAGCGCGAGATGCGGCCGCCTCGGAATTCAGGATGCGCCGAGCCGCGGCTCGAGCTCTCGAAGCCGCGATGTTAATCGTTTGATTTGACCGTTTGTTAATTGTCGGTTCATCTGCGGCGCGAACGGCGAAGCTGCGCGTGCAACGCACGCGCAGCTTCGCCGTTAACACGTTCATTGCCGTTCACGCGATATCGCGTGCTGCGGCACCTCACCAAACGGCCGTTCGCGCGATTGTTTTTTATTATGAGTGACGAACCAGGAGCCTCGAAAAGACTCAGTTCAATGCCAGTTCAATCGTGCGGAAAAACGACTAAAAGTAAATAAAAAAAAAATAACTTTGGCCACCACACGAAATTCAAATTTTCAGTTTGGCAATGAACGTGTTAAGGAACGTTCGGTCGAACGAGAGGATTTCTCTCACGTGAAGTGTGAGCGACACTCCGCTCGGACATTCCGCCTGAAGTTGTAGGGATTCGCACGGGCGCGCAGGATTTCTCTTATTCGAAGCGGAATTCTGCCATCTTCAGCCGCGGGATCCGAATCGTTTGCACTTCACCGGGATATTCGATCGTTTCTCGCCAATGACGATTTGATTTATGCGTGCAGACAAAGTCCTACTCGGCGCCTCCAAATTAGCCAAGAAGCGGAGGCGCAATCCTATAAATGCGCAATCGAAGTTGCTCGATGCGGAGTATGAAATTGGCGTGAAATGGAATATATCGAGGCCGCAAGCGGGGCCAAAATTTAGACTCGGTTGCGGGCTACGTGACGACTCATCGTCTCCCCGCGCGAGATTTGTTTATTCACGATGGGGAAAAAGTCAACCGACGATTGTCCAGAGCTAACCAGTGAACCTCGACGCGTGTTTTAAGAGACAGCCGCTACAGCGGCGTGGATCGTCCTAAACGATCGCTTAACGGAAGTCATTATAAATGGCGCACAGTATCCAAAGGGTTGACCGATGTGAACCTGGCAAGCAACTCGGTAAAGAAAAAAAAACACTCGCAGTACGATTCGATTGTACTTCGTTTGTACCTGCTTGTACCACTTTTTGTTTTGTTTGTACCTCGAAGGATAAAAAGATAAGGGGAGGGGAAAATAGCCAGCAGGCAAGTACAAGATATCGCAAAACGGCCAACGCCATTCGAAGGAGAATCGTTTGTAGCCATTTGTGCTTCTCTTCAAATCGTTTGTACCTCAGAGGAACCGGAAGTACAAGATCTTCAAAATATGTCGGAAGGTTACTTTTGTACTTCCGGTCCCTTTGAGGTACAAACGGTTTAAAGAGAGGTACAAACGATTCTCTTTCGAACGGCGTTTTGCGATATCTCAAAAATTGGCGAAAGTAGCTCTTGGACGTTTTTTGAAAATTCTGTACTTCCGGTTCCTTTGAAATCCTTTGAGATACAAACGATTCGAAGGAAGGCAACAAACGAGTACAAACGATTCTCATTCGAATGGCGTTGGCCGTTTTCGGACACCTTATACTTGCTTGCTGGCTATTTTCCCCCTATCTTTTTATTCTTTGAGGTACAAATCAGACAAAAAGTGATACAAATAGATACAAACGAAATAGATACCGTGATGAGAATCTTCCTTTTCAGTTGTTTGCCGAGTTCACATCGGTAAAGGATTGAGTCCGCCGACGCTTTCTTTCGCTTCTTCCGCTCAGCCTCGTGAGGGAAAAATTGCCCAAAATATCATCTAATCCTGAGCCCTTGGCGATAATCCCTTATTCTGTTAGCAATAAGAAGATTATTGCTGAAGAGAATCAGGCTTGTTGTTTCCATTACACCCGCTATATGCATGCTCATGCGCGCTCATCAATCTCCGCGTCTCACACACGGAGAAAGTGACGATAATTTACAGTCTCGAGATTGTCCATTGGTCGACTCCAACTCCGCGGAGTTTGCGAGCCGTGAACGAGTCAGCAACGAAACCCTGAAGAAGTAGAAGAAGAAAAAGAAGAAGAAGAAGAAGAAGAAGAAACCTCGTCCAACGTCTCACGCGGCACTCCAGGCGCGCTAATTGAAAACACCTTCCGCGGCACTTTCGTCAATCTGGCCGAACTCGCGCTCTCAGGATCCGCCAATTTCTCCCCTTCACTTACCTGCACGCGCGGTTTTACACAATCGCGACACTCGTCCCCAGCGCCCGAAAGGTCGCAACGACCGGAGCGCGAGCGAGCGAGCGCGCGCGCGCGCGCGCGCTTTCGTGAACAGCCTTGACGGGTTGATTAGTCGACAGAGAGATATCTCCCGGCATAAGTTCTGCCGCGCGCACTCGGCGGACTCGGTCGATGTCTGACACGTAATGAGGCAACAACCTTGGGGAGAGGCGGGTGGCGCACGCAGGAAGTCGACAAGGTTTTTATCGGCGACCCGACACCGAGCGCGCGCATTGTTCAACGGGCGCAGCGCGACACAGCGGAATCTCCGATTCCGACCGGCTGCCGAAAAATTCAGCGCCATTAAATTCACCTCTGCTCCGACCCGGCCGACGTGTAGCTTTTACCATTTCGTTCGCTCTCTCTCTCTCTCTCTCTCTCTCTCGCTCTCTCGCTCTCTCACGAGTTGCGTCACGGGCTCCCTCGGACGCCCGAGCAACCGGATGCTCCCAACGGACGTCGAATTCCTCTTTTTCTTGCCGGACGGACGGCTCGCCCGGCATCCGCCCGACGTTCCACGCGTAATTGGAGGAAAATTAGGCCGTTTTCGTCAAGCCGACGCGAACGTCGGCCAGGCGGCATGAAATTACGATAAGGCGCCAAGGTCGCGGATAAACTCGCGTCACCCTTCCGCGAGTGAGGCGCGTAATCGCCTCGAGTTAACCGCCTCGAGTTGTGCGCGTCGTTTTACGAATATATCGGCCTCCCTCCCTCGCCCCTCCCCTCCCCTCCCCCACCCCCACCCCGCCACAGTGGCGAAATCTGCGGAGCCGCGGCGACATTGGCCTGCATTCGCGCGTTTCATGCAAAGTGCGCGCGCGGCTGCGGTTAGCTTTTGTGTCCCGCATTTCGCACCGAGTACCGAGTACCATAAATAGGTAAATCGAGTCCAGCTATCCGCGGAAATGGGATACGCGAAAGACAGGGAGAGAGAGAGAGAGAGCGGGGGGGGGAGACAGAGAGAGCGAGCGAGCTCGCGACGACGACGACAACGACGCGTAGCGCGCAGCGCGTTTGACTTTACGATCGAAACGGGATTAGTCGTGTTGCTCGCGCGGCGCGCGGCTCGACCGAACCGGCTGGATTTCAACATAAAACTGATTTACGCCGCGGCGCGCAGCGCTACAATTACGAGAGCCGCCGTGGCAGACGTTTAAACGCCGCCTTCCGCCGAGACCGATCGCGCGCCCTCGATCGATCGGCCGCCGAGGGAGAAAGATCGCGCGAGGGAAAAAATCGCCGCATTTGCACGCCCTCCGCGCGAGGAGTCCCGGCTACGCCCATGCCGCCGCGGCCGTCGTCGTCGTCGTCGTCATCGTCGTCGTCATCGCCGCCGTCCGCACCCCGTACAATGAATCGTCGCTCGGCAGCGAGTTGTTTTATCACGCGCGGTGCAACAATCGTTGCGTGGCGTCGCGGGAGGGACGGCGGGACGATCGGGCTGAGGCTGCGGCCGGCCAGCCGAGAGAGAGAGAGAGAGACAGAGAGAGAGAGAGAGAGAGAGAGAGAGAGAGAGAAATGGCAACGCGCACATAAAGTCCGCGGCGAAGTGAGCGCGACGTTTATAAGGTACCCGCGGGACGATATACACACCGTGTTAGGAACACAAAGAGCGTACGGGGAGAGCGCACCGTGTGGCTGCTGTGTGTGTGTGTATTTGTGTGTGTGTGTGTGTGCGAAGCGCCGGTTGCGCCGCGGTAATATCCGTGAATTACTGCTGGACGCCCGTGCTTCCCCTCTTAATTGGCGTCGCCGAGAGATTCGAGTTGTAATGCGAGCCACTGACGAGAGCCAGGAAGTGACCTCTCGCTCGATAAACCCCGCGCGAGTCGCCGATGCGTTTACGTCGCGTTTGTATTTTTTCGCCGCCCGGTATCGGCCTGCGCCCTTCTGCGTGTCTCGCTGTCTCTTTTTCTCTAATATACGCGCGGCCGCTTGTTCGTTACTCTCTATCGCTGCTTTATGGGCTTTATGGGCCCAGCTTGTATCTCGCTGATTTCAACAATTTGCGCGTCGCTGATAAGACTGTTACTCTCGCGGACAAATCAACGTGACTGTATATGTTTGTTTATCCGGTACCGCGATTGCCTAATTCTTTTTGCGTGAACGTTTCAAGTTGAAAGCTGGGTCAACCACATTGCAAGTTAGATTAGTAGTTGGAACAAATATCTTTATTCGTTCCACGCAAACATATGGACACCTTTCGAGATAAGATAGACAAGTTTATCTGAGAACACTTCGTAGCCAATGAAATGTAATCACTGGGAAACTGTCAAAGCGCGACTTTGAAATTCTTTCTTTTCTTTTTTTAATTACGATAGACAGTTAAAAACATTTCGTACTTTTGTTAAAATTATCTGTGTGTAGAAAGTTTCGTGTTAAATTTTTTAAACACAGTCGCGTGTTAATTCAACATATCGTTGTTGTGTTACCTAGACTTTCTTGTGTTAAATTAAGATTATCTACTTTCAAGTGTTGAAATGACATTTCCAAGTATTAAAATAACACAATTTATATGTAAATGCATGAATTCTTGCTATGACATATTTTATATGTTGAAGCCAACACCTAAAATGTGTTACTTTCCTCATTATAATAGTTATCATGTGTTAACATTTCTGGTATGTGAAGATTGGATTTTTAACACATAAATTATGTCAATCTAACATTTTCATTTCATTAAATCATAGATCATTACTTTTTCCAAATGTTGAAGTAACATTCGTTGTGTGTCAATTTAATACAAACTGTTATTCTTGACGGCATTCAAATGTTAAATTTTTGTTAAAGTTTTGTAATTTTTTACATATTATATGTGTTATTTTTTAACATATTTGCTGTATGTTAAATTAACACATAAATGAGAGTGGATGATTTGAGACACATGAAATATGTTAAATTTAACACATTATTTTTTACAGTGTGGTAAAATTATTCTCAGTGGACACATGAAGTAAAATAAAGCAAAGTAGGGAGGCTAACTGGGCCGCAGAGAAGCTAAGTTTCCTGACGGGTTATCAATATTAAAAAGAAGAAATGTACGAACACGAACAAGGCCAAGCAAGAATGTTGGAGGGAAATTCTCGATGATATCAACGGATACGTATAGGGTGGGAAAAAAAGTCGGACTCTCTGAATAACTTTGAAAATATGCAAAATAAGAAGAAATGTTCGATGCCGAAGTTGCAGGGTTTTAAGTGACGCATCACATGGTAATACTAGCATGGCCTTGAACATCGTTCCTCAAGGTTACGAGAAGGTCACCTTCAGGTCAGGAATTTTTTTAATCGAAACCTCCATTCTTTATTATATCATCTTTTCCTACCAATTAATCTGGACAACTTTCGTCTGAGACACTTTTTTTTTCGTTGTCTAATATTTTTCGAGATATTCGAGGAAAACTTGATAACTTTCTCAATATTTAGCTTACGACATCTCGCCAACTATTTGTCGGAAGGAAAAGTGCTACGAGACGTTTTTATTCTTGGTCTCAAAAATATGCCGTTACAATAGTATCCTAACTTTTGTTAATTTTGTAAATTTAAAAATTATCATGTTAACAAAATTTACCAACATTCTTTTCTATATTGCACATTCTCAAAATTATTCAGGTACCCTCATTTTAGATGTCCCACCTTGCATATACGGCATAGCGTAAGATCATCGATAACAACGGAGAATGATTGATTAATCTTGTTCCATTGATTTTTAAATAAAGACAATTGGAAATTGTCGAAAATCGGAAAGAATTATCTACTGGATTTTACATTAAACCAATTTGCCAGTTTGAACTTGAGATTCGATTGTTACTCTCTCTCTCTCTCTCAGTGCAACGCCAGCTCTGTGCCACACACACACATACACACACACACATCCAAAGCGAGCTTGGTGCCGCACAGGATAATTTTTCTCATCATCCTCGGCTTATACAGCCCGCCACCTCTTGTTCGCTACGTTATTTTGTTAATTCGCGTCCGATCCAATCGCGTCCCTTGCTATCCCTTGCGCTCGAGGGGACACGGCCCGAGCGCGAAATAAATAACGCTTTCTCTCCCTCGCTCCCGCCCCGTCGCGCCGTCCCTCTACCTCTCTGCCTTTCTCCCGATCGGTGCGATTTACACGACGATTCTTCGCGTCTCGTCCCGCGGTAGGTGTTACGAAACAGATCGCGCGAGCGCGAGCGCGAGGTACATATTATTCACCATTAAGATCGCGGGAAGAAGCACGGTGTGCGGGGCAAACGCGCAACAACGCGCTGGTAGCCGACGGCCAAGGCGGGCGGAGGGGGCAGGGGGAGAGAGGTGGTTTATGTGAATCGATCTCTCGAAATCGCGGCTGTCGTCCGCGCGAACACAATGCGGCGCGCCCGCAAAGAGATCCGATCTGATCCGGTCGCGCGATATCGCCGGATCTACCTACGGGCCCGCAAATAATGATTGTTAAACAAGAGGCGCGCGCGACCACAAGCCGGCCATTTGGCCATGCAATGGTGCGTGCCGCGCGCGAGCGCTAAAGTCGCGCGTTCGACTCGTTAAAAGAAAATCCGCGGCTAATACATAACGCGCCCGCCCGTCTTCCACACCGACGCCGACGACAAGGCCCGATTAAGCGGCCCCGATAGAGCGTCATCCTTTATCACTCGCGGCAGCCGAAAGACTCGTCGCTCCGCCTCAAACCCGAGCAAAAAATCGTTGGAGCCATCCTCACGAAGCGTAAGGCCCCGATAAGCCGGGAAGTAGGATCCCCTAGAATGGGATGCCTCATTATTACCACATCAGGCCCCGAGATGGATTTTTTAGGGGTGTCTTAGATTTTGCAAAATAAGGCTTTGCTGAGGAAAACTGATGGGGGTCTTGGAAGAATCTTTTAGAAAAAAGATCCTTTAGATATGCAAAATGAAGTTTTGTTATAGAAAATTAATAAGATCTGAAGCGTGTAATAAAATTGTCATAGTTTAGTATTGTTTTAGTAGGTACGCTCTATCTGGTTCTTTCAAAGATTTTTTTAATTATACTGCAATTAAAAACAGATTTTATTAGTTTTATTAGTTGTCACATTCATTAGTCTCTTCCAAGGATTTTTTTTTCTAGTATTGACTTCGTTGTGAAATGTAGCAAGCTTTAATAAAAACAGGAGAAACAATAGCAAGATTTTTATGTGCAGAAAATGCTATATTTTATTATAAAGTATGCTACATTTTCAAAATAAAAAATTCTTGTTGTATACTAACAAGATTATAAAGAAATAAAGAAATTATAGTTCAAATTTCTTGGAACGAGAAGAACGAATATTTTTATTACTTAAGCAATACTTAAGCAATAATAAAAATGTTTCCTCATGATATTGCTTAGGACCCGATTAATGTTAGGGAAAAATAATCAGGCCCTTACCAGAGCCCTGTTAATTTTTCTACTCGGGAAGTTGCCGAGCGAGACACCAAAGGGTGCGAGTGCCAAAGTTCTTCGGGGGTTCCTCCAAGCTGTGTCGCGATCGATTCAGTCTCATCGACGGCATTTATAGACACGTCAACGAGCGACATACACTGATAGAAAAATATAGTTGAATTGACTATAATCTCACTATATTTTATAGTTCATTTTGGCGTCAACCATATTTTTATAGCTTGTGGAACCTGCAAAATATAGTAGAACAAACACAAACATATCAAGTCAATGATTGTCTTAAATAATTGTTTAGTTACTTTAACCACATATATGGTAATTTCTCATTCACAAATATAGTGAGATTTAATA
>NW_020229935.1:20000-180000 GCF_003227715.2 Harpegnathos saltator
GCACGTAGCTGTAGCGGCCGGTGCACGCACCTGATACCCCACAACGTCGCACTTGTTGCACGCCCTGCCATTTACTCGACGCTAATTCGTACCCGCGGCCGTTTCCTACGGTGACGCACGTACCGACACGGGAAATATCCGGTTATTTCATGGGGGTGGCAGAAACGCGCCGGGACGTTCTGCCTACACCTGCCGCGAGGTACAAGTGCTCGAGCTGTGGACGACGAGCGACGTGGAGTAGAGTCGCTCATAGACGAAGGGAAAACATTCGGTCGAGGGGAATCATCCGGCGGAACGCGAACGGTACAGAAACTCCGATGCCGAAGTCGGTCGAAATTCGAAACCCAGATCTCTCTCGTCAACTCAAGCAGAGCTCTCTCTCTCTCTCTCTCTCTCTCTCTCTCTCTCTGTTGTCTTCTCAGTCGCAGTTTCTGCGTAGCTCGCAGCTCCACGTGAAACTCGCCTCGTGTTACCAAACATTTCCCTCCCCGTTCGCTTTTATTCGTCCACGAGAAATGCGACCGCAGTCTAAACGCGGGTCTAAATTTTCATTCACCTGATGCTGATTTCATGAAGCCCATGTTAGTGGGCTACCCAAGTAGAAAAATTAATAGAGAGATCTGGTAAGAGCCTGATTATTTTGTCCAGACATTAATCGGGCTCCAGTAGGGGTAGGAAGACAAGGGCCCTACAAGATGTGTGACAAATGGTCTAACGGGTCTTTATAAGGCAATATTATGAGGGCCTTATAGAGCAATATTTTTATTATCGCTTGAGTAAAAATAATCCTTCTTTTCGCTCCAAGAAATTTGGACTATAATTTCTTTATTTTTTTATAAGCTCGTTAGTATACAACAAGAAATCTTTACTTTGGAGATATAACATACTTCACAGTAAAATATAGCATTATTTGCATACAAAAATCCTGCTACTGTTTTTATTGAAGTTTGCTGCGTTTCAAAACGAAGGCAATATTAGAAAAATCCTTGGAAGAGACTAATGAATATGGCAACTAATAAAAGTAATAAAATCTGTTTTTAATTGCGGTATAATTAAAAAAGAACCAGGTAAAGCGTACTTACTAAAACAATACTAAACTATGACAATCTTATTACACGCTTCAGATCTTATTAATTTTCTATAACAAAACTTGATTTCATATATCTAAAGTATCCTCTTAAAAGATCCTTCACGTCAGTTTACCATGTTAAAGCATCATTTCGTAAAATCCAAGGTATCCCTAAAAGATTCATCTCGGGGCCTGATGTGGCAATAATGAATCATCCCTTTTTAGGGCATTCTACTTTCAGCCGTATGCTTCATGAGGACGGCCCTAACAACCTTCGGCTCGGGTAATTAACCTACAGTTTCACCGAGAGTTCCTCCCGAACACCTAAAAATCGGGCGTTTTTCAGCAATTTAGAGACGCTCAGGTAGAACTCAGGGAGACAGTCACAGACCGACAAAATCTCCCTCGGTCCCCCGGAGTCCAAAGATGTCGGACAGCCGAGGTCGGAAAGAGGGCGAGAATTCCGATCTGGGGATCAGCCGAACTCCGCTCAGACGCGCGTTTGTGTGTACAGAGAACGAGCCGGTTGTTGATACCGGCCCTCGTTTATTACGCGTACTATTACACCCGCCGGCACTACTTACAGGCGCAATGTACGCGTACCGACCGACCGACCGACCGACCGACCGACCGACCGACCGAACGGACGAACGAACGAACGAGCGGCGGAATAGTTTCCCACGGAAATTTCCGGCAATTTGCGAGACGTCCCGACGTGCGTCTACGTCGTGCCAAGGTCGCTCATACAAGGCGCCGTAACACTTTCTCGGTATGCACCGACGCCGAAGCGTTCGCTCTTTTCGCAGAGGAGGAGGAGGACAGGATGAGGAGGAGGAGGAGGAGGAGGATCCGCGGACGTCACGGAGCTGTGTGAGCTCGCGAGAACAAACGCGCTCTGTTAATTTCCAGAAATCAGTGTCTCCTTCGCGTCCCACCATGCCGCTTTTCCTCGCTGGCTCTTCGCGCGTCATTAATTAATCACCCGATCGCGCGACAAATAAGCAGTCACGCGGCCGCTGCTTTACAGCTTGAGTCGCTTTTCGTGGGAAAAGACTTTATTTTTTCCTCGGAACTGGGCTTTATTTTTTCGCCTCCGAGTGGGCGACTTCTAGGTTCGAGAATTTTGTACGAACTCTTTTTGCAGTCGACAGTGAAAAAGTGACGAAACCGAGACCTAACAAACGCGTCGCGCAATTAGCCGAGGCCTTCAATCCTCCGGAGAGCCGCAACACCGCGACGACTCTTTAAATCACGCGCGCTCACCGGCACCATTCATGAGCCGCCGTGAAAGCCAAGCGTGTTTACGACGTCCGACGTCGTAAATAGTTGGAAATCGAAGCATCTGCTGAATATATCACGTTTGACACGCGAGCATTCCTCGTTGCGCCACGCGATGCATCGCGCGCGGGCGGGGGGAGAGGATATTAATCTCGGGCGAGGAATACGCGAAAAGCCCGACGAGACTCGCCCTTTTTGGCTCTCGTGTTTCCCCCTCTCTCTCTCTCTCTCTCTCTCTCTCTCTCTCTCTCTCTCTCTCCTCTTGCTTGTTTCCCTTTGCATTTTCTCCTCTCCTTCGACTTTTCCCGGCGTTGGCTTTTTAACGCTTTTTCTCGGGCGCGAGTGTGCGCGGCGCTTTCACGGGGATATTTTCAACTCGCGGGTTCCAGCGGCAATTTTTTCGGGGGCGAAATCGCGGGAGAGGCGCGTAGGCAACGGCGTGATTGCGCCTTTACGGTTACTCGATTAGCCATTCCCACTTACGGGCGACCAGTTTTTCCACGCGCGCGCGCGCGCGCGCCGCGTGTAGGAGCAGCCGCTAAAAAATATTCAAATGAGTTATAAGGCGATCGCTCTCTAAGATCGCGATAATTTATCGCAATGCGTCACATTTTTCCTTCTCCGGCCGTTGCGAAATCGCGCTCACAGCTAAATCGCCAGCGCGCGGCGCGCGCGTTCCGCGCGCGATGATTTACGGGCGTCCAGCCGGAGCGCGATTCCGTCCCGATTTTTATTCTTCCCTCTAGGTTTCCTTTCGTTTTCCTTCCGACGCACGCCGGCCGCCGGCGATTTTCGGCTGCGCCGAGACGCGCTTGAAAAAAAACCGGTCGATATAAATATCGAGGACGAAAACGGGGGGGGGGGACCGGATGTTCCTCGCAAGTGGCGTGCCGGCCACGCACGCACAATCGCGCTCGCGCGACTTTCGAGATATCGAGATATCGGCGTTACGAGCGCGGCAGAAATGCAAGCGCTTGATTGCGTCGCTCGGCTTCATTCATTCGTTATCGGCCAACCAGTCGGCGTGTGTCCGAGGAGATTCTCAAGGATCATTATGAGACACGTGACTGAGCAGCCGAAAAAAGTATTCTATTTATAAAGTGATTTTTCCCATAGTCGCATATTCTAAGCGAAGCCTTTTACAGGAAGAGAATTCCTCCTTCGATAAAGCGATTAAAGTGAAGCATTCATCTAAAATTTATTAGATATTATTCCGATCTTTTATTTCGAGAGGATTTCCTCTCATATCAATGAATTTTCCACTTATGTGAAGAGGAATATGTTGACTCGAATGTCGACTTCTTTTGTTCAGTCATGCTCTACCTCCAGACATGAACGGGAAGATAAATATGTTCACCATATTTGGAACGCTTTTTAAAAAAGGTGTGTGTGTGTTGCTGTAACATATATAACGAAGATAATTTACCCATATTTGGTCAAATACAGTTTATAATCTATCGCAAGAAGTTGAATACTATATTCTCTCTTTCAACTGTTTTCATACTTTGTTTCATACAATTGGTTATGATGAACATCTTTGGAGCTATGAAGTCCGTAACAAGACTGATTGGAAATTTGTTTGTTATGATGATCTTATTTCATTCGTGCCTATTTATTGTAGAACTCGAGCCAAAAGTACATTTATACATCTATTACTTTTCGCTATGCGCTGTAATAATTTTTTTCAAATTAATCAGTATGACCGGTAAGAATAAAGTGCAATAAGAATAAATAATAATCCTCTTGAGAAAAGATTAAATAATCTGTGTATAAGAGGAAATTTATATTAAAATCAATAAGATTTGCATTATACATGTACAACGTATAATCTCTCTAACTTTCAGAATAATGTGTGTTTGTAATATTTTCCTCTTAATCTCCAAGGATTCCCTCTTGAGGCCATATATAAGAAATAATAAAATTTACATGATTCCGCTTGTTGTGAAATTACTTTTTTTCTTTGGATGAACGTAATGTTTCGCCATATTTATACGATAACATAAAATATTAATGTAACATATAACATAAAAAATATATCATATTAATTATATATTTATACGGTGCTAAGTGAATATTTGTTCTAAACTAACTTGAGCCGATGCAGTCGCTCCGTCTTTTCATTTGGGACGTTTACGTAAAAAGAGAAGTGTCTTGCTGTTGTCTCAAGAGAACAAGAGTCTGGGAAAGTAGCGTGATATTATGAGCGCGCGGCGCGAGAGTCGCGCGTGTAAGAATTTAGCGCCGCGAGAGTCGCTGCGCGTCCCCGAGAATCCCCGCGCGGAATGCTCGAGCGCGGATTCCGCGCGACGGGCAATGGAAAAGCGTCGCCTCTCGTGCTCTTCTTTCTTTTTCTCTTTGTCGTCGGAGCAAACGAGAGCGAGAAATCGGTCGATCGGCAAACCGCGATAGCAACGGTGTCGCGAGCTGTTGAGGTAAAAGTACCAATGCCGTGACGTCTACTTTACTTTGAACGTTCTCGTTGCTTTGGCTCTTGAGTTGAAATATAAAGTCTAGTGGTGAATCGCGTTTCTCTCCGCGACCCTCGCGATAATCTACAATCTTTATTTAAAAATCGATACAACGGGATTAATCGATGAAATATTGTTATCGACGACCTCATGCCATTTATTGGCCAGTTGCCGAATTCCATCACGATAGAAACTCGATGGCTCTGAGGCTACGAAGTCATCGGTGTCGAAGAATGTGTATCGCAGACAATGCGTGTTGTATCCATAGACATAGGAATATAGGGACAGAGCGTAAGCCCGTAAGATAGGCGAGAGGAGTTGTGCTGAAATGCGGGGGGGAGGGGGGGCGACTGTGTGCCTAAGTTTCATCGGCTACAATAGTGCGCATATTCAAATACGTGCACTATTTGGAATATGTGATGGAAGATTTAAAATATCGGTCCGCAAATTGCGGCTGGTATTACTTTTTGGAACGCTAAGCATAAATATTTATATTACATTAAAAAACTTTTAAAAAAATTTTTTTTAAATTGAATACTATTATTTTACAGTACATGCAATTTTATACCTGTGAAATGTAATTTTTCGATTTTTGTCCACATTGCTGGTCTTTTTTCCAACTTTGGCTATCGGACCCTCTTGCACTTCTTGCACTTTGGAACACGACACTGCACCATTCTAGTATTTGTATTTATCTTTTCTTATATACGACACCGACAGTTACACTGACAGTATTATTTCGCAGAGGTTATGCATGTGTCTTTTTTTCACTCACACACAACTTCATACACATCTATGTATCAAATACTTACACACGGCGCAACCAATTAGATTTAGGCACAGTTCACATCGTCGCACCGTCCCGCAATGGTTATCCTCCCGCAACTCTATTCTTTCCCTATATTCTTTTTATTATTCCCTATATTCCTATGTCTATGATTGTATCGGCCAAAACAAGTGAAAATCTGGAAATGGAAGTCTGAAGAAGGACGTCGCGTGTGGAAAAACTTCCCAGCTCGAGTGAGAAGATGGTTCCTTTGCGGCTTCTGCTGTATGCGGTTTAGCATTGTCACGTAGCAGGATGACTTTATGGCTGCCTTGACCATTAAATAGCCTTTTTTCTCAATCGCATCGCTCAAACGTATCGATTACTCTTAGCAAATCTCTGCTTTAATGGTTTTACCCATAATGCTTCCAAGAGCTCACAATACAGCACACTTTTCTGGTCCCACCATATACAGGGAACTTTTTTCCCGAAACGTTGGAGTTTTGCCGTCGATGTTGTCGGTTGACCAGGGTCTACCCATGATTCATGCGTTTAGGTTTTGCTTGTTTCAGAAGTCGTTTCTGTTTAAATCAAATGCGAAGAGTATCTTGCTCTCTTTGTCGATAGCCATCGCGAACGCCACTGATTATTTGAGGTTATGCGCATCAAACGCCAAACCATGTACGTCATTTCGAAAAATTAAATGCCAACACATTAAAACCGCAAAAGCGCGGGGGAATATTTCAATTTAAAATTTCCCCCCGAACTATGTGAATTTCATCGGAAAGAATCAACCATTAAGCTTAATATTTGAATTTTCAGTGACGGAAAGATGGGGTGATTTGATTAAAAAGCGACTTGCTCCTCTCTCACCGAGTAATCGTTAAAACTCAAAAGGAGACTTTTCGATTATTCGATCTCTAGCCTGAATCCGCGTACCGATCGATGGCGAATGAAACTTGCCTCGACAAACATTGCAAAACGCCGCGTGTACGTTCTAAAGCCAAGTACGCGTGAAACTCTGCTCATACGTCTCTTGTCGTATTAAATCACGTCGTTCAGCACGTTTACACGTATTAACTTCTAATTTAATACCTTTAAACGCGTGTTAAATGACGTGACGCTTTAGACACCGGCGCAAGAAACGTAAGGGGGGGGGGGCTGCTGCCGAGCGTGTTATTTTTAGACGTTTATGCGTGGGAAAATGACGCGCTTGGATTCGCGGTCTTGAAACACGCCCATCGTGTGAGAACAGGCAAGTCCTTAAGCATTCGGTAGAGACATTATCGAGCGATAGCGCGGACTGGCAGTGTTTTTTGTTTTTTTTATTTTTTTTTGGCGCCTTTACTTTTTCCACTGGAGATGCGATTGGAGATGTGCGAACTATTTTCGAATTCGAATCGAATCGAATCTAATATCGAACCCCTATGATTCGAATCCGAATAATTCGAATAGGAATCAAATACATTATCGTTTGCGTGCATCAGCTAGAAAACGGGCCTGCGTATGGGCCTGCGTATGTTTGAACCCTTAACTTGTAATTAACTCAACTTATAATTAATAACTTAATTATAAATTACTTTAATTATTTAAATATATATTTTACCTTAAGGCGATATTACAATATCGATATTCCCTTTCGTATTAAAATCTTCCATCATTATTCGCATGTTTAATAGTCATGTTAAATTCTTTAGTGACTCGACTCGATTTCATTCGATTCGATTCGAATTCGAGTGAGATTTCGTAGATTCAATTCGATTCGAATGTAAAAAATGAGATTCGATTCGATTCCATTCGACATGAAAAAATCTTGATTCGCACATCGCTACTTTCTGTACAAAAAAATCCCCATTCTGCCTCGAGTCGAAGTTTATCGATCTTACTTTCGACTTATTATCTTTCGGCTCCGCTTAATCTACAATTTTGCCGCGAGGAAACCTACAAGCGGCGAGTTTTCCGACGCCGAAGAAAATCCTACAATAATAAATAAATTCCCATCTTCGAATTGAAATTTCGATCTTACGCTGATTTAACAAGGGATGCAACGATAAATCGATAATATCGAAATATCGATATATCGAGAGATACAAATATCGAATATTTATCGATACTTTTTTGTCTCCAATAAAATCGATATATCGATATATGAATTTTACTGATTTTCGTTTTTCAGCTACAGCTCTGGGGCAGCCTATTATGGTTCTACGACCGAGATGAAAACTACAAAAGCGAGTGAATTCACTGGAATATATATTATGTAATTGCTCGATGTCCAGTAAATTCGCTCACTTTTATAATTTCCACCTCAATCGTTGAACCGTAATAGATCTCCTTGCTCCATGTGTGTGATGATCTCCGGCAAATGACTGCGATTCATTATATATTTTCTAATAAGAATACGACAATAAATTATGTGAAGGTAAAGATTTTTAAAAGATCTTTTCAAATTTTTCGCGCATACCCCCATATGCATACATATTTTTATATAAATATCGATATAAATATCGATATTTTTCCAAATTATCGTTTCCGATGTTATCGTTATCGATGGTTCCGAATGACGATAATATCGTTATCGTTATATTGGAGAAATCGTTGCGTCCCTAGATTTAACACCCTCAAGCCTACATCGAGCCCTTCGAATTGCGGAGAACCTACAACTGACAAATCCTGTCAGGCGTCTCCCGCCACTGAGTAGAACTTCAATGTCAAAATAAATCCTCATGAACTCTCCGCGATCTACAGAAGTCGGTCGGTCCGCAAGTCGCAAGCGGAACCAAAGTTTCCACTCGAGCGGTGTCGCCCGAGTGAACGCAACGTCCCCCTCGAGATCGGCCTCCCCCCACAGTGGTTTCATCCCTTGCCAAACGCGGGCTGCCCCGCCCGTCGCGGCGACTTCCGACGGACTCGCAGATGATGAGTCGCGCGATTCAGGAGGACCGGAGGGCGGGAAGAAGGGAGGACGCTCGCGCGTCGCGCCTCGTACTAATTCAATAAGCGACGCGGCAATAAGTATTCCGCTTGTCCGGCGCAATCGAGCCTGATTGGAGTTAACTGCGCGCGGCCGAGCCGCGTACAGAGTTGCCGGCAAGAAAGTGCGTGTCCGCGTGTAGCCTGATTGATACAGATGACTACATCCGACTGATGTGTGGAGGCCGTACAAGGAGACGCGCGAGAACAGGTTCGCGGGTGCACACGCCGAAAAGGGAGGGAAAAAGGGAGAGAAGAAAGGCGGCGGGTGCCCGCACAGGGTGATCGATGTCGTCGCTTGAGCAGCTTCGCTCGAGACAGGTGCTCTTCGGCGTCGTGTGGCTCCGCGAGTCGAAATTCGACTCGCGACTTTCATACTCCGAGGCGTTTGCATCAATCTGTTCTGATTGAACCGGCAGTTTCGCCGCGAGAGATCCTCTTTTGAGAAGCCACAGTGGTGATAAATTACGCGCTTTCGGCCGCTCAGAGGCGCCGAGAGGAGGACTTTCGTTTCTGCACGGTTCAAGCCCGCCGGAATCTAAAATTGTGTGGGGCGGCTCGGCTCGGAGATGGAACGAAATGTCCACTCGGGAGCGAATCAATTTCGGATAGACGGAACGATTGCGGCAATAGAGAGAGAGAGAGAGAGAGAGAGAAAGCGAAAGAGAGAGCGCTTACTAGGACGCGTCCAAAATTTAATTGATTGTGTATCGTGAGCGAGTGGCGAGAGGCAAACGCAATCAGTCCCTCCTGTTGTCGAATTAACGTTTCATATTCCTGATATATATACGTACAGGGTGTACCAGAAAAATGGGTGCCCCGGGTCAACCTGATGGGATGACGCTCTTGAAAAAAAAAATATTAAATACTTCTCGCCCATTTCCTCGACATTTTTCTCAAGTGGCGAACTTTGGAAATTTCAAAGTCATCAAATTGACAAATGTTAGGGCGCTATTGTAACGGCATATTCTCGAGACTAAATCGAGTGAAAAAAGTCTAGTGTTATTTCTTTCTGACAGACAGTTACTGTGAGATGTGAACCAAATATTGAAAAGTTTTCCTTAAATATCCCTGAAAATATTAGGCGAGTGAACAAATGCTTCGGACAAAAGTTGTCCAAATTAATCGGTAGGAAAAGATGATGTGACAAAAATGGCGGTTTCCATAAAGCTGACCTTGATTTGACCTCTAAATTTTATCCCTGTCAAGGTCAAGTTGCCCATATCCATCTATATCCATATTTAATATTTTTTTACACCCTGTGTATGACTACAAATACTTGGAAAGGGAAGAAGAGAGAGAGAGAGGCGATATGGTCGATTTCGGCCGAGTCTGGCCGGAAACGAAATCGCCGTATGCAGCGAATAAATCAGTCTCGCGATGCATCAAACGTCGCAGCGCGTCTCGAGACGCGAGCATCGCGACTAAACGCGGCGGTGTTTATAAATATTGAGCAAGCGGCGGCTCGCGCGGCGCTCGGCTCTTGTTGATTTAAGATCATCGGCCGCGGAGGTGTGAGTGCTTTAATGGCGGCCGAGAAATGATGGATGAGTCCAGCGCGGCCGCGGAGGCCCCCCTTCCCCCCCTCCCCCGGTCAGGCCTATCATCGGGTGATACAGAGATATCGACGACGTAATCGTCTTCTGTTAACGATTGCTAACAAGCGAGAGCTGTATCGCAAACAATAAACGAGCCGGAGCGCCCCGCTCAAAGTTAAACGCCGCGGCGCGGCGCGGCGCGGCGCGGCGCGTTGCCCCTGCCGCAGCATGATAAATGATTATATATAAACGCACGCACGCACGCACGCACACGACGCGATCGCGCGATCAGTAAACATGGGAAAAAGCCGGCGCACGATTGCGATTGCCGCGATCGAAGGAGATCGAGTCGCGGAGCGTTCGGCACGAGAGAGATTGCGACGTTAGAAATAATGATCTTTCGGTTAATCCGGCGGACGATCTCGCCGACCGCTTAATCCCGCGTCGATTTGTGATGAAGGCGATGCTAAATACGTCCTGTAATTTCTCTAATTACGTTTAATGGCGAGTTACTTGTCGGCAGATTATCAACGAGCGCCCCTTATCAGCGGCGCATCTCGGCGCGCCCGTGCGCTTCTCTGTGATTAGCCGCTCGCCATGCACACGGTGTACGCGAAGTAACGGACCCTGCACGCGCGCGCGCGGGTCGATCCCTTTTCTTCCCTTTGATCGGCGATCGGCGCGAAAATCCAGGAAATATCAGCCGGTCTATTCGAACGGATAAGCGCCGGCGATCGCCGTAGCATTTGGCCGGACGTTTGCGTTCGGTAGTGAATTAGAAATGAGTCGTTGCGCGTTCGCACGGGGCGCACAGGTGGCCGGGCCGGGCGGCCGGTCGCCGACTGTTTTCAGAACGGAACGAGTTCCGCGCGAGAAAAAAAGGAGATTATACGCCGAGCGCAGGCCGACGCAATAAAGATTCATGAACTGCGCGCGCGCGCGCGCGCGCGAGCGCGGCGCGACATTAACAAGCGCACCTAAAAGTAAACGCCACGTAAGTGGCGAGACCGCGGCACAAAGGACAGCACCTGTCGATCGCCCACGCGACCTTCAAAGACCGCCGATGACGAGAGCCAAGCCGCTCGAGGACTCGCTCGAGGAAACGCGCCTCGCGCGACCGCGCGAGTAAATCTCGGTCGAGTCGCAAGGTGTTTGTTCACTTCAACCCCATGACCGGCAAGCCGAGTTCCGCCAAAGTGCAAAGAAGATGGACTTTCCAAAGTTTAGCTCTGCTCACGTGGCAATTGTGTGTCGAAACGCTCAGTGGGACCGATATAAAGCGCGGCTAAAGTCATAATTTCATTTATCATTATTAATTTAATTTCTAACAATAACAATAATTTCATTAATTTTACTTTAATAATAATAAGAATTTTGTTTCTCGTCAGATCAGACTGGAATCGAGGGACTTTGCTTGCCGGAACTGTATCGACGACTAACGTTTCTTTTTTTCACCCGGAACAGACGAATGGCGGCGATGAAAATGGCTCGACGAAGGTGTGCGCTTGAGCGCAATCCTCCTCAAGAAAATTCTTCCGGGCGAAGGACGCTCACCCGGCGGCCCCATCGACTTCCACACACGCACGCGGGCAGGACACGACGCGATCGATGTCCTCGGCAGCCTCCGCTGCTCCCCGAGCGGACGGAGGCTGCTCGCTCGCGGTCCCCGCTCGAGCGAGCTCTCGCTCGCGGGACAGACATCGCTGGAACGCGCGCGCGCGCGCGCGCAATCGGGGCCAGGTGTGGCGAGCGCGCTCGCGCGCGCGTACGGGACGCAGCATTTGCAAACGCAAAACTCTCTCTCACATACACACACACACACACATCGCCGGGCCGCTCCGCACTATAAATAGACCCGCGCGAGAGAGCTACCTGTACCACGCGCGCGCAGCAGCGCGAGATGTGCGCGCGGCTCCGTGCTGCGCGCCCGCGCCACATGCGGCGCGCGAGGGCGCGCGCGGCGGGAGCGGCGACGACGCCGGGCCGGTTAACTGTACAAACCGCGCGGCGCGCCGCGACGTCGTCCGCCTGCTCCCGGCGCAATTAACCACCCGACAGCCCGCTCTCTCGCCGGCTGATTAACAATGCGGCGGAGAGAGCGAGCGAGAGAAAGAGAGAAAAAGAGGGTAGGGGGGGAGAAGGGAACAGCAGCGTCCACGGGTGGCACCGCGCGCGCCCGTCGCGGCGGCCGAATCGATCACCCCGTGTCGATCGGCCTCCCCTGCCCCGCCGCGCTCCCCCAGCAGCCTGTCAACTTCGTCGTCTTCGACGACAGAACGCGGACTCGGTAACGGGTCTCGGTGGGATTAGATGGCTATCTCTCTCGGGAGGCCGGCGCGATCGATCTCTGGCGACGATCGTATCGTGTCGTATCCGTTGCTCATAAATCCTCCGTAATAGCGACGATTATAACTGATTGATTAGGAGAGGAAAGCACCGGCGCGCGCGGAGAACTGTAATATCGCGCGCGCGAGATTATATGAATGCGAGTAATCCGCCGGGCTGGGTCCGTTGTGTATCAGTGCGCGATCGGCTTCTCGCGGCCGTACGTTGCGGCCGTCGGCGCGCGTGTTCGCGTCCCGTCGCGTCGCGTTATTGGGGAGTTGTTGCAATACTGCGGGGGTTTTGCAATACCCGTATCTCTCAGATACGGTAAACGTTGGTCGTGAATATTACTGCTCGCGCATACATGGCGACGTTATTTCTAGGCGAATAACGTTCATGATCAACGTTTACCGTATCTGAGAGACGGTGTTGTAGAAACTCCCTACTGTCTCCCAGATACGGTAAACGTTGGTCGTGAGTGCCATTGGTCGCGTATACAGCGACGTTATTTCTAGGCGAATAACGTTGACGATCAACGTTTACCGTATCTGAGAGACGGTGTTGCAAAAATTCTCCCTACTGTCTCCCAGATACGGTAAACGTTGGTCGTGAGTGCCATTTGTCGCGTATACAGCGACGTTATTTCTAGGCGAATAACGTTCATGATCAACGTTTACCGTATCTGAGAGACGGTGTTGCAAAAATTCTCCCTACTGTCTCCCAGATACGGTAAACGTTGGTCGTGAGTGCCATTGGTCGCGTATACAGCGACGTTATTTCTAGGCGAACAACGTTGACGATCGATGTTTACCGTATCTGAGAGACGGTATTGCAAAAACTCCCTAACATTTCCGCGACCGCTCCGAAATCTCCGGGCGAGAGGGCGCGTTTTGCACAGAAACAGTATTTCCGTTACCGTTTCAACGTCGCTTCCGTGCGAGCAAATTCGGCACATCGCGCATTCGGCAAACGCGGGAAGTCGGGCTTCCGGTATTACGAATTCGCGCGGCGCGCGGATTTTGCGGACTGAGCTCTGACTTCCGCCGCTCGACCGCCCTCTCCCCTCCCCCCCCCCCGGCGAGGGAGCAAGCGACATTTCTGCCTCTCGCAATCTTGAACCGTGCAGAGAGATAAATCATCGAGAAGTTATTCAGGGAATTGTTTATATCGCGAGGCTGTCGGAATGAAGGCACCTGCTTGAGATCACGTCACGTCGGGCTTTTCAGTCGGGCGCAGATTATCCGAGTACCTCCGTTATTCAGCAATCATCGTTATCGGCTACCGAGGCAGCTTGGCTAAGATATTTCCACGAAGAAGCGCAATTTCAACGTGATTCGGACTACAATGCGTCCTCCGACTCGTGCACGAGACGAGGCAGCGAAGCGGAAGTGTTTCCGCTGAAAATCAACGGGCACTCGCTGGTCACCGCCGCCGCCGTCGCCGCGCCGCCGAGAGGATCCTCCTTTCACCGGCGCGGCGGCGCGGTCGGAAACATTTTTACCGGCTCGCTTTGAGAGCGTACGCTTCGCGCCTGATTCGCGTTTCATCGGCCCGCGCGAATCGCCGGGCAAGCCGATCTGAAACGCGCTAATCGCCACGGCGACGCCGTTGCCGGGCGGACACGAGCGTGATCCGCGGCGGGAAACCGATCGGCCGATCGGCGTCGCGCGCCGATCCGAATGCTCGACGGCGCGGCGGCGGCGGCGCCGCGTCGCGTCGGAATGGACGAGCCGCCGCTCGCTCGCTTTTTCGCGGCGGATCGTTACGTGGAGACCGCATTCCGCTCGCCGCTCGTGTGAGAAAGCGCATAAAAAAGCCGCTAATCACCGCGCGATCGTTACAGACCGCGCGGCGGAAGGAGGGGGGAGAGGCCGTACGCGGGACGTACGATCGCGGCGCGATGGCCGCGGTCGTTCGGCGAGCATGCGAATTCGCGATACGACGGGCGGAATTATCCGAGCCGAAGCGGGTTGATCCCGCTTTTCCGAGTCTGCGTCAATCTACACTGAGAGAAAAGTATATGATATTTGGAACTATAGTGATACAGTAACTAAATTATAGTCCGAAGTATCATATTTATAGTAATTTATATAATATATAGTATAGTAAAAATTTATAGTAATAGTATTACCATAATATCGGTCACAATTACGCACATAGGCACAGTGTAACCAACCGTATAATATTTTTACTAAGAATTGTAGTAAGTTAAACTGAAATTATTGTATGGATACAAATATAAAATGGTAGGTAAAGTGACTCTTTTATATAGTCAATGTTACCGGAATATTTGCTAAATGATGACAGATGTAACTATATGAATATTAAATCTCGCTGTATTTGTGAATGAGAAATTGCCATATGTGTGGTTGAAGTAATTAAACAATTATTTATGACAATCATTGACTATATATTTGTGTTTGTTCTCTACTATATCTTGCAGGTTCCACAAACTATAAAGATATGGTTGCCGCCGAAATGAACTGTAAAATATAGTGGGATTATAGTTAATTCAACTGTATTTTTCTGTATCAGTGTACTTTGCGTTTAAGGATCCCTTGAGGTGATCCACGAGTGACGACTCGTGCGTCGTCTTCCGCTTCGGTTCCTGTACGATTAAATCCCCATTCCCGAGCCGACATTCTTACGCTACTTTCCATTTGACGCTGATTTAACACCGCGAAGCCGATAACTACCTACGTTGATTCCACGCAACCTACAGTTTTGCCGAGAGAGGTCTTTCCAAGAACCCACAAGCGGCGAATTGTGCCGCCATTTTGAATGAATATCACTCGGCGACTTCCTTCCGAGCGAAATCTCCGATTGACCCTCCGGAATCTAAAAAAAATGTCAGCCCCAGTGAAGCCCGACTGAAAATTCGCAGTTTCGGCTCCGGACGGCTTTACGGGCCGTCCATCGCGCTCGAGCACTCGCGCTTAATGGCCCTAAAAGCGGAAACTTAATTGCAGCGACGTGGGGCTGATAGGCGACTACCGATCGCGCTACCGGCGGGGACGAGACTCGGCGAAGGTGAACGTCGTCGTCTCAATCGGACCGCGCGCGCGCGCGCGCGCGAGAGAGAGAGAGAGAGACGAGCGGAACCGTGACACGTTACGGATTATTCGCAGCGTCATCGCGAGCGACCGCTCGTAGTGATCGACATTTCCCGCGGCGAGATGCGACGGCGCGCGTCCTCGGAAATAGAAATCTCGCGCGCGTCCGCGGCGACGAGTGTCGCGAGAAAGCCAGCTGGGAAAGTCCGGCGGTGACTTCGTCGTCGCGCGTGCGTTTCGGAGGATTTTTCGGGACCGCGATGATTGCTGTTGGATTGCTTTGGCTTTCAACGCTTCTTCGCAGGATTCCCCCAGACGCGCACAGCGCAGCAGGTTCCGGTCGAAACGCCCAACTTCGTCCCGACGTTAATTATTCGATCGCGACTTCGCTTTTTCGACATCGGCATATTTTTACGAGGAATTCCATTTTTACGGTATTTTTCTACAGCTGTCCAGCCATATTCAATAGGAGAAAAAAATTAGAGAATAAAATTCTAAAATGAAGAGAGAATATTGCGAGAACTGTGGATTTTCCTGTTTAATGTTACGTTAGGATTTTGTATTTAAGATAAAAATATAGCTTGCTTTTTACTCGAGACAATCGTAAGTTATTTGAAAACCAAGTTGAGCAGAGCTACTTGAAATACTGTTTGCACGGAGAGAAAGATGTTTGGTCGAATGAAAGCATTTTTTGGTCAAGTATAAATGATTCAAAAATTGCGGCTCAAGTTGTCAGAATTTAGCCTGAATTATCCAGATTTTTGCTCAACCGAACCAAGAAGTCTCGTCCATTCCCAAGCAGAATTTCCGACTCGTTTACATTTCTCCGCGTGGATGTTTGTTTCGCAATTTTCTAGCGCTTATAAAGTGTGCCCGAATACTCGAAGCGTCCCGGGCTTTTCGCTCGCGGGACATACGCATAAAGCAGAAATAAGAGAAAGAGAAAGAGAACTTTAGCAAAAAAGAAAAGGAAGTCAAGGAAAATGTCGTCAGCCGTCAGCCGTCACCGAGACGTTACGGAAACCCGAAACTACTTCGCAGATTCCCAAGTCAGAATCCATCATCTCTCTGACAGATTGGCTGCGAATCCCAATTAGAATCCCACGACACGCAGGAGGCACAAGAGTTCGCTCCGGAGCGACAAGCAGCACGCGTTGATCGGAGCAGAATTTTCGCCTCTCGCGGCCGAAGCTGACTCGTCCCAAATCACCTGGACATCTTGGCTTTCCTCGCTCATCGCGGACGAATTCCCGCCGCGATTTATTCGACACCGCGGCCGCCGCCGCTTACGCTGCAACTTTGTCGGCGTCGCGAGCGGACGAAAGAAGCGCCATCATTCCCGTCGCGGGGAATGCCCGCCGCTATTGAAAATGCCGATCGAGCCACTTGCACTCGCTTGGGATCCGCGTGTGCTCTCTTCCTCGTAGCGGAATGAGTTGTAGGCTTGGAGACGCCGGATGACGCTAGGAAATTATGCGGATGTCCAGCTGGGATAATGGCACTTGCGACAAACCCCGCGTCTCTCTCTCTCTCTCTCTCTCTCTCACTCTACGGCGATTCGCTCAGGATTCCGCCGAGTGATGGACGCTGATGGACGCGATCAGCGGATCCGAGGAGCGACGGAGAGCGAAGCCGAAGGTCACGCGCAGCCCAAAGCGACTCGAGACCCGAGAGTGTCGAATATATGCGAAACTTCGGACCGCGGAAAGAACCGCCACGCCCATTATTTTTTAATAGGCTGTTGACAGATGCCGCGTCATTAGCGAGCCGCCAACCTCGGTCTCTCGCCTGGCTTCGTCGAGAGACGAGCCAGGCCGGCCGTCATCGCCGTCGTCAGCGTAGCGCTATCGGCTGTCAAAAGCGTTCCCCTCACATTTCCTCGTGGATGTCGACGAGACTTTCGGCCATGTCTTTTAACGAGTGCCACCTGACGCCGCAACTGCCCCTCCTGCGTGAAGGCAGTTGTCTTCGGACGCGCAGGGCGCAAGGGTGGAAAGAAAGCAGCCCGGTGCAGATGCCGCTCGTTCGCGATTAGAAACGAATTTTTTTCCTTCCCCCTCGACCTCCGCCGAATAATGGGCCGGGGTGAGGGAGCGGCGGGGAGGAGGGGCGGCGGACGCTCCGCATCGGGCGCAGGCTGCAGCGACGATCTTATCCGCGCGCGCATATTGCCGGAATCGAACGCTCGCGGCTGTCGCACGCGACGCAATTACGGGACGTGTCATAATAAATAAAGACGTCAGGACGCGCGGCGACGCGCGGAAGATCGATCGGTGAGGTGCGACGTCGCCGGGGCATCCGCGGCTGCCGTCGCTCGCGTGTCGCTTTATCGGCCGCATCTTGACGCGTCGCAATTTACGCGCGGCCGATTAATCGTGCCGATTAATAGCTCGCGCGCGCTCGAGCAAGTTCGCTTCGGCGAGGAGCGAAGCCGCAGTTTCGGCGCGAGAACGCCCGACGGGACGCGGCGCGGCGCTCGCAGGAGTATGCGTCGCGAATTAATAGAGCTAATTTTGTTTGAATAACGCTCACGTTGCCGGCGGTAATGAAATCCATGCTTTACGGCTTCGGCGAGTAATTGCAGCACGATGATCTCTAATTTGCCCGGAGATTATATCGGGATTATAGCGCCTCTCTCTCTCTCTCTCTCTCTCTCTCTCTCTACGCGGCGCGCACGTACGTGCGTTTCGTTGCGTGAGCGCGCGAGCGGAATACCAGAAAGAAGATCAGGCCAACGGAATGCCAAGTTTGCCGACGCCGCCGACGGCGGCGGATACATCAGGAAGAGCGCGATCTATCATTCAGCTCGCTCCTTGACGTTCGCGGGGGGAGGGGAGGGGAGAGTGAACTGCGCGAATTGAACAATCGGAACGAGGATCTGGTTCAATATTTATAGATCCTGCAGGATCGACGGAGAAAAAGGCTTCATTTTCGTGAAAACCAAATTCTCACTCAGCGCGCCTCTGAATGGCACAATTCGGGGGGGTTCTTTGCAAGGACCTCTCGGGAAAGTTGTGGGTTAAGTGCGAGCAAGTGAAAATCTGAGATCAAAATCTCGACGCGAAGATGGAGATTTATTTGTAGAGAGATTAAAGAGATTGTAGAGAGATTAAAGAGACAAAAATTGCCACTCGTATTTTTCAGAGGATCTCTCGGCGAAACCTGAGGATAAGTGTGAGATGACAAGAGAATTAAATCAGCGTTCGATGGAATACCGAGGACGAAAATTTCGACCCTAAAGTGACGATTATGTGTCCAAATGGCGGAAAATTTGCCACTTGTAGAGGTCCTTGAGAGGAGACCTCTCGGCGAAGGACTCGGCGGCGGCGGCGGCGGGTCGACAGGTTTGGTATGGATTTTCGCAGAGCTCAAAGCCGACTGCTTTCATAGATCGGCATAACTACTCAACAATGCACACATCTAGACCATTATTTTCTCGACAGAAGATCCTAAAAGAAAAACAGCAAAAATCCTTATCGAACAACCGGATGCAGTGACGAAAGGTCGAGATGGGTCCGAGAGAACGAAACGAGCGTTGAGCAGCATCTAAAGGCCGCGAGACAAAATTCCAACTCGGGAGCGGAGATTCGCCCGTACGGGAAATGAACGGAAACTCAACAGGAGCCGCAAATCGAACACGACCGAGCAACAAATTGCAAGCCCGACACACTCGAAGGCGAAAGACGCGTCTCCGAGACGGCGCGCGTTCCCTCGGAACGGAGGGAAAAATCGCGGCGCGGCGGCCGGCGGGCGTGAATCGATACGCGACTCGTCGGCGCGGCGATAATTCCTAGACTCCTAGATCCGTATCGCGCCTATCCGCTTCAATTTCCCCGCGATCTCTCATCCCGCGCTTCCGCCCAGCCGGGCGCAGTCGGGCCGCTCGCTTCGCGAAAATCACGCCCGTCACTTTTTACTCGGACTTTTTGCTTTTTACTCGCCGCGCCGGTCATTAGCCGCGCCAGAGCAGATCTGTCATTATTGCTTACGAGCGGCTATCTGTAATTGGCGAATGTAAACACAGAGTGTAACCCGCGCCGCGCCGCGCCGCGCCGCGTCGCCGGGTGTCGGCACGCACCGCGCGTGTGCGTGCGTGCGTGCGTGCGTGCGGCTCGCGTGCGGCTTGCGTGCCGGCGGCCGCGCAGCGTTGCGAGGCCACTGACGATTGACGCCGGGGTGGAAGGATTTTTCACGTGGGTGCCCTCCTGCGCGCCGTCGCTCCCGCGATCTGTTATTTATCGAGCACTCAATCGGCGCGCGACGGAGGCCGCGCTGAAAATGCGACGGAGTACTCGGACTTATCGCCGCCACTGGCAACTTGCAGTCTCGCCCGGTGGAAGAAATCTGCCGATAGTTTCGCCGATAAAACCACGCCCCCCCCCTCCCGCGCCTCTCCTATTTCTCACTGAAAGCAAGCGCGATTGTCGCGTGTAATAATGAGGTAATCTCCTTCCCTCCCTCCAACCCTCTCTTCCTCTCTCGCTCTCCCTGTTCAATTCCATTAATATACAATCCGCGACGAGGATAACTCGTCCTTGAGGCAGCCGGCAAATGCGGCAAGACAGATCAGCCCCGGCGATCAGCACGGCTCGCCACGGTTTTACGCAATAAGCGCGGCGCGCGATAAATCATCGGCGGTCGTGATAACGAGACGAGCTTCTATCGCGGAGTCAATGGGGAGAGTTACTTAGCGGCTTATCGCTCGAGCCTTACCTGAATACGAATAGCCTCGTCGCCGTCGCCGTCGCCGTCGCCGTCGTCGTCGTCGTCGTCGCGGTCGTCTTCGCCGTGTGTTTATATCCCTCGGCTATTTCCTCGCCGGGCGTCGAAGTCTCTCGAATCGTGCGCCGCTACTCACTCAACACCTCCGTCGCGAGGCGACTCACTTTTCACCGTTCGCTTTGGGCGGCGTCGCGCGCGCGTTCACGACGCCCGTCGTCTCTGTCATACCCGGCACAGCTCCCGCACGTGTAAATACCGTGTCAGCACAGCACCACCTGAGCACGTCGCGCTTGTCTCGCCTCCTGGCCTCCTGGCCGGCTCTCTCTCTCTCTCTCTCTCTCTCTCTCTCTCTCTCTCTCTCTCTCTCTCTCTCTCACTGTCGCCGCGCGTTCCTCCTTCGCCAGCGGGGCTGCTCCTCAGCTGGGCCTCAGCGTGCCGGCGGACTCATCGTCGCCGAGGCCGGCTCCGACGACGAGTCTCTCTCTCTCTCTCTCTGGAGGGTCCCTCGATCCGCGCAGCCGGGCGACGTGGTCAATCACCGTGGATCAGGCGTCCATTAAGAATGCCCGGCTCGTTGGTCACCGTTGCCGTGCGAAACCTTCCGGATCGCTGGTCCCGCTGATCGCGTGGCTGGACGCGTGGTGCTCGCGGGTGGGGGAGGCGATGTGTCGTCGGCTGGTCGACAGACAGACGGAGAGAGAGAGAGAGAGCGAGATAGAGAGAGAGAGAGAGAGAAAGCGAGCGAGACCGAGTCGCGGGTGCCCGATGACGATCACGGGGTGACGATCGGCGATCGTTCAGTCGCGATCGGTCGTGGTTTCGACGCGGGAACGAACACGGCAGGCTTCTCTCTCGCCGAGCTCGAGCGAACGACACCGGCAGCCGAAGATGGAGACGTCACTTCCTCGTGGACTTGCCCTGGTCGGCACTTTGCAGAGAGATAGAGAGAGAGAGAAAGAGGGCGAGGAGAGAGAGAGACCAAGTCCAAGGTGGGCGATCTTCGCCTCGAGTGCTCTCCGAGCCGCTCCGGGACGGGAGCTTTCGTTCCGCGACTCTCCGCGAGTCCGATCACCCCTTCGCCGACACGAAGCCCGACGTCTTCCGCGGTGTCCGAGCGAAGTCGCGAGCCGATGACACTCGAGTGACAGAGACGTCGGTCCGAGAGGACACCTTCGCGCGTGCACGAGAAAACGCCCCCGTTCGCGACGGGTCCGGAATTTCGCGACGCGACGCGCCGATGCGTGATGCGAACGCGTCGGAGGGCGGAAAAGAGAGAGAGAGAGAGAGAAAGAGAGAGAGAGAGAAAGAGAGAGAGAGAGAGAGAGAGAGAGAGAAAGAGAGAGAGAGAGAGAGAGAGAAAAAGAGAGCCGGGGGCCCAGCGCGTACGAGAAGGCCCGCGCGCGCGTGTGCTGCGTCGTCGTACCGGTCCCTAACGTCGTCGTGTCTACGTTCGTCGTTCTACCTCGTGGAGCGTGCAGCAGGAGGCGTGCTGTCCCGGACTGGACTAGCCTGGGCCCCTGGAGTAGAGAGGGCCGGTCGCGCTTCACCTCCGCTTCGCCGGCCTCCCTCCACCGAGACCTGCGTCGCTTTAGGTGCCCCCCTCTCTCTCTCTCTCTCTCTCTCTCTCTCTCTCTCTCGCTCTCTCTCGCTCTCTCTTTCTCTCTCTCTCTCTCTCTCTCTTGCTCTCGCGCGCGGGGCCCTCTCCCTCTCACCCGGGGCCTTCGTGTGCCGCGCGGCGCTACGCCGCGGCTTACCTGTCTCTCCCTCTCCCTTTTGCCGCGACCTCTCGCGATATCAGTCGGTCGAGAGCGAGAGAGACGGAGACGGAGAGAAGGACAGAGAGGGAGACGGAGAGATAGATAGAGAGATAGATAGAGAGAGAGAGAGAGAGAGAGAGAGACCAGGAGGCGCGTTTAGCGCGGGGGGACAGAGGGCGAGACAGAGAGAGGGACGGTGAAAGAAAGAAAGAGAGAGAGAGAGAGAGAGAGAGAGAGAGAGAGAGAGAGAGAGAGAGAGAGAGAGAGAGAGAGAGAGGCACGATGAAAAAGAGGCCCCTCTCTTTTCCCTTTCCCAGTCCTCCGCTGCGAGTTTGCAGCACGACGCCCCCACCGAGAGATATGACGAGAGGAGTCCTCCGCGTCCTGATGAGACTCTTTCGGGGACCGACGGGACTCGCCGAATAGGTCGACGGGGGCCCGACAGGGACTCGCGTGTGTGAGTCGTTTCGAAACGAGTCGCGCGTCGCTCGCTGCTATTCGACCGATTACGCGGTACTGTTTGAGGCTTGAGGACGCAAAACACCCCGAAACGCGGCCGAACGGGGGAGAATTGAAGGAAAGAGAGACGGAGGCACCTCGAGCGGCGGCGGCGGCGGCGGCGGCGGCGGCGGCGATGTTGCGATATTGCGCGTTGCAACACGCCATGACAAATTAAAAGCGTGCCGTTAAAGGTGCCGATTTCGCGGCGTTGCGCTCTAAAGGCGAGAACGACGCACACGCACGGCACACCGGCGAAGAATAAGATGGCCGTTTAAAGTCGTATTCACAATGCGAATCGGCGTACTTAATGTGCCATGTTTCCTCGACTTGTAGCAGCCGTCGGAACACTTGCAACGTTAGAGCGGCTTGAGCATCGAGGTCAATGATGGGTGAAATTAAAACATCGATCACTCGCGCGCGCAGAAGATACGACAGTTTAGAAATATCGGCCTACTTATCAAATACTATCCGCCGAGAAATAATCAGACGGATAATTGGAGCCTCTCTCTCTCTCTCTCTCTCTCTCTCTCTCTCTCTCTCTCTCTCTCTCTCTCGCTCTCTGTCCTCCTCTTTCTCTCGCGAGAACTTTGCCGCGTCGCTGGGCGATATTAACCGGCAAGAGAAGAGAGCGGAGCTAAAAAACGCGGAGATTACCAGCCGCGGACGAAATTCATCTGCTGGTCTCTCACACCGTCGCGTCGTTACAGCTCCGAGCTCTAACCGGGTCGGCGTCGAACGCGAATGGCGGCCGTCGAAAGAGTCGTCGAATGAGCGCGTGGCTCTTTGTTCCGCCGCTGAAACGCCGGCCCGTGGGTTAGAGGTCGCAAGTGGCGAGAGCGGGAAAAGACACTTTGTTTCAATCGACGCGATCATCAACGCTGGCTCGTGACAAACGCGCGCTCGGCCCGAAGGAAACCGGATTTCCGGCTCTTGCGAGCCGAGTTCGCCTCTGAGAGTCCGAAATTCCGTTCCCCCCCCCCCCTTTGGCTCGCGCCCATCGTCCCGCTGCAATTGCAGCGAATTATCCGAGCACCCTCGGCGGACGAAAGACGAGCGCACCCCGAGACTCGAGCGAGGGTGAAACGCAAGGGCGGAGGAGCGAGAGGCGATCCGCGGCGGAGATGAAACTCTCGCCGGGCTCTGATTAATGTTGCGCGTCGGACAGAAGCCGGCGGCGGCGGCGGTCATTAATGATCGGCCGTTTAATCACGGCCCGCCGAAATCCTGGCGAAAGAGCCGGTCGCGGCGGCGATCGCGGGATCCGCCAAGTTCACACCGTCACCGTTACGGGCGGAACCGCGAGCGGAGAGAGCCGGAACTACGCTTCCTGCGCAGAACAAAACTTTCCTCCCGCCCGGCCGTCCGGCCGGTCGGCTAAATTGAACTTTGGACACAAAGTTGCTGCGCGCGCTCGCCTGCGAATCAACGCGTTTTCCTTCTCCCTTCATCCGCCTACCTGTCTCTCCCTCGACCTGTCATCGGAGCGCGCGCGCGCGCGCGCGTGAAAACCGGAAGCGCGCTAAATTCGTGCGCGACGTAACTGTTACTGTTGTTGAGTCGATCTACGCGAAGATCCGTCGATCGCGGAAACGCGATCTCCGAGTCTCGCCCCGGGCGCGTATCGCCAGCGATATTCGTTCCGCGGCGGCGCGCTAATGCATCTCGTGCTGGCCGTCGGCTATGATTTTTCCGCGGCGTCGTCTTAACGAGCCGATACTGTTAGCGGGCAAATTGCGAAATGCTTGAAATGCTAATAGCGCGGCAGAGGAAGGCTTGTTTTGCGCCCTGCGACGGCGTCACCCCGGGCGCCCTTGGCGCTCTCGTCTTGTCGTTAACGAGGGGAAATGACGCGGAATAATACTCGCAAAAATTATATCAGGGCTACCGGAAAGTCTCTTGTCTAAAGTCCTCAATTTCCGTCGTTATAGTACGGGTTCTTAATTTTAATGCAGAATTAATTGATTTCAATTCCAGGTTAGTTGGCAACATTTCTTTATCGTGTACATCGACTTTCATTAAGATCGAACTTACTCTTGGTAAATGACTCGATAAACTTGATAATTCGGGGGAAAGGGGAGGAAACGCAACGGACTGCGCTACGCGGAGGAAAGAGCGAGATACGGATTTCTGCTGTCGACCGTCGTCGACGAAATTCCGACTCGAGTCCAGGCGGAATCCAGTCGGAAGTCGCCGAGAGACTTCCGACTGACTGAATTCTGGCTATTTTCAGTCGAAACTCCCGAATCGGTCATATTTCACCGGAAGGATTCTCCCGATCTAACGATCTTCCGCGCTCCTCAGCACGACAAAGAAGCGCATCGCCACTCTGTCAGAAGACGCCCTACTACAACAGATAATTACATTCTCTCTGGAAAAAAAAGAGACTCCCTCAACAAGAACGGAGGCCATGTGCGTGCGGAATATAATAATAATAAGAGAAGACAGCCGATAAACGCTTTCTCCTCGTCGAGAGCCACCCCTAAACTCGAAGAAAAGAGAGACGCTCATCGCGCCTGATCCCACGAATAACGAGAGAAAGGGGGGGGGGAGAGAGAGAGAGAGAGAGAGAGAGAGCAGAAGAAGCCTCGTCAGAGTCGTAATACACATTAGCGAGGATGTTTCGCAAGCGCGAGTGTATTTTCAAGCCGAGACTCGCGTGCGCGCGAGGACGCCGCGCCGGCGAATTCGCGCCTTCACACGGTGCAATTAGACGCAATTCGCGCCATTCGTTCTAAGGAGGCCGCATGGCCGTAATGAAGCGCGCATGGGACCGCGCGCAGACACACGTGCGCGCAACCTGTCGTCCGGCCGTCTCGCCGCCTCAACGGTCGCGTCGTAAAAAGCGGCGCGCAACAACACCTCACTCTACGTCCGAATAGTTATGCACCCCTTTCGCGCGCGCGGCCGCCGTCTGCGACGCGCTTCTAATGTTCCCGCGTGTTCTACCGGCCGTTTGTTGCACTTGCTGAAACAGCTGTGGCACCTGTGCCCTGCTAAGGTGCAACGTTCCCTCGCGCGCGCGCGCGCGCGCACGCTCTGCCTTGTCAGCCTCCCAGCACTCGAGTCACCCACCCCTGTCAGTCGGTCACCCTGATATCCACCACGCTAGCCTGGGCTAACCTTTATATCCTGACGATAAACGCTCGTATCGTGTCTGGACCTTTTTCTATGTTATTCTATGTTAAAAAGAACCTCCTCCGCGAAAAGGGTGGACTTTTCGCCCTCGTTTTTCGGTCCTCGGATTTTGAAATCGAATTTTATGCCAAAAGATAGTTCATGATGAGACATTTAATGACAGAAAAGTTTTACGTTGAGCACACGTGATTGGTTTCGAAGATGTAGAGAGTCAAAGTGGTCACTATCTACTAAGAAAGTATGACTGATGTCAGATTTTAAAAATTCAAGATGGCAGGTGGCAAAATGGCGGACATACATAGTGAAACAATCATTTATTTTTATTGGAACTGTTACGTCGTCGGTTTCTTTGGCTAAGCCGATTGTGAATTTTCTATTAGGTTTTCGAAAGTAATGTTTTCAACGACAATTTTTGAGTGGAACAAGTATTTTTTATTGTTTTTTCATAAAAAAAATATCAAATTCAAATTGATACGTTACATGACGCATAAAGGATAACGTGATAGTTTTATTTGTTATATTTAGGAGCTTATCTTACCTTCATTGGCTGGATAATTTCTTCATCTCGCTTACACTGAAGGTAAATGTAAATCTGATAGAAAATTCGCAATCAGCTAGCCGAAAAAACATAACAGTTCTGGTAAAAGCAAATAATTGTTTCACTATTTGTGTCCGCTGTATTACATGCGCCATCTTGAATTTTTTAAATCTAACATCGAATTCGTAATAAGCAACTCAAAGAACCCATAGATACTGAATTTCGCAAAACTTCGTGCGATAAAACGTTATTAGTGTCAAACTTCCTTAGTAGGTAGTGACCACTTTGACCCTCTGTATCTCTGAAACCAATCGTATGCTCAATGTAAAACTTTTTTGTGATTAATGTCTTATCATGAGCTATCATTTCGCATAAAATTTAATTTAAAAGTCGGGGACTTTTTGCGGAGGGTCTTTCATCATTAAACTATTATAAAATTTACTCTCTCGCTCTTTATGTTCGCAAGATGCCAAAGGCTATTTGATCGCACAAAAATTTCATAATTCAGGATATGAAGGATTAATAATGCGACGCGCACGCTTTCTTTCCCGCTCTCGCGACATTCGCCGGCCGACGGCCGAGAAGTGGCACCGACCGGTGGCACCGTCTCGGCGAATTCGACCAGCAGTTTTATAGCCCGTTATTATATCCATCGTCGCCTTTATAAGTTTATCTCCGACGGGTCGTTTCACCGGCATTAGCTGAGGATAAATCTGGAGGATTATCCCATCATCAAGAACGGGCTGTGAGCAGGTCCGTTTGTTGCCGAGCAATCTCTGGACTGCTGCGGCAAGTCGCAGTGGGACGAGTATATCTTTTGTCTCACTCTAACTTGTTGAACCAGCGCGCACTAGTCTGGGGGTTTTCCTAAGCGCGGACAAGTCGTATCGCGAAATTAGGCCTATAAGAGGCTAACAAGTAAACCTCGGGGAACGTCAGAGACGCCGATTTGTTTCCAATTTTTCAATTACTTTTTATGTCAAAATATGGAGAAATCTGTTATCATTTTTAGCTTAAATTGATCTTGGCAATTTTTTGGAAATTCTTCAAGTTTTGCACAAGTACACTATTTTATACATATTTAGAACAATATTTCTTAAAAATATATATATATCTGATTTGTTGAAACTTGCACACACACGTCGCCGATTATGAATCAGAACCATTTTGAAAAATTCAAAATGGCTGATCTAATATGGCTGTGATGTCATTGTTGGAAAAAGTGCTCAGTTTTACGCTACATTTGATGTTGGGTAAAACTTTCGGCTCACTATCCAGCAAAACGAGCTTATTTTAACGTCAAAATCTGGTAAAAAAATGAACAAGAAATGAACGAAAAAACTTGAGAAATTTCGGAAAAATTGAAAAAATGAATTTAAGCTAAAAATGATAACAGATTTCTCTTTATATTTTGACATTAAAAATAACTATAAAAAATTGGAAACAAATCGGCGTCTGACGTTCTCCCCGAGGTTTACTTGTAAGAGGAAGAGGCCTGTCATTTGCGACCACTTGAAAAACCTGTTTCCGTCTATCATGATGCGATTCAACCTACAATGAGAGAAACGCGCGCGCACTTTGAAATCAAGCCGTCGCTCGTTGGATGTCCGAAAACAATCCAGCTGCGCTCCTAACAATGTCGTATGAGACAGAGAGGGACCATATATTGAAAAGTATCCATTACTGCGAGCGTAAGACGCCGCTTTGATGCCTGCAAAACTGGCATCGCACCCCTCGGCTACTCGATCGCGGCTGTCGACTCGCTCGGCGACCCGGAAAGGTGACTGTCGTGTGCGCGGATATTCCGCGCAACGTCCGACGTTGAGGGATTCATCGCGATAAACGCGCATCCTACAATTTGCAGCCCAGCATTCCGCGCGTGCGAATAATCTGTAACGTCCACCGGCCGTTAATAAAGACACCGAAAACAACCGAGACCGGTGTAACTCCTCACGCGCTTCTCGCCGCTCCAAGTCGCGTCTCATTCAACAAACATTCCAACAACAGACAATAGGACGCGTTCACACGCGTCGGAGGGAGCCGTAAGAGGACATCCAGAGGAGAAATACCTCTCAGTTGTATGCGCAAAAATAACGCAGCTGAATCCGCCTTCGCATCGACACGCGCGTCGCGGCCATCCCGGAGGACGAGTCAACGAACCTCGGCGGGCCGTCGGAGAAATCGGCCGGGGAAAAAGCGCGGGAAGCACATGGCCGAAAATAGAACGAAGGAAGAAGCAGGCCAGGAGCAGGCGAGGAGCGGTGATCAGCTGTTGCCGGCGCGCGGCGGGCGGCCGAAAAACGCTCGGCGGCGCGCGCCGGCAAGGCGACCGTTAAACGCCCTTCACCTTTCGCGGAGAGCCGCGCACATGGCCCCGAGGAGTCTAAGGGCGCAGGCTGGCGCGGGGCGCTCCTCCAAGACACGCACGCAGCTCGCCGAGTATTCCGCATTAATGCTATACATTATTATCCTGCGCGGCGTCCTGGGGATGGTAACGGCCGCCGCCGCCGCCGCCGCCGCCGCCGCCGCGTCAACGGTCTCAGGCACCTGACGCCTTATAACGAGTCGCTGGCCCCTCCGTCGCAGGGGCGGGGCCCTTTCTTCCCTTTTCGTCGCGGGGCGAGGGCGAGGTCCTCGCGCGGCGCGCGAGTAGTCCGCTGGTAGGCGCTGCACGGCGGCGACGGCTTGCGAAATGAGCGCCGTCGCGCGAGCGAGCGAGCGAGCGAGCGAGAGATGCTCGAGAGAGATAAGATAATCGGATACAGCCCCCCGAAATTCCCGCTTCATCTACGCGGCCCGGAGTTATTTAATTAGTGCGTCGACGCGCGAGCACGCAATCAATTTCACATACTTGGACGGGGACACTGAAATTATCCTCGTAGCGAGAGAGAGAGAGAGAGAGAGAGAGAGAGAGAGAGAGTGTGTGCGTGTCTGGCCGCTCGGGGAGCACCTTTCGAGCGCTCGCGGCCAGGTTATTAATAATAATGCAAATTCGAGATGAGTGATAATCTGGAGGCTAATTAACTCGTCACGATATCCAACCGAGAAAAAGAGGGAAAGAGAGAGAGAGAGAGAGAGAGGGGGAGGGAGGGAGACACACGCAGGCACGGTCGCGCGGCGCGCAGAAACCGCCCGTTAGGTCGGGTTACTCGCGGCCGATAACCGATCACGCGGAATTCGACGGCTGCTGAACGCTAGAGAGGGAAAAAAGGAAGCAGGAGAAACGCGCCTCTCGGCCTGCTGCTCGCAGGTGAAGCGCGCGATCGCGCGTTGTTTCACCCCCCCGGAGCGACGGGAACCCGCGCGCGCGCGCGCGAATTGGTACCTGAGAGAGCCTGTGTGACCGCGAAACCTCCTGCCGAGGTGAGAAGCCGCTGGCGAATTAGCCGACGCCGTCGCGTTAACGTATACTTTGATCGCGCGAGATAACGCGCCTGCGGTGTGCAACGGGAGATAACGCAAATAAAGACCTCAACACGACCCACGTACGCCCACGAATTAATGAGGGAATCGCATTTGCTCAAGCTGACCCCCTCCCCCCGCTCTCTCTCTCTCTCTCTCTCTCTCTCTCTCTCTCTCTCTCTCTGCCTCGGCGTATTCGAGTGGATTACCAGCGAGGAGCAGCGGGCGAGAGATAAGGGCGGCGCGCCGGCTGCTGTCTTATTTTTCGGCATTAAAAGAAGGGGCGTAGATGGACTGCGTACCCCGCGAATGTCGATCGACAGTTCGCCCGCGGCGCTGGGCGGTACGGAGATGTGCGGGGAGCGCGCGCGAGCCGAGAAATAGAAAATAGAGATATGCGCGAGCGCGCGCGACGGCGGGAGTGAAAGCAGCCTCTTCCGTTCGCCACGGGCTAATGGCGCGAGCGAATAAATAAACAATATTCCTGCTCGATGGCTCGTTTCAGGCGGATAGCGCGCACGAAATTCGCGTCTCGAGAGAGAGAGAGAGAGAGAGAGAGAGAGAGAGAGAGAGAGAGAGAGAGAGAGAGAGAGAGAGAGAGAGAGAGAGAGAGAGAGAGAGAGAGAGAGAGAGAGAGAGAGAGAGAGAGAGAGAGAGAGAGAGAGAGAGAGGAGAAAGAAAAGCGGGACCGCGCGCGCGCCAACGGAAGGCCGCGTCCGACGTGGCGCGAGCGAGAAACTTATTTCCATATCAACATCTGTCTGTCTGCCGCTAATAGACACGGGATAAATTTCGCGCGTAAATAATATCGCGCGTTTCTAACTCTCGGGACTCTCGTTAGAAATGCAAAAAGGCGGCGGCGCGCGGCAGTCGCGGAGCGTTGATGGCCGATAACGATAACACGCCGCTTTCGCCCGTCAAAGGTGCTCCGAAAATGGCTCCTCATCGATCAAGAGTAACGCGGGTAGATCCCAATCGCACGGAGAAACAATTCCACGGGCGTGCGCGCGTGATGCGATGCGATGCGATGCGATGCGATGCGATCGTAGGTCGGGCGAATTCAGCGGCGGCCAACAACACAGGGCGCAGCAGGTGCAGCTTTCTTTCGAGCGCGCCGGACGTAGGGGTAGGTAATGTCTTTTCTGTCTGTTCCGTTTCCTACCGCCCCGAGTGGCGGCTCTTGCACTTTCATTCGTTACGCCGTTTCAGCGGGGAATTTATTGCACAACATTGTCGAGCGCTGTGAGAAATACCGGTAAATCGACGCTGCGCGTTACCTACGCACTCGCATCGCGCGACGCTCGCACGTGGCGCGCGGCGGATCGCCGGGGACATTGTTGCTCGTCGCTGGAACCGGCTTTGCTCGATTCCCGGAGAGAAGTCGGACTTCTCCATCCAGCTCGTTCGCAAGGCTCGATTTCACCGAATCGTGACACGATAACATAATTTTCCTCTCCTCCTCTGCGCGGCCCTCCGTTTCGGCGTTTGCTCGTTTCTCTCTCTCTCACTCTCTCTCTCTCTCTCTCTCTCTCTCTCTCTATCTCTCTCTCTCTCTTATTTCACTTTGTTTATATCACCCGAAAAGAAGTATTCATTTGTAAAGTGATTTTCTCACAGTCTCGTATTCTAAGCGAAGTCTTTCACAGAAAAAGGATTCCTCTCTCGATAAAGCGATTAAAGTGAAGCATTCACCTAAAATTTATTAGATATTACTCTGACCTTCTATTTCAAGAAGATTTCCTCTTATATCAATGAATGTTCCTCTTATATGAAGAGGAATATGTTGACCCGAATGTCGGCTTCTTTTGTTCAATCATGCTCCACCTCTAGACATGAACGAAAAAATAATCGTATGTTCATAGGTCAGAATATTTGGAACGCTTTTTAAAAAAGGATATGCGAGTTGCTGTAACATAATAACGAAGATAATTTACCCATATTTGGTCAAATACAGTTTCTAATCTATCGCAAGAAGTTGAATAATATTAAATTCTTTCTTTTAACTATGTTTCATACAATTGGTTATGATGAGCATCTTTGTAGCTATGAAGTCCGTAACAAAACTGATTGGACATTTATTTGTCACGATGATCTTATTTCATTCGTGTCTACTTATTGTAGAACTCGAGCCACAAGTACGTCTATATATATATATATATTACTTTTCGCTATATACATAATGATAATTTTTCCAAATTAACTGGTACAACCAGTAAGAATAAATAATAATCCTCTTGAAAAAAGATTAAATAATCTGTGTACGAGAGGAAATTTATATTAAAATCAATAAGATTTGCATCATACATATAAAATATTGAATCCCTCTAACTTTCAGAATAATGTGTTTATAATATTTTCCTCTTAATCTCTCAGGGAAATCCCCCTCTTGAGGCCATATATAACAATAAAATCCTCCAAAATTCAGATGATTCCGCTTGTTCTTTATTCTTTTCTTCAGTGTTATATCGCACCAGGAAGGGCTGATTTCCATCGGTGGTAAACGAATAAGAAACGATATAATTTTCGTCGCTGGCAAACAAATTGTACAGCGATTCCCGCCGCTGAATAAATCAGTGAAGTAACACGACGCTCGAGATCGCGACGTCTTGCGACTCGACCGGCGCTTTTCGTCTCGTCCCACCCTCGTCCTATCGCCGAATGTGACGAGAGCAGATAACACGAGATCGGCCGGCCGACCGCGACGAAGTCCGACTTCTTGGAATCGAAACGCTCGCTAGGAAAACCGCGAGACTGACGTCAGCCGCGACGGATATTTTTGGATCCTTCGACGTCAACAGGATAGAGCAGCGCGTCACCTCATCATTATTCCCCGACGAGCGCGAGTTTCGCGTGACGCGCTCGGCAGAGGAAGAACGGCAGCAGAAGAACGTCGTCCCGACGTTCCATCTTCGCGATCCTCGGCGGGGAGGGGGGTAAACGACACTCATAACTCGGCGATCAAGTCCGCCGTCACAATATTTATCAACGGATCGTCTCGAGCATCATCGTCGGCCGTAGTGGGCTACCGGCGCGCATAAAATATCGCCGGCTATGAAGACGTTGTTAGGCTCCTAGTGCATACTCAACCGGTCTCAGTTTAATGCTTCATCCAAACACTCCAGAGAGAGAGAGAGAGAGAGAGAGAGAGAGAAGGAGGACGAGAGAGAGAAGAGAAGAAGAGGGCTTCTCGCCTCGGGCCGCGTTTATAGCGGAGGCCGCGAGCGCCAAGAGCGGCGGCGTGCGATGCGACATAAACGGCGCGTCTACGTCTTCATGAGGCTACCTCGCAGCGACGTCTTCGCGCTACGCCTGGCCGCGCCAACGACGGCGTGGCGCGGCGCGGCGCGGCGCATCGCCGACGGAGATGAGCGCGGCTCGCCTCCTCGCCGAGTGCGTCTCCGCCACGCACTCGGCCGTGCTATCACCTTCGCGCTTGCTTATCGAGCGGTCGTATCGAGAGCGTGTCGTGCCGTCGAGCACGCATTACCCCGCGTCCGCTAATCTACGGTATCGTCGTCCGTCATCTGCGCGCACGCTATCGTCCGCCGGTGATCGTTTCTCCGGCTAACCGGCGCGGGCCACGCGAAGCGTTTTCTATAAGTACGGTACTCGCACGCTACGGATTTCGCGCGTATCCGGTCGTCCCGGGCTCGGCTGTGTTGCGCAAGTCGCATAGCTCGTCGCAGGAACCTCGAGACCTCGAGGACAAGTCCGACGACAGATTTCAGACGATAATGGCGCGACAACGTGTAATTGTTACGATAACGTTCATATTTTTTCCCTATTCGGATCTCAGCACGCTGCGACGACGGAACGAGGACGATTTTAAATATCAGATGAGAAACTACTAGAAGAGTGCAGGTGGAAATTGCTTCGGATGCAATTCCACCCGAGAAGCAGAGAGCGACGTTCTCCACCGCGCTGGCAGGCAAGCAAGTCTGCTCGCGAACAAGCTCAAAGAGTATAGCCGCGTTTGCCTGCAAGGAAGCAGAGAGATTCTCTTCTCCTCGTGCGAGGTCCGTTCGTCAGCATCAGCATCGGGGCAGGTGTCGCGGCGGGCCCCGGGGGCACGGCGTCATCGTCCGCCTGGTCGGCGGGCAACCCGGTGGACGCGCGGCGGCAACGTCAGAAGCCGACAGGCTCGTTTGTCGCGTGGCCGTCGCGGCTCCGAGAGCATCCGAGCGCGAGCGCGCCAAGTTCGCGACCCGACGGGCCTCGGGCCCCGGCGGCCGGTGACCGGCGGGACCCTTCACCCTGCCGCCGCCTCCGCCGTCGTCGTCGTCGCCGCCGGGACGGAGGGGACCGCGACGGCCACCGGCCGTAGAGGGGCACGGAGCGACCGAGCGAGCGAGCGAGCGAGAGAGAGAGAGAGAAAGAGAGAGAGAGAGAGAGAGAGAAAGAACGAGAAGAGGCCCCCGGAGGGGCCAGAGAGCAGCGACGGACACGGCCGCGGGTGATTACGTCGCCTGTCGGCGCGGAACTGTCTCCTCCTACCCGCGGCGCCCACCGCTCTCCGATTGGCCGGACTCCCTGCCGAGGAAACGTACCGGCTTCGCCGCGCGGCTTCTCTTTCGTTTCGCGACTCACCTCCGGACCTCTCTCGCCGCTCGTTCTCTCTCTCTCTCTCTCTCTCGCTCTCTCTAGTCTCCTCGCTTCTACCTCACCTCTCGCTCTCGCGCCCCCCAATTGTACGCGGCGAGGTGTCCGTCATTGTCTGGCTCTCGCTCTGTCGGCTCCCCCCCCCCCACTCCGCTCCGGCCCCGTCTAGCTCGCGTTTACCTCGCTGGCTCGTCGTTTGCCGCTTGTCCTGTCTTTATCTTCCGCTTTGTCCTTTTCTTGTATTTCCCCGTCCCTCTTTCGGAGAGGTCCTCGCCCCGCATGCCCGCCCTCGTTCGGCTCTTAAACGCCGGAGCGGAGGCTTTGCCCTGCCCGAAAGACGACCATTTCTTTCGCAGCCCCACCAACTGTCCACCATGATCGGGAAGAAGAGGGGAAGGAGAAGGAAGGAAGAAGAGGAGGAGGAGGAGGAGGAGGAGAAGGAGGAGGAGGAAGAGGAGAGCGACGTGTAATTGTCGAAAGAGCGGGCTGATGAAGAAATATATTCAGAACGTGCCACGAGAGAGACGCACACGAGATAATGAGTATCTGTGAGCTCGTCGCGTTACAGGAGCCAAGGCAAATAATGGCAGCCAGCCGAGGCCAGCCCTTCAATTATTCAAACGTCGACGTGGTCGCTCGCTATCTCATCGGAGCGGGCTCATACGACGACGACATCATCGAGTGAGCGCGCTAACCGCAAAATCGCCGAGGGAAACGTCTCTGAGCGGCCGGGCCGAGTGATAAGACTCTCTCGCGCGGCGGGAGATAACAGTTATTCGAGCCGCCGATAAAATACTCGATACGGCGATATGTAAATCCCGCAACAAGCGACGGATGACACCCGGCCGGCGTTAGGCGTTCAACTCGTCCATCATCGTTCGCGCGCGACAAGAGCGTAAAGGTGGGTGTACACCGGCCGGACACGAGTGGCTACGAAGGTGGCGAACACGTGAACGTTAGCGAGTCGCCATTTGGGTCCCACTTTCGGCCTCGATACAGTCCGTTTAACGCTAATCTCTCGTAGGATACGTAGGATACAAGCTCCTTTTTATTCAAAAGCTACTGAAATAAAGCTGAGAAAAATACTCAATCTTTGCCTCGAGACATATTCTTGAAAATCTGCAAGTTGCAAGGCGAGACTTTGCTCTCTATAGAAATAATTTCCCATTTCCAGGCTGGAATCTCGGCCCTTACTTTCGGTCTTTAAACGCTACTCTCGCAGTCTCCAGCGTATCGACTTTTTTTAATTCCGCTTAACCTAAAAGATTGCTGAGAGATCTTCTTAAAAGAATTACAAGTGGCAAGCTGTGTGTGTTTTCTTCCTCACTTTCAGTCCAACTTTACCTTCTGTGTAAGTAAATCTCCATCCCCGAGTGGAAATTTTCATCCCCGTTTAACCCCTCCGCAGCCGAGTCTAAATTTTGATCCCACTTTCGACCTCGATATCCCATTTAATACTCGAGAGCCCACATCGAGACCTAACCTATCCTGATTGTATTTAACCTGAATTATCGAAGAACCGGCACATGACAAATTGCCGCTGAGCGGAGCTTTTAGTGCGAATTAAATCCCCATCGGTCCTGCCGAATCTACAAACGTCAGGCAGGCGGTGAGGTCGAAAATAAGGTACAACTCCGCTTGTCGTTCGTCGGCCCAGTGTATACCCACCTTAATATTAAGTACGCGCGCGATGATCGGCCGCGATCGGCCGTTAGTCCGCGATAAACGACGGCGAGTGATTAGACGACGAGGCGAGATCGATCTCGACGTGACTTTTCAGGAAAGGACTTTCCGCGCGCGCCTCTCCGGCGGAATCCCGTCCCCGGCTCTGCGGGCGACGAGATAACTCAGACGCGATAACGTTGTCACCGATAGAATATTTCGCTCGACGCGGCGCGGCGCGTCCTGAGCCGCTCTCGGCCGAATTTGCATAACTCATCCGCGCTCAGATATCGCCGCGCTCGATCGCGATACACCCCGCGACGTCGACGTAGCGCGACGGGAATAATAATCGCTCGGCTCGCGATATCGGGAGCCGGGAGTTAACGATCGGCGCAATTTTGTGCAAAACGCCCGGCATTATTTCGCGATTTAATCACGAGCGCGCGCACGGCGTTATCCGCCGCGAATCCGCTTCCTGATCCGCAAAAGCGATTACGTACGAGCCTGCGTGTACGTAACCGAAGACGGAGGGAAGGAGGGCGGAGGGGGGGGGCGGCGGCGGGTGGGAAGAGGGAGGGAGGGAGCGACATCAAAGTCTCCAGCGGAAATCTCATTTTATACACACATTCCGGTTTTTACAATTTACCAGCGTGGCCAGCGAAAAGCGCGACACGACGCGACGCGACGCCGCCGCCGTAATTAGCCGCGGCGGCGAGTGTCGCCACGCGAGACCGCGCGAAATCGCGTTTTTACCATCGCGCTTTCGCCCGCCTTCTCTTCTCTCGCCGAGTGTGCCCGGCGATTTCTACGCGCGAAATTACGCCCCGTGCGTTCATTTGGCAGGTCGCGGGCGCGCGCCAACAAATTTATCGGGTCGCGTCGCGCGCGATTCTCTCTCGCCGTCGCTCCGCTCCGTCCGCGCGGCGAAAAAGGAATTTCATTGCCGTAACCGAGTGAAAATTGCGCCGCGTCCGCGGAGAGCGGGCTCCCATTTATGTATAAATAATAGACCGCCGTCATCCTACTTTCGTTTCAGGCGGAAGCGAGCCGTCGTATATATTCGCGTACGCGAGATTCAATGCGCCGCTCTTTCCCGACATCCACCACCGCGGCGCGGCGGCAACGCACGAATTATTACGCCGCCGCCGCCGCCGCCGCGCGCCGGCATCGCATGATAATCGCATTATGCAGCACTCGCGTACAGCGGGCATTTACTTTTATGCAACTGCAAAACGTGTGAGACTCCGCCGCCGGCGCGCTCGAGCTTCCTCGCAAACTGGCAAACTGCTTGCGCCGAACTTTCCCAGCGGTCCGCCGCCGCACAGTGGAGCCAGATGACGTTCTTTGGTTGAAAATCCTCTAGAGACCTGAATTCCCAACTGATCATCGACACCAATGGATGAGGGGTTGATCCTGCATAAATTCCGAAGAGATCTGTCTTGCCAAAATTGAGAAAGAAATTCTTTTCTCGAATTACTCGAAGCCCCAAGGAGAGAAAGATTATCGTTAAACGCGAGAAATTTGTGAAATACTCATTATTCGACACCCTTATCCGTTAACCCAAAACTCATATGGCCAAAACACAAAAACATCAAATATAGACCCGTTAAGCACAAAACCGAGGGATTTTGAGTCTTAAGACCATCAACCTAGGAATCTATCAATCCGAGAACTTTTTAGCTCGTAGATGCACGAAGTCGTATATATTAAGAGCCCCAAATAGTCCAAGAACCCAATCTAGCTCGAGAACCTAATAATACTCGACGTTGAATATTCAGCTATGAAACATTACAACAACAAGTTCGAGCCTCGAAACTTTTCAGACAAACTCTAAACCCATGAACCCTGAACCGGTGATTTTTTCAAAATTTCGGCTAGACAAATCTCTTTGGAATTTATTCAGGATCAACCTCGTCCATTGGTGTGGATGATCGGTTGGAAATTCAGGTCTCTAGAGAATTTTCAACCAGAAAATATCACCTGACCCCACCGTGCGCCGGCGCGAAGTTTTGCTTCCCCGGATCGGAGCTGAGCGATTTTTCGCCGGAGAAACTCGCGCGCTTTGCCGGCCGATCGCCTCGGCTGCCAACTCGTGTTCGCACCAACTCATGCTTCACCAGGCTGATTGCTATGTGCGGTTAGGAAGAGTCGCTACAAAGCATGATCGCGCTTGAGGGGACATTAGTGAGATGGTTTGTATCAAGCTCGCTCTACATTCGCCGAAAATCAAGACGCTCAATTTGTCTCAAGTTTCTGCGTTTTCGAGGAAAGGGTTAGTAAACGGGAAAAAACTGTTCTCACGGCGTAACGGAGTTTCCAGAATAAGTCAGAGTCGGTATTCTAATTAGTCTCTGTCGCTCTTAGTTACCCCAACCGAGTTTCAATATTGAAACGAAATTTTCGATCACGGTATATTATTTCACCGTCGCTGAATCTTCGTCCGCGCTCGTGTCGAAATGGCGATTCTACTTTCTGTTTCACGCTAATTTCATACTCTGAAGCCTGCATTAACCTACTTTGATTCTATTTGAGCCACAGCTTTGCCGAGATTTTGAGAGACCCACAAATAGTAGATTGTGCGTCTCCTGTCACTTGAAGAAACCGAAGAGAACTTTGAATCAAAATGGTGATCCTTCTTTCGAGCTGAATATTCCGTTTTACGCTAATTTCATACTCTGAAACCTGCATTAACCTACTTTGATTCTATTTGATCCGCAGTTTTGCCGAGAAGATTTTGAAAGACCTACAAATAAGAAATTGTGCGCCTCCTATTATCTGGGGACACCGAGGACAACTTTGAGTCTAAATGACGATCCTACTTTCGACCTCAATATTCCGTTTCACGCTAATTTCATACTCTGAAGCCTACGTCAACCTACTTTGATTCTATTTGAGCCACAGCTTTGCCGAGATTTTGAGAGACACACAAATAGCAAATTGTGCGTCTCCTGCCATTTGGGGACACCGAGTAAAACTTTGAATCCAAATGGCGATCCTATTTTCGACCTCAATATTCCGTTTCACACTAATTTCATACTCTGAAGCCTACATTAACCTCCTTTGATTCTATTTGACCCCACAGCTTTGCCAAGAAGATTATGAGAGACTCACAAACAGCAAATTGTGCGTCTCTTGCCATTTGGAGGCACCGAGTAGAACTTTGAGTCCAAATGGCGATCTTACTTTCGACCTCAATATTCTATTTCACGCTAATTTCATATTCTAAAGCCTACCTCCTTCAATTTTATTTGCCTACGACTAAACTACGAAGAGTTTTTGGGAGCCTGCAATGCGTTTTCTGCCGTTTAGAGGTTGCAAGTAAAATTTGAGTTCCTAAATCGAGTCTCTATTAGTCCAGTAGAATCTACGGACGTTAGACAGTCGAGGTTAGAGAACGGGGCCAAAATTCCGACTCGGGTGGTCCCTATTCGGTAACATTTTTTTCCTCACACTTTTTCCGTTCAGAGACTACGCTGGAAACAGCAGGTCGTCGGCGCGGCGCGTCAGGCACGATCCGAGTGACGAATCGAAACGTTGGCCCCACTTTCCACCTGAACCGTCCAACACCCGCGGATCCTGAAGAACCGCTTTCATCCATACAGAAACTGGATCTCTCGTAGATCCTCAAGAGAGAAGCTCTCGGCGAGCTTCGCAAGTGCGATAAAAGCACGTTGATGTAGGCTTCCGAGCACCGAGTTGGCGTTCGGCGGAAGAGCGAGGTCGAAAGTAGAACTCAGATTCCGACGGGTCGGGCTCGTGAGAGCGCGGAAACGCGCGTCCCGCGCTTTTCTCGCGCGCGGATCAGTCTCACAGATCAAGCCGAGGTCGCTCGACGATTGGCGGCGAACCGAGCCGCGATCTATTAGGAACGTCTCAATAACGCCGGGGGTATTACCGAGGATGTTTTCATTGATTTCGCCGAGCGTTAAACGCTTCCCTGGTCAAGTGACCGTGACACGGTCGACGACGGCGAGCGCCGTGAAGCGCGATCCTTTTACCCGCGGCGATCCCTTTCGTGGTGATCCAGATCGAACGACTCTCCCACGACGGCGGCGATTTCGCGATAGCGAGGATCTGCGATGCTCATGACGGACAATGACCGCGACAAACTAATAAACAACGGCGCAAAAGCGATCATTATCGCTCTAGCGGGAAATTGACAGTCGGAACGATCCGCGTCTTCTCCTCGCTCGCTCCCGCCCCGCCTCTCTCCCTCTCTCTCTCTCTCTCTGCCTGCCTGCCGAGAGAGCGATTACGTAAAGTCGATCGAGCGAAATCGAGCTGAGTAACGGTGCCGTGGCTCTTTATTAATAACAGCGGAGCGTCGTAAATAAGTTTCGCACGGCCTGCAACGTTAATTCGCCGATGTCAGACGCGTCGATAAATAGTTTCGCCAAACGCGCCCGAGCGCCGTATAGCGCGTGATTTGCACCCGACGACGACGCGCTAGGCGCGTAACGTGCGTAGCGACGCTACGTGGGGACTAATGGGACTAATTGACGCGACGCGAAGTGCAGAGACGAGTGTCGCCGCTCGCTCGCGCCGCGGCGAATTACGCTGATCGCGCAATCTGTATATAAAATTCGCCCGAGCATCCGAGTGTAAATCCGCGTGCTTCAACGCGAACGCGCCTCGAGTCTGCCTCTCCTCCCCCCCCCCTCTCTTTTTCTCTCCTGCGGAATATTTACAAGATCACTTGATTATACGACGTATAATAAAGTCTTCAGAGCCTCTCAAAGTTCTCCGCGGATGTCTATTCCGTTATATAAAATATCTCTGCCTCCCCCCCTCCTTTCCGTCTCTTCTCCCCGGCGAGCATGTTCCCTTTACGCGAAATACGCGCGAGCGCGTGTGCCCACGGAAGATATCCTGGAAACCGGTTCTCGGACAGCCGAGCGTGCCGGGCGTCAAGCGCGCCGCGGATAAGGCGCGGATCGGTCGATCGCGTCCGATCGAGGGGATCTCGCGGATCAACGACGACGGGCTCTCGTCACCGATAAGGCGATATACAAGCTTGGCCGGCGAGTCGCCGCCTCTCGGCCGATCGCACGCACGATCGCCCGCGCAAGGTGACGCGCAAATAAAGCGGCCGGTGCACCATTGTTAGCCCCTTTTTCTATTCCGCTTGCTCTTCGCTCCCTCTTTTTTTCCGTCTCCGGCCGGCTATGCCTAGCATCGAGACGCGAAGCACCTGAAAAGCGCAGCACCTGGTCGCACCTGTCGCGCGTCGCGCTTCGCTTCGGGAGCAGGCTACGCGCCGCTTCGGTCTCTCGAGGCCAGACGATGAGAGCGCCGGGGGTTGCGGCCGCTGGACCGTGACCGAGCGGGAGAGAGAGAGAGAGAGAGAGAGAGAGAGAGAGAGAGAGAGAGAGAGAGAGAAGAGAGAGAGAGAGAGAGAGAGAGAGAGAGAGAGAGAGAGAGAGAGAGAGAGAGAGAGAGAGAGAGAGAGAGAGAGAGAGGGAGAGAGGCGACTCTCTCTCTCTCTCTCTCTGTGTTTCTCTCTCGAGACCGGTGTTGCACTCCCAGGTGAACGTCGGCGCCCCCGTGATTTTACCCCGTGGAGCAGAACGACCGCGGGGATCCAGATGCGAGCCGGCAGCTCGCGTCGCTTTCTTGCCGCTCGACGGCGCGGCGGCGGTGGCGGCGTTTTCGCGCGTATTTCACGTCTCACCCTCGGTACATTTCTCGATCGTGGTCGCGCTCGTTGCGGATCCGAGTGTATTGTTTCCGCGGAGGCGAGAGAGCGCCGCTGATTGGCTGCGGCTTTTTCCGCGCGCTTCTAATCGCCGTCTAATCGCGTCTCTGAGACGCGACGCGTCAAGAGACGACAACGAGAAACGCCGTAGAGGAGAAGCCTCGGCTAATCACACGTTCATGCACACGTCGGCTAAGAGTAACACCATCGGATCTGCGCCGCTGCGACGATATTTCCCTCCCCCTCCCCCCTCCGGTCGCCCCTCGCTCGAGCACGTTCGGGGTAAATGGTCGGACTCGGATCCACGACACGAGGATCCGACTCGATCGTTTCGGCCACCGACCGCAGTGGCCGAAAGTGGCCGCCGCCGCCGCGCTCCCCTCCCCTCCCCCCTTCTTTGATCGCCGTCCTAATTGCCGCCTACGATTTACCGTGGCGCTTTTTTACCGTGTTCGATTAGGAAAGCACAAACGGAGGATCGATTCCGCGCGGCCGATTACGCTTTCGAAACACCTACTACCTCGCTAAGCCCCGTCGGTTTCTCGCGCGCCCCCCCCCCCGCCCGCCTCCCTCTTCCCCCCCCCTCCGTCGCTCGTTGACGCGTCTTTTTTTGTGCCGAGCGGCCGCAATGGCTGTTGTCGTTGGGAACATTACGTTTGACAGAGTACGATCGCGCGGCGCGTTTGCAGCCGAAATTTTACCCTCGACGGCTATTTTTCGCCGGCGAGTTTTTCATCTAATCAAAAAACGTGATCGCGCTGACGGTACTAATTTCATAGATGTTTATTCAGTAGTGATAACATTATGACGAAACAGATCAATTCTCGCGTATGCTTTGCTAATAAACAGTAAAAAAAAAGAGTCAACTGGAGGTGATAGTTGACGGTAGCTCTTAAGGATTATTTACTCATTCGACTCGGTCGATAGAGATCGGTCATCTGCGAAAACGATGGGCGTGAATCAATTTTGCGAACACATCGCGATTCTGCGCGGTGAATACTTTTGTGCGAGTGTATGGTGTTACTCGACACTTTCAATCTCGCCTTCTCTCGCAGGAACTTTAAACGATAACGTAAAAGAAATTCGAGTCAATTCAATTCTCGATTCTTTGTATCCTCCAAAAGCTATCGTCGTCCATTGCCGGTTAAGAAGTATGGAGTAAGCGATTGGTTTTCCAACGACAAGATAAGTGCCAAGTGAATTTAACAAAATAAGGAAATGTGATCGATTGTTTGACGCCAACATCAAAATCATTCCTTCAATCGCGACTAGGGATGCAAGGATTTATCAAAATATCGATAACGTCCCACAGTGTCTGACCACTTTGAAAAGAAATATTTTCTATTTATTTCAACAATAACGAATGAAAGTAATAATTATTGTAAAAAGAACTCCAATATTTGACACTTAGTTGGGAAAAAGATACAGACGATTTGATACTTTTGTATTAAGATAAAAATTATTAAAATAATATCGATAATTTTGAAAAATATCGATATTTATATCGATATTTATATAAAAAATGTATACACATAGGGGTATGCGCGAAAAATTTGAAAAGATCTTTTAAACATTTTTATCTTCTATAATTTATTGTCATATTTTTATTAGAAAATATATAATAAACCGCAATCGTTTGCCGGAGATCACCATATATACGGAGCAGCAGAAGATCTATTAGGGTTCAGCGATTGAGGTGAAAATGATGAAAATGAGCGAATTTACTAGACATCGACCAATTACATAATATATATTCCAGTGAATTCATTCACCTTTGTAATTTTCATCCCGGTCGTAGAACCGTAATAAGCCCCCAGAGCTGTAACTGAAAAATACGAAATATCAGTAAAATTCATATCGATATACCGATTTTATCGGAGACTAAAGAATTTCGATAAATATTCGATATTTGTATCTCTCGATATATCGACATTTCGATATTATCGATTTATCGTTGCATCCCTAATCACGACGACTCGATCTGAACTCCACTAGCCGAGCGTCTTAGCTAGCATGTTTGTCGGACTTTTCCGCCGGTATTGACGAGAAGAATGTAATTGCTTTAAACACAACGCACAACAAACGCACCACCCGAATGCCCAGGCCAGCCTTTTCGCCAGAGTTAAAATCGTATTCGTCAGGTCGATCAAAAAAGACCCGAGTCGCGCTCAGCGAAAAAAAGATTCGCCCTAATATCCTTATTTTAGAAATAAAACAAGTCAAGCGGAAAAGAAGAAAGCAAAAAAGAATGCTTTGCAATTGAATGCTTTATTGTTATTGAAAGGTAGAGAAGTTATAGTCTGCAGCGGACAATTTCACCTCCGATAAGGACGGAAAACAAAATCTCAGCCTTTAAGGGTCAAACGGTCGCGAGATCTCGGCGGCGCAGGATCGCGGAACCGCCGCCGAGCAGGACACGAGGCGCCGACGGCGGAGGCGCGCGAGGGCCGCCCCGCGGGTGTCCGCGGCTGGCCGCGTGTGTGTAATCGTAATGAGGGCGCGAGTGCCGAGCGCGCGACGGCAATCTTTAAAGATGATTACGTAATTTGCATCGGGCGGTAATTTGCATCGGGGATCACCGCGCCGCTGGCAAGGCAGCGAGAATAACGGCACGGGAGGACGCGCGGTGTCGCCGCGGGTCATGCCTATGCTAATGACACATCTAACCGGTACTTGGGGCTCATTCATAAGACGAGCCTCCGCTGAATGAGTGCCGCCGCTATCGCAAAAATGCAGCGGTGAGCGCGCGCGTGCGATGGCGCTTTATAAGCCCGGCCGTTTAGCGACGGCCGATCATCGTCGCCGTTTATCGCGAAAAATCCGCGCGCCGTAGCGAGTAAGGTAAACGTCCCGCAGTGTCTGGCCGCTTTGAAAAGAAATATTTTCTATTTACTTTAACAATGAAACGAATGAAGGTAATAATTATTGTAAAAAGAACTCCAATATTTGACAATTAGTTGGGAGAAAGATACCGCCGATTTGATACTTTTGTATTAAAATAAAAATTAATTAAATAAGTATGCACCTATGGTTTGGCAAGATAATGCTCAATCGTTGATAAATTCATCGAGAGATTCCGTATTAATTTTCTAATTGCGGTGAGACACTGGGACAAATTATATCCGAACATTGTCGGCCATAACCTATCTCAACTGTCCGCTCACTGGTACGTTAAAATGCACTTCATTACTGGTGTAAATATTTTGTTAATAATAGACAGATATACGTACATTGGTTTAAATCATTTTTCTCTACTTAAGGGAATCTCAAGTTTTCGAATACATGCAAATGTATTTATGTCAAAACTATTGTTAATATTATATATTGTACTTTTTGCGAGAACCTACGCTTAAACGTCCGGTGTTACTGGGACATTTAATTTAAGCATTATATAATTAGCGGGACTTTTTCTCGTGTGCCTTCATGTGGGAAGAATGTGACTGTCGTTTTAAGACACCCTGTACAATCTAACGGGAGAGGGTTGAGCGTATCGGAAAGGTGCCGAGAGGTAAAGAGCCGAATCGCGGGGCTTTTATGCAGTCGTAAAATCGCGACCAAGACGTTGCAGTGGCTTGGACGTTACGCGATTCAAGTATGCTGACGATACACTTAATTGTCGCTTTGAGCGCGTAGCATTCTCGCGGTCCGAGTCATCGAGCGATCGTCGACTGACTCGGACCAGAGCCGTTAAAACGTTACGCCTTCGACGTGGCCGATGAATTTGCCGCGGTATTCGCAGTAGATTCGCAACAACTGCTCATTGTGTTCTTGTGTTTGTTTACTTGGACGAAAAATCCCACCACCTCGAGTGTCTTTCAACCATTTGTTTACTTACCGGATATCTCGAGGTCGAAGCCGGCCACGTTCCGCTATCCGCATCTGGAACAACAAATGGAATGTTGTGGGTTAGATTTGAGAATCCAGTCGACGGATATATGCAGGGAAAATCAACTATTCGCGATTGTTATCCGAGTCATAGCGACGATCGCACGTCGCTTTTTGCGACTCGAAGGGTCGCAGTGTAAGAAAAGCATGAATCAACTCTACGGAAACTCACCTTCGAGCCGACTCCGCTCGGCCCGAACCGGATCCTCCGGTGCCGCATCGGCATCAGCGCTCGCGCCGTCCGGGACGTCGTCTGCAAACGGCCGCAGTCGTCGTTCCAGCCAAGTCTGAAACAGAAACCGATTTTCTCGGTTAGCTGCAGTTTTGGACCTGGCGACTCGAAGATATAAAGATCACGAGAGGGAGAGAGAGAGAGAGAGAGAAAAGCAGCGTGTTTTTCTCTCCCGATTTTAACCCTTTAACGCCCGACTTTTTTATAAGTGTTTCAAGAATAAAATTTGAGTTTTTCTGAACTGTGACTATATAAGTAGTGATAACCGAAAAAAATATCAGAATTTTATATCTACGAAAAACTACCTTTCCAAGCAGAAACTACTCCCAGAAGCGAAAAATATACGCCTGATCGGTTAAATTTTTTTTTTTAGTTTTAATAATATCTTTATAGAGCACCATTTAGATAGTCAATCGTCCCTTCATTTTTCGCCGCATAAAAAACTGTAGGTCACCAGGTTTCACGAAAATGGCTTAATTTCTTGATTTTTGTCATTTCCACCATATTGGATTCGGCATTTTGAATTTCTGTATTCTTTTAATTTCACATTTATGGAATCTTAAATGCGTGTATGATAACTATATAGTTACCAGTAGGCGTTAAAGGGTTGAAGCGAAACAAGCGTGCTGATCACCTTGTAAATTTCACCATGTCGCCGTTGGAGTCATGATGACTCCGGCCCGATAATCACACCGCGAAACGATAATCACTCCGATCGACTTGGGAAAACCGGCGGAAGCAGCGCGCGACGCGACGCGCGACGCGCTCGTTTCGGCGTCGCGGACTGTTATGATCGACTACGAGCCGAACCTGCGTATGTTATTATTGTTCGCGTGATCTACCACGCGCGCAAAGGTCGAATGACTTTGACAAGCGGCGAGACACACCCGCGAACGTGTTGTCGCCTGGTGTTTTTCATTGTTTACAACGCAGAAAAATATTGCCGTGTTAACCTGATCTAAAAGCTATCATCGGAGAAAATCACGTCAATGTCTGTCATGGGTGAAATTTCACTCCTACCCTCATATACAGGGTGCCCGGGATCTTTAGGGAACGAAAAATTGTGAAGATTAATCAGATTAAATTGAAAAGTCAAGTACTATTTTGCAAAAATCGTAATAATTATTAAGCGATAAATATGAATATATTGAACTTTAAACTCTGAATCTTGAATCTGTCGCTAGCCGTCATATAATTGTAGATTAGATCATTCTGAACAAAAAAGTCCTTTACCATTTTGCAAATAAATACGTAAATTTTCAAGTTATCAATTAAAAGAGCCGCCTTTTCGTTTCCAAAAAATCCCCCGGACACACTGAAAATATTTCTTTTTTATTTTTGAAATAAAACAAGTCAAACAAAGGTAATAAAAAAAAGAATGTTTTATTACTGTTGAATACGTATTAGACGAAAAGTAGAGAAATGTTCCTTGCAATGGATAATTTCACATTTAATCAGAACGAAATAAAATTCGCACGGAGTGAAATTTCGTGATAGTCTTTAAAGGTTGACAATATTAACCCACCTGTCTGTAGGTGAATTTCCATTCATGCGCTATTAAAAACAAATTTCGACTTTGTCCTTAAATGCCCTTAAATATCATGAAATTGCCCTTAAATAGACCTCCGCCGACACTGAAGTCTAGTGGAAAAAAAGTTAAATAAACCTAGTTTTATCATATTTCACATTTCAACGCGTTCTAACAAGTAAACCTCGGGGAATGTCAGATGCCGATTTGTTTCCAATTTTTTATAGTTATTTTTAATGTCAAAATATAAAGAGAATAAAGAGAATTACTGTTATCATTTTTAGCTTAAATTAATTTTTTCAATTTTCTCGAAATTTCTCAAGTTTTTTATTCATTTCTTGTTCATTTTTAGCAGATTTTGACGTTAAAATGAGTTTGTTGTTTGCTGGATAGTGAGCCGAAAGATTACCCAACGTCGAATGTAGCGTAAAACTGAACACTTTTTCCAACAATGACAATCACAGCCATATTAGATCCGCCATTTTGAATTTTACAAAATGGTTCTGATTCATAATCGGCGACATGTGTGTGCAAGTTTCAACAACTCAGATATATATATTTTTAAGAGATATTGTTTTAAATATGTGTAAAATGGTATACTTGTGCAAAGCTTGAAAAATTCCGAAAAAATTGAAAAAATTAATTTAAGCTAAAGATGATAACAGATTCCTTCATATTTTGACCAAAAGAAAATAACTATAAAAATTGGAAACAAATCGGCGTCCGACGTTCCCCGGGGTACTTTACTTTAAGCGACGCGTGTCCCAACCGAAGGCTTTCTTAGAGGCAAGCGCAAGCGGAGAATTGCGCGATCGGCGAATGATGACGATGATCGCCGAAAGGACGACGATGAAGAAAGGAGAAAATCATCGCCGGGTTGCCTCTGCGCGCGTTGAACTTGGGAAATTTCCGCGTGCGCACGATGAAGCGGCAGAGCAAGCCTCTTCTGCAAGCGGCGACGGAGCAACGCGACGGACGAAAAAAAGAAGACACGCGCGCGCGCGCGCGCGAAAGAGAGAGAGAGAGAGAGAGAGAGAGAAGAGGGACGAGCTAGAGAGCCTGATCGAGTCACGAAGGGGCCCGAAATGCGATTTCAGGTGTGAGCCCGGCCGATGCTCATTACAAAAATATCAATCGCCCCCGGGCTACTACAGCCGGCCGCGCGAGGTGTAACATCGCAGGGCGAGGCGGGAGAAGGGGCTAACGTGGGGGCCGCCGGTGTATTATTTACACGTGTAGAAGAGGGAGCCTTGCGGTCGCGTGGATTTCCCCCCGGCCAGTAATCGGCGGCGGCACCGCGAAGAGCGGGATAGATTAAATTGGGACAGGTAGCTGTGAAGTGAACTCAAGAGTATCGGAGTCACGTGCAGCCTCGGCGCGACCGGAAACACGCTATAAAGAGGCGGCTCCCGGGCCCAGGCTCCGCCGAGAGAATCCGCAAGCCGCTCGCGGAGTTCCGTTTGGAACGCGCGCCATTATCGTCGAAAACACGCCGCTTCTCTCGTGCCCAACTCGGCAGAGTGCCGTTTGCGAAACGAGAAATTCAACGTCCCGGCGGCGCTTCTCCGATCGATCCTCCCCATCCATGTGTACTCTACCGGCCGTTTGTTAATCGAAACGTACACGCTCGGCTGACCGTGATAAAATATCTGGCCCGTTTTGCGAATGGCCGTGTAAAATTTTTAATCCGACAAGATTTACATGGTTGCTCGCAGAATGGCAGAGCATCAATCTTTTACCCAGCAATTTTTTACCCAACCTGTATACAAATATATATATATATATATATATATAAGTAAAAAAGAAATATGTGTATGTCGCGAGTATCACGCGATCGTCGGTAGATTCAGAGAAAAAGGCAAGAGTGTCACGCGTGTGCTCCCGACGCGAGCTGCAGGTGTCCGATGAAACCGTAAGACGTTTCCGCGACCAGGTTGAGGCGAGGGACCTTTTCCGCGGTATGGAGAGTGGTGCACGCTCGATAAGTTATTTATTGGTAAATTATCGGAAATTATATCGCCCCGCGTCGGTGCTATCGTGAGTATGCTAAAACGAGCAGGTCGAGCGAGAGAGAACTGGATCTAATCCCGCTTGACAGTGTACAAGTTGCCAAACCACCTCTGGTCGCCTTTGGTGGAGAATATTTAAAACGTATAAATAACATCCGCCTTCTCCCGCCGAGCGGCGATTATAATTTCTTGCCGCGCGCTGTTATTCACGCTGCGCGCGCTCCAAAAAACCGCAAATTTCATGTCCCCGTTAATAGCTCCGGTCCTCGCTGGAATACTGTCGAATATTGCCGCCGTCGATATTCTCGAACGATCCTCTCGGCGTACCTCGATAAAGAAACGCACGTACGCGCTGCTGAAGTGCGCATGAGATAAACGTGATGACATGAAAACGACGGCTATATTCGTCGGCCAACGTCGAAACGCGCTGGACAATCGTAAGCGGCGCCCGAGAGCAGCCTGTAAAAATTCGACCTGCACCTGCACGCTATAATGGCGATCGACCGCGCACGTGTTTCTTACGTAATATCTACTTGATCCTCGGCGCTGTATAACCCCAGCTCGAAGGTAGCGAATCCAATATAGAAATTGCAAAGGCAGAAATATGTGGATATGGGTCGAAAGTAACTCGCAATAGAGACTATATGAGTTTATATAAGGTAAACATCCCAGTATCCGGCCCCTTTGAAAAAAAGAATTTACCATTTACTTTAACAATGAATGAAAATAATAATTATTCTAAAAAAACTCCGTTACTATAATATATTTGACGATTTGAGTCGGAAAAGAAATATACCCAATTTGATCCTTTTGTATAAAAATTATATAAAAATTAATTAAATAAGTATGCGCCTATGGTTTGGCAAAATAACGGTCAATCGTAAGGATAAATTCATTAAGAGGTAGCATCTATATTTATATTATTTCCCGTCAGCACGTACTAATTTTCTAATTGCGCTCAGACAGACAAATTACATCCGAACATTGAGCCACAACCTGTTATATTTCAACTGTCCGGTCACTGGTGCATCAATGCGCTTCATTACTTGTGTAAATATTTCATTAATAATAGATATACATTGATTTAAATCATTTTTCTCTACTTAAGGGAATCTCAAGTTTTCGAAGAAATGCAAATATTTATATCCAAACTATTCTTAGTATTATATATTGTATTTTTTGCGACAACCTGCGCTTTGAGGGAACTGGAGGTTGCTGAAAAGTCGTGCTCGTTTTTGACAATATTTTGCTGATATGAACTGAATAAATGTGCAAGAATGCAAATTTTAGGTATATTTATACAACATGTGAAGAGTAGAAAAATTTTGTTTATTAACAAATACTCATATAAATATACGATATAGCTGAAATATACTCTCCTTTTTTTTCAAGTTTTCGTTTTTGCAATAATATCTCGGCTCTCGGTGGTCCGATCAGAGCGAATTTTAGCTAGAAATCTTAAGGAACCTTATCATTATTCGGTGAAGCACTATAAAAAAAAATTCAAACAAAATTAACAAAATGGCAGCTATTATTAGGAAAAAATTCAAATTTTTCAGTTCTTTTACGATAAAAAAATTAATATCCCGAAATGAAATATTTTGACGGAGTTGTCCATGGTTCACCTCAGAGCCAGCTGAACAAATATTATTGCTTTAAAATTTCAAATCGACACGAAGCTCAGTTTCGGAGAAATCACCGCAAAGAGTTGAACAATAAAATTTCGAGAGAAACGCGTTTAAAATTTAAGTGGACGTATATTTATATGAATATTTGTCAATAAACAAAATTTTTCTGCTCTTCATATGTTACGTAAATATATGTAAAATTTTCATTCTTGCACATTTATTCAGTTCGTCGCAAAATATTATCAATAAACAAGCACGATTTTTCTGACCCTCCAGTCCCCTTAAATCCGTCCGGATACGGGGACATTTACCTTACACTCGCATATTTCGGCATTAATGTCAAGGTGTGTCTCTCCTGAGACAATTTCCTCCTTCCCAGCGAACTGACCGCGAGTGAATCATAGAGGGTTGCGCGCGGGTATCTCGCGCTCGCAACCGTACGGTACTTGTAAATGATTCGTGACGTCCGCGCGTGGCTAATCCTCGCGCGAGCAGCGATGCGCGAGCCCGCTACGACGCGGCGGGAATAAAAGTAAAGTATCCTGCCGGTGCATAATTCGCGGCCAGACATCTTCCTGTCCCCGCCGCAACGAGACAACGCCGCCGCCGCTGCCTGCGCAACGAGCGAGCGTCCTCGATGCAATTTGTCAGCTCCGTATCGTTGCATATGTATAAGCGAATACGCGGAATGCGCGACAGTGGAGAGAGAGAGAGAGAGAGAGAGGGAGGGAGGGAGAGGCGCTTGCACGGTGTTTTGCAAGGAATCATCCGTTAACATTCCTCGTCCTTCCCGCGGTTAATTGCCGTTCGCGCGCGTCCTCGGTTTCCTGCCGCAGGTGCGTTTTCTTCGGCACGATTACGACAATTTTGGCCCCTCGAGAAGAAAGTGATTCTCAGAGAAATTTTTAACGAGAAAAGAACAGGGAGAAAATTGTAAAAAGATTCTCCGACTAACAAATATCGAAATAGGTAACACAACTGCAAAAACGGCAGAAAGGAGAAACATATTTCATGAACAAGTATTATGAATATATATCTTTTAAACCTTCGCCGTAACTAAGTAGACGAGTCTCTCTACAATATACCAAAAATAATTGATACTGAAAAAATTAACAAGGCCACTGCGCTAGATAATAATCGCTAACGGAGATATTAAAAATCTGCTCCGCTTCAGAAATCGACAAAAACACATTCCTGACAGTTGCGGATTATTTTATTTTATCTTTGTAAGCAGAACGTAATGTTCTTTTATACACAACATACATTAAAAAATATCCTTATTAACAATGACAAACACTGATTATAGAATGTTTTTGTTATGTTTCTCGTGTTAATATCGATGATAAATTCTTTTACTACTTTTCCCGTGTTCCTCGCTAAAAATGCGTTCATTTCGAGGGGCCAAAGTTATCGTAATTTCCCCGTCGCTTATCTTTGTTGCGCCGCCGCGGATATTTTCAATAATATCCAGCATCGGCGAGCGTTCTTTCTCTCCCTTCGCGATCGTGTCTGTCCAGCTGCTGTCCCGACGTCGTCGCCGTCGCTGGGACGGAGAAGAAGCTTGCGCGGGCGCATTGGCGATTTGTTAGATGCGGTAACCCGTCATCTGCTTGCTCACTTGCTCGCTCGACGTCGCGAATTCAGGAAGCGACTTGGTCAAAATGGATGATGATATCGCCGCGCGCGATGGCGGGAATGGGCGGCGGCAGCGGCGGCGGGGCACGCGCAAAGAACGTGCGAACGATTTGAGATCATCCGAGCAGATAGTCACACGCTCCGCGCGTCGGCTCATCCGTCCGCTCGAGAAGGTCTTTCTTGCCAATTACTTCCTCGTGCGTAAGAACGACGGAATCCGGGGGATTTTCATCCGCGGGCGCAAAATCGTCGCGTCACTCGCGCGGCCGCCGCTCCCTTGCCTCTTCCCCTGTTCTCTCTCTCTCTCTCTCTCTCTCTCCCGACCCGCGTCCACGTAGACCCGCGGCCGGGCTCCTTCCTGCCTCGGAATCGGCCCTAGATCCCGGACTTTTTTCCCGCTCTCGCCACTTTCTTGCGCGCATTCCTGCCGGCAAGTATGCACCACCAAGCGAGCGAGCGACTGACCGAGGCGATCGTCGTCGGATCGTCCGATCGATTGATCGGCCGAGACCCGGCGCGACCGCCAACTGCAAACTGCGAGCGATAGCGGACGACCCGCGCGCGCAAGCAACGACCGACACAAAGTGTCGTCGTGGGAGAAAAAACGCGATCAATGATCCTTGCAAGGCGCGACCGCCCGAGAAGAAACGAGTGCGAGCGCGGCTGCAGCGTTCCGTCGCGTCATCTCTCGCGCAGGAGAGAGGAGAGCCAGAGGCAGAGGGGAGAGGAGAGATAAACGCGTTCGCTACAACTCCGGGGTTGACCCTCTGAGAGCGCTGCGGCAAGAGGGAAAGTTGCAGATTACCGGGCAGAAAAATAAAGTGAAGAAGGTGGAAGAGGAGGAAGAGACGCACAACAACGTTTTTGTACAACAACGAGATAGTCAAACGACGAGAAGATATAAAAATGAAAAAAAAAACAAGTGGATGAATCCTGTTTACTGGAATTCCACGTTGGATGTCTACGAGAGAGATTGCGCGCGGCTCACCGTAATGCTTCGTGTCTCCTTACAGGAGTGTCTCCTTGCAGGACGGCGAGGACTGCGCTGCCGTTCTCTCGGAGAATGAAATGAATTTGTAGAGAATGTATAGAGAGAAAGAGAGAGAGAGAGAGAGCAAAAGGGCATTTACGGTGCCTGCGCATTTAGCTGACTGAGGGAGGGCCAGCCGAAAAAGAGAGAGAGACAGAAAGAGAGACGCGTCGCGCAGGACCTCGCGATTATTTTCACCTGCGATTATTTTCAGTCGCGGCTCCCACCCGGACGTGTCCGCTCGCCGGTGTAATCGATCGACTCTTGCTTTCAGCCGCTCGCCGTATCGCCAACTCGAAACGCGAGATTCCGGTCTGGCCGAGGGGCTCGATGGCGCGCGCGCGCGTTTATCAGCGGACTTTATATTATAAATTAAGAGAAAGTATATACGCACATACACGTATATAGGCCAGAGGCAAATTGGAGCTGAACTATCAGGGTTGTATCAGCGGTCGGAAAGCATCGAGTTGACATAGATGATAAGTGACAGGAGGCCGCGGCTTGCCGCGCGTGCACGTCCAGATTAGTTACTCTAATAAAGATCGCGCGCGAGCGCTCGGTATCATGAGAGGAATAATTAAGTAAGCCGCGGAGCGCGACTCGCGGCGAAAATGAGAAGGAGGAGCGAGAGGGACGGACGCTGACGTATAAACGCGTCGGCGCGATCGCGTGCGCGGCGATAAATTTTCGCGTGAAAGCCGAACCGACGAGGCCGGATCTGGAGCGGCTGTCTGCGCGTTATCTCATTCCGCGGGGGGAACATCTAATTGCCGCGTGTTACGTTACACCTCCGTGACCGGGCGTAAACATTTGTACCGCTCATGACTCGAAATCCGCTCTGCACCCCTGCGAGCGCTTATGCAACCCTGCGCTGAGTCCACCCGACGTTTCTATTCGCGTCGAATCACTCGCGTTATCCGCGAGATCGCGAGATCGCGATACTCGCTATAGTCATTCCGCCGTGTCTGCCTTCCCTCCCTCCTCCCCCCCCTCTCTCTCTCTCTCTCTCTCTCTTTCCATTTCGCGACGACTATCGCAGATATCGAAAGGGAGACAGCGGCGCGTTAACTTCACGATCACGTGGCGGCTTTTGTGTCTCGCCAATTTGTGTACCGGCACGTCGATCGGTATCGCCGGGCGATTTTAACAATGGGTATTAATACCGATCAGTCGTAAAGACACCACGCTCGGCCATGTTCGGCGCCGCGCTTGATAAAGCCGCTGAATTATCGCCGGAACGGGCGCCTGCCTGCACACGCTCGGTGCGCGCTTGTCGCGCTTGTACCGAGCGTTACGCAGTCAATGTCGGTGTCATTATCGCGCCCGGCGAGGAACGGCCTGATCCGGGGCGACGATCTCTCTCTCTCTCTCTCTCTCTCTCTCTCTCTCTCTCTCTCTCTCTCTCTCTCTCTCTCTCTCTCTCTCTCTCTCTCTCTCTCTCTCTCTCTCTCTCTCTCTCTCTCCGCCGAGGATCGGGACGCAATTTCCAGCGCAACAATCAGCGTCAGGCTACGACGAAGGCGCTCGTCGAGAGCGCGAGAGCCCCAGAGTGTACGATGCATTCGGGGGACAGAGCGAGGTGCGTATCTCTGCGACGATCGGAAGGAACTCGAGGACGCGGTCGAGGAGAGCTTCCGCGCTCTCCTCGGTAGTGACCGACGCGGAGGTACGCGCCGCGCCGCGCATTTTTCTCGGTTTCCAGGTCGCGCTGTTAATACCTCCGACGTCCGCCCCCTGACGTATCGCAGTGAAAGCTAGGTGTGGAACAAGAGGCGTGACAAATCGCAGAATTGGGTCGGCCAATGCACGAGGACTCGCGTGCGGATAAGTGCGTGTACACACCGGCGGCGAAACCGGCGCGATACGCGCGCCCGAGGTCGCGGTATCTCGCTGCCGCATCGCGAGCGTACACACTCGCCTCCATTAAGATCCGTAATCTGCGCGCGACGAGAAACGCTCGGGCGAATCTCGCTCTGTATTTCAGCCACAATCGCGGCAGGTCGTCGCGCGGGGAGCCGCTCTCGCCGATTGCGCGATCGTCGATTCTACGGCCGATCGATCTCCGATAAGGCTTGCGATAGACACACACACACACACACACACACAGCCGTCTCTACTCCGGCTCGTAGAATCTGCGAATTGAAACACCGCCCACGCTGCCTTGACAGCTGGACGAGCTCGTTTGCGGCTCGACCTCTCGACTTGAACCGACGCAAAAATGGATTTTCTCGAAAGTTGTGTTGAGCTTTGACAATTCGCCGCTTCGAGTTTATATTTTTCCTACCAAGCCATATATTTCAGTCTCTCGTAGAACTTTTTACATTCCCTTCAGTCCTGGATTTTCAAATCGAGTAGAGCGCGACCCCGAAAACATCTCGCTACTCCATTTCAGAAATAAGGTCCTGATAAGGCTGAAAGCATAAGGCTGAAAGTAGGATGCCCTAAAAACGGATGCCTCATTATTATATCAGATCAGGCCCCGAGATGCATCTTTTAGGGATACTTTAGATTTTACGAAATAAGGCTTTGAGAAGGGAAACTGATGAGGGGGCTTTCGAAGGATTTATTAGGGATGCTTTAATTTAATAAATAAGACTGATAGAGAAAACTGATAAGGGCCTTAGAAGGATCTTTCAGGGATGCCTTAGATTTTATAAAATAACGCTTTAACATGAAAAATTGATGTGGGCCTTAGAAGGATCTTTTAAGGATACTTTAGATGTACAAAATCAAGTCTTGTTATAGAAAATTAATAAGATCTGAAGCGTGTAATAAAATTGTCATAGTTTTAGTTTAGATACGCTCTCTGTCTGGTTCTTTTAAAGATTTTTTAATTATACCGCAATTAAAATCAAATTTTATTAGTTTTATTAGTTGCCGTATTCATTAGTTTCTTCCAAGGATTTTTCTAGTATTGCCTTCGTTTTGAAATGCAGCAAACTTTAATAAAAATAGTAGCATAATTTTTATGTATAAAGAATGCTGTATTTTATATTGTAAAGTATGCTATATTTACAAAATAAAAATTCTCGTTGTATACTAACAAGGTTATAAAGAAACAAAGAAATTACAGTCTAAATTTCTTGAAATGAAAAGAAGGAATATTTTTACTCAAGCAATAATAAAAATACTCCCTTATAAGACCCTATTAATATTACCTTATAAGGCTCTGTTGATATTGCCTTATAAGGATCCGTTAAACCATGCATTTCCCGAGCAGAAATCAAATACGGCAATTTTTTATGCCTGATATGGCATGACTAGGCAAGCCATAAGAAGGCATTATGAGTGGTCCTTATCCGGTCGGAATGTGGCGATTGTCTTGCAATATTTTCCGGATTATACCCTGACTAGCAATGACGTCATTATTTGGATGCCTGATTTGGTCCTGATGGACATTTGATCAGGTTTCTCGATTTCAGGCAATTTTATCAGGGCATTATGCAGCAGTGCGTTTCACTCCTCATTACGTGCCGGATCCAATAAATTTATGCGGGTCCTATTTGAAATTTGGAAACCGGACTGGGTTTTAATACGGCCGTGCGACGATGTTCTGCTCGGGTTACCCGAGGCAAAAACCTAAGTCACACGAGTCATCATTAAATGCGATACATGCCCAATTCCATTGTTCTTTTCTATTTGCGAATGCTCCGCGTCATATTTTCAATGCTCCAAGTCATAATCAGCTCATAAGTTGCTGTCAGACGTGTCATCCAAGTGCACCTTGTCATATTTTGTAGCATTATGTCATACAAGAGCTCTTTCGCGGAAAGAGAGATGAATGCTCTAAATGCTAGCTACCTTAATTATAAATGCTCAAAATGCTCCTCGTTAAAAAGATTAATAAAGAATTAATATTTTATTTAAGATTTTGTATTTTACATTTTATTTGGTTTCAGTTTTACAAATTGGATTTGAATTTATATTTCTTTTGTAGATTCTACATAGATACGTACATACATACATACATACATATATACATACACACACACACACACACACACACACACATATATATATATATATATATATATATATATACAGGGTGCACGATTTATCTGAAGACATTGAAATATCTCGAGAACTATGCATTGGATAAAAAAAAGTGGTAAATGAAAGTTGTTAGTCTCGAAGGGGGACATCCAATGATACCAAACTCGACCTCCCACTCCATCCCCTGGGGGTGGGGGTTGGGGGCAACTTTGAAATCTTAAATGGAAACCCCCATTTTTTATTGCAGATACGGATTCTACGCCATAAAATACGTAAATTTTATCCGAAACTTTTTTTTTGATTCGTGATAGATGGCGCTGTAATCGCAAAAAATTATATTTTCTGCAATTCTCCAGAAATGATCATTGGATTGAGAAATAAAAAATACCTGTTCAATATTTTTAAAGAACATAATAAAAGTTATTCCCCCCCATCCTCTCGGGGTAGGGTAGGTGATAACGTTCAAATCTCAAATGGGGACCCACATTTTTCATTGCAGAATTTGCCTTTTATAATAAGCCGTAGTTCGCCATACACCCACAGTGGCGCGTCGAGCAGTTCTCTCTTCGATTCGGGTTCCCATTTGAGATTTGAACGTTACCACCCACCCTACCCCGAGAGGATGGGGGGGAATAACTTTTATTATGTTCTTTAAAAATATTGAACAGGTATTTTTTATTTCTCAATCCAATGATCATTTCTGGAGAATTGCGGAAAATATAATTTTTTGCGATTACAGCGCCATCTATCACGAATCAAAAAAAAAGTTTCGGACAAAATTTACGTATTTTATGGCGTAGAATCCGTATCTGCAATAAAAAATGGATGTTTCCATTTAAGATTTCAAAGTTGCCCCCAACCCCCACCCCCAGGGGGTGGAGTGGGAGGTCGAGTTTGGTATCATTGGATGTCCCCCTTCGAGACTAACAACTTTCATTCACCACTTTTTTTTATCCAATGCATAGTTCTCGAGATATTTCAATGTCTTCAGATAAATCGTGCACCCTGTATATATTTCTATTCTACTTCGTTTTTCATTTTTCAAGTACTGAAAAAAATGATTCAGACCGCAGTACAAGTGATTTACTTCCACAGCAGCAGAGTTCCTCACGTGACCAACTACTTCAACTTGACTCAATTCCTCCATTATCAGCGTCTCAGAATAATACACCGATTACAAAACATTTTACGTGTACACCTCAATCTCTTCCCATTCTCACACCGTCATGAGTATCTTGGAATCAAAGTGACTAGCTAACTCCAACAAATTTAAATTTTCAGACACAACCGCTCCCGCATACCACAACTCATATTTGATTTCTTTTTCAAACCCTTTGGGACCATCAGATCTCAGATGTCATTCGATAATCCACAATTTAAAAACTTTATTGCTCAATGTTTCAGAGAATTTACACAGCAATCATCGGTTCCCAATAATTATGAACAATCATCATTTATGTCTATTTTTCAATTTTCGAATCCAGAATTGAACATAAATTATATTGAAAAAGAGAGTCAAAACACATATCACACTATGTAATAAAATTTGTTCTTATTATAAAATATTTTACAATAAATAAATTTATCATTCAAAAACTTCAACTGAGCAATTCATTATTACACACAATAAATCTTTCCTTCTCGAGGAGGGAAGGCTAGAAAATACAGTCGAGTTTAATATTTTTGCTTATGTATCTATTCTACTGAGTAGGAACTACCACATTTATCAAATATGAAAAAAAATTTTAATTAATTATTACTATTTCCTTTATGTAAATGTGGTATCTCTAGCTTCGATAGAACAGCACATAAGTAAAAATATAATCTTGGCTGTATTTTTCTGGCTCTTCTCCTCCTCGGGAAACGAAACGTGCGATACCAAAACTTTGAGCACAAGGAGCATTTGTAACTTTTATCATCAGCAGCATATGGAGCACATAGAGCACGTGGAGCATGAAATTTTGGACAAGAAAGTAGAATTTTCAGCACTCATAAGTGCTCTAAAGTTGCATTTGTTCAAAAGGCAGCTTTTGGAGCACAGGCTTTTCCAATATATTATGAAATGAAGGAATGCTATAAATGCTACGCCTATCTTTTGAGCATTTGTATGACATAGGTTTTTGCCTCGGCAATTGTTACATGTATTGCCTTTGTCTTTCTTTCCCTACTAGGGCCCGGTTAATGTTAGGGAAAAATAATCAGGCCCTACCAGAGAGCCCTATTAATTTTTCTACTCGGACACGTCGGGCGGGCCGGTCGCGAGGCGAGTAATCGACGAGGAGGAAGACGATCCGCGGCACCCGACGGGAAATCGCACAAAGCCCCGGTCGCCCTCGTCCTTCCCCGTCGGACGCGAAGCGGCTCGGCGCGCGCGTCCACCGCACCGGCGCCGGCGAAATTATAATGCGCACGAGTGTACGCAGCGCAGCGCGAATGTGCGCGTGTACGCCTCGCGCTCGCACGCGGAGCCCGTGATTAATCCCCGCGCGCACGCCCATAATTCGCCCCTGAATTGCCTCGTAAACGGGTCGGTCAGACGGATTAAATGGGAGCTTTTCAATGCGGCTCCCGGTCTTATCTATCCGAGTCCGTGTTATTAGTCCTGGCACTCGGGCATAAATTGATATATACATGTCGCGCACCGGGAGACTGGTTTGCGCGGCGGCGGCGGCGGCGGCGGCGGCGGCGGCGGCGGCGGCGGCGGCGGCGGCGGCGGCGGCGGCGACGGCGGCGATCTGGTGCCTCACACCCGATGGCTTTTTCGCAGCGTTGTTAATTAACGCGCTCCGCTCCGACGCGCGAGTCGACGATAGAGAGCCCGCGACGAATAATGTAATTCGAATCGATACCATTTAAGTCGCGACGTAAATCGCCCCGCCGCGCGTCGATCGCCGGCTCGATTCGTTCCGAAAAACGCGGCCTCTAATGACTCGCGTAAACGCGCCGAGTCGCTGGTTACGGGCGATTAAGTGTGCCCGATAAGACGAAGCAATTAAGAGCACCGCTGAGAGACGCTGTTACATTGCGCAATTGGCGGAATTTCGCGCGAGTGCCATGCGACACCGCGAGCGTCGTATCAGAGGAGACAGGGAGGAGCAGAGGGAAGAGAGCCCGTATAGAAATTTCTTAGGATTTTCCCAGTTACGGTTTAGATTCCAACTAGAATACCCAAATTTGTCCCGAAACAGGTTATCCCATCACGATACTAATTAGAAATCCCATTCTTGTCCCAAAAATGGGTTCTCTATCGAGAATCGGAACAGAAATAACGTGTAAATTCCAACCTTTTTTTATTTATACAAATGCTTTTTTTTTTTCTTAAATTGTTCCGTATTCGGACGTAATACATTTTCGTTTTGTACAATGTATAGAATATATTTTAATACTTGAAGATAATTTGATTAATTCGTACATGTGTAAATTAGATGAGCTTGTCGGATATTTATATATATTCTTTATTTTTTTTAGCTTGAAAGCCTTCTATTAATATTTTTTCGTAATTATTTCTCTCGCAAACAATTTGAGTTATTTTAAAAATCGAATTAATATATATATATATATAATATATATATATACGTATATTAATATATATATATCATATTATTAATTCGGTTATATATATGCATTATTGTTGTATATATAAGAGATAATTATTATATATTAATATTTACAATAAAAAATATATATGATTTCAAATATTCATTTATTTTATAAAAACTTCTCACGAAATATTGCTTCAAGTATTTATGCTTTAAATGTTTACATTTTGCAAGTATATCTGTGTATGCATATATATGTAAAGTATAAATATTTAAGGTATTGTACATCTCATTCTTATCATAGAATACGTAAAATGAAAACCAGAAACATTTTTGGGAGTGACCAAACAGAATCTGTTTGTGTTTCCCAGTGTTTAGAATCGCATTTGTAAAACATTACACTTCTAACTAGAATCTGTATAGATTTCCCAGTTAGAATTACCCAAACATATTTTGGGGAATCGGGATAGAATCCAAATAGATTCCAAAACATTTTCTATACGGGAGGGAGAAAACAGCGCTCGCGCGAGCGCGCGCTCTGTAATTACGTAATGAATATAATCGCGCGGTTTTCCGGCCGACGTTCATGAAGACGTTCGCCGCTCGAGATGACACTCCGGAGATGGACGATGCGAGAGGCGAGATTCGCGACGACTGAAAGCGAGCGTGCGCTGCTGCGCTGCGGCGCGCGAGCTGCTCTTCTAGAAGACTAGTCAAACTAGTGTAACACGAACGAGGACGCGGGCAAGAAGGAGGGACTATTGTTGTTCGCGGTCGGCAAACAATAGTCGGGCACGCTTCCTTTGCCAGCGCGAAAAATAATCCCGCTTTGTCTATGATGTACAGCCACAATGCACCGTCCGCTCGTGCAGACTCTGTAGACGCCGTTCTCTCCCCCCCCCCCTCTCACTCACCCTCTCTCTCTCTCTCTCTCTCTCTCGCGCGCGCGCGCGCGGCATACGTCGTTTTCAGGGTGAACCCGCGTTCCCACACTGTCCTTCTGCCTGAATACTGCGTTGCTCCGTCATACGAAAGCGATACCGAGTCGCACGCGGCGGTGTCCGAGAAATCTATAAGACTCGTGAGTAAGCTAAACCCCGTCCGCTAATCTCAGGTATCACGACAGTTCGCCGAGAGACAGAGGTGGTGACGTGTTTTCATCGTTAAAATATTTAAAACGCGCGTGTTATTGCAGCATTGAGAAGAAATTCCGGTTTGTGCGAGAGCGAAACGATTTGTCGCGGCAAACACAGCGGTGCGAAGCGCATTGATAAATTTTTATATGCCGGCTATTTTTTCTTAAATGAATAAATTTTATATAATAAATATATATAAATAGATAGAATAATATACAAATAGATAAGTTTATATGCCAACTATTTTCTCTTTTTTATTTATTAGATAAGGTTGGGATTTCACATCGATCTTCCTCGTCGACGTACCTTCGCGAGTTGCGCGCAGTTCTCAGCTGATCTTTCGACGTCCAGTTTTTACACACCGAATCGGTGATAACGCGAGACCGAGTACGCCCGAGGTATCTCCGTCGGCCGGAGATTTCCACGCTCCGCGCGTCTCCTCGGCGCGGCATCAGTTTCATCGCACCGGCGCACTCAGCGTTGTTATTAATTCATTCATAATACCGGCTGGCGTGTACCGTAATCCATTGCGACTGAAACGCCCCGTCGTCATTAAAGCATGATAACGAGGCCCGCGGGCGACGATGAACCGGTGCTTAACGTAACTCCTGTTAGCCGTCCGTTTAACTTTCTTAACCCGACACGCCGACGACACCTGCCCCAGAGCGAAAGAGGCATTTTGCCGCAGCGGCATTTCCGCGGCGCGAGTCCGCGTATCGGCCGTCGTCGGATCTCAGCCCGATTACATCTCCGAACATCTCGCACGCAACGTTCCAACGACCGTCCGCCTCCCATCGAGCGCGCGGAATTTCCGCACGCGGCCGCCGCGCCCGAAGAAGGAGAGACCAAGCGAGCGCGCGCGCGCGCGCATGGTAATTTTCCTATCAGCCATAAAATGATTACGCGCCACCACGAAGCAGAAAAATTAATAGGACCCTTTGGTAAGGGTCTGATTATTTTCCCCTAGCATTAATCGGGTCCTACTAGAGGTAGAAAGACACAGGGCTCTACAAGGTGTGTGTCTACAACAAATGGTTTAACGGGTCCTTATAACGGGCAACATCAACAAGGCCTTGTAAGACAATATTAATAGGGCCTTACAAAGAAATATTTTTATTATTGCCCGAGTAAAAATATTCGTTCTTTTCATTGCAAGAAAAGACTGTAATTTCTTTATTTCTTTTTGTAACCCTGTTAGTATACAACAGGAATTTTCTGTTATAAAAATTTAGCATTCCTTGCACATAAAAATCCTGCTACTGTTTATATTAAAGTGTGCTGCATTTCAAAACGAAGGCGATACTAGAGAAATCCTTGAAAGAAAGTAATGAACACGGCAACTAATAAAACTAACAAAATTTGTTTTTAATTGTATAATAATGGTATAATTAAAAAATCTTAAAAAAGAAAGAACCAGATAGAACGTACCTACTGAAACAATATTAAATTGACAATTTTATTACACGCCTCAACTTTTCGTAATTTTCTATAACAAATTTCGATAAAAAATTTTCTATAACAAAACTTGATCTAAACTATATCTGAGGCATCCTCTCTCAAAAGATCAGCTCTCCCAAAAGGTCCACCCACAGATCAGTTTCCCATATTAAAGCGTTATTTCGTAAAGCCTAAGACATTCTTAAAAAATCCTTCTAACGCCCTTCTCAGCTTTCCCTATCAAAGCCTTCTTCTATATCTCGTAAAATCTAAGGCGTACCTAAAAGATCCATCTCGGGGGCCTGATCTCGGGGGCGGTAATAATGAGGCATCCCTTTTTAGGGCATCCTATTTTCAGCCTTATGCTTCATGAGGATGGCCCTAGCAATTTTGGCTCGGGACGCATTGCGAAGGATCGTCCGGCGCGCATCGACGTGGTGATGCGTCGATCGCAACGGAAGTTTGAAGTGCGCGCGCGTCGGAAGGAAATGATCCTCAGCGCGCCGCAGAAAAAGCTAATGTCAATCGATGGGAAAGCGCGGTCACGCGCGCCGGCCGCGGCGCGGCGGCTCGATCTCGGCAGAAAAATCCGCGCCGGCGTGAACGAGCGAGATAATGCCTTTTTGCCTTTCCGAGGCGTCGCGCCGGGGGCGATTTTTTGATTAGACGCGGCGGAGCGCGGTTCTCACAGGCGAGCTAACGAGAATTTCTACATCTGGGAAACCGCCACCCGCTTTCAATGCCCCCGCGGCACCGGCAAAAACCACCGTGACTCAATGCTGCGGAGAGAAATCGGGCGACAGATCGATCGGCGCGATCGACGGGTGGTAAATCCACGGCGTCTCGATGCAGACGCGCAGACACGCTTCTTAATCTCGTCGCCACTTGCGCCCCGCTGCTTCTAAGCCCGCTGCTCTCGCTCTTTATTACCGCCGCGCTAAAACCGACCCTCCCCCGCACTCTCTCACGTCTCTCGTCCTCGTGATTCACCGACGCGCGAAAGCGAAAGCGCGCTCTATCTCATCTATCTCGTTGCGCGTAAGTGGATAACGCTCGTGACCGAGTCGGCTTTTTCGGCGGACGCGCCCTAATTGGATCACCCACGTTTCGCGGAATCACCCGCCGCCCCGCCCCGCCCCGCCGGTGCTCCGCGGAAAAAAAGGATCGCGTCGTAGGAGGTCCCGCCGGGCCGGGGATAGATTTATTAATTTCATGGAATTGTTTTTCACGTGTCCCTCTCGGGACACTGCATGTGAGAATCGCACGGGGGGGCCCCCGCGGGCCCTGATCAAGCGGAACCCCCCACAGGCCGTGCCGAATCTCGGCTTCCCGTTCTCTAAACCGTGCGCGAGAACCTCGGCTGGAGCGAGAGCGCCGCTCTCTAGGCGTCTAAGCTCGAAACTCAGCCGGCCGTCTCGTCCTTACGATATATGCGTGTCGCGCGACAGAGAAACGTCGACGTGTTGCTTTTTCTTGCGTTTCGAAGCGTGCGCCGCTCAGCCGAGCGTTCTCACGACGAGGATCCAGAAGATCGTCCGCTCCCGCGACCTCCACGGCGCGAGTATCAACGAGCGAGTACGATCGACAAGAGGGGAAATGCTCCAATTTCCGCAAGTGAATTTTCACGACGAAGAGGCACGAAGACAGAGAGAGAGAGAGAGAGAGAGAGAGAGAGAGAGAGAGAGAGAGAGAGAGAGAGAAAGACGATCATCGGTCGCTGTCTTGCGGCGCGCGGCGTCGCCCGGGTACGGCGATTTCCGGGTACGGGCCCGTCGCATCCGCGAGACACGCGCATTGTGTGGAAAAAAGGAGGAGAGGAGAAAGGTGAGAAAGAGGAACCGGCGCGCGAGGGAGCGAGAAAGAAACGCCAAATCGGTGCACCGAGCGGCGGGGTCAGGCCGGCCGTCCGGGTGGTGAATGGCAGCGTTTAAAGCGGCTTAAAGTCAGCGCCGACATATAATCGGCCCTGTCGATCTTCGGAGGGCCCCGCGCGCCATAATCCGCCGAGCGCGAGATGAACACGTTGAGGCCCCCATTCAGGCCCCGGCAGGACTCTCTCTCTCTCTCTCTCTCTCCCCCCCCTCTCTCTCTCTCCCCCCCTCTCTCTCTCTCTCTGCCGTCCCGTTGCCGATCTTGGCCGCGCGTCGGCATTGATCATTGTGTCCCACACGATACGGCCCATAATGGGCCCACGTCGCTTCCATCGTTGTCCGGTGCTGATACGAGAATAAAGACTGTCCGTGGCTCGTCGATGGGCCCGCTTCGTCGCCCTGCATCGGCCCGTCCGTCCGACGGGGTCCTACGATCGCGGCCCGGCCGCGTCTCCTCGATCCTCTCTCATTGTGATCGCGGGCGCGCGGACGACGTGCGGAACCGTACCGGCGCGCAGCGTCCGCGTGTTTCCCCGTCATCCAGTCGCGGCCCCGACGTGAATCCCCGATACACGTCCGCGCGCTCGCGCTCCAGATAAGATCGTGATCGATGGTGCGCGCGATCGATATTTCGCCCCGTGGCCGCTCTCTCTCGTCTTCTTTGTGCTCGCCCGGGAAAATTGGGCGTTTCTCCGCGCGATGTTGCGCAACCCTCCCTCGCAACCCCGCCTCGCTTAGGCACCCTTTCTTCTGTCTTCGGCCGGCGAGAGCCGCTCGCGCGAGAATAACTTGTGTAGGCTCACGGCGATGAGACACAGTGTATCATGCGAACAACGAAGAGAGAGAGAGAGAGAGAGAGAGAGAGAGAGAGAGAGAGGGCAGAAGGAGAGACGAAAGTGTCGCCCGTTGCGCTGCGGAAAAGTGAGCGTCCGCATAATGGAAGGAAAGAAAAAAGGAATTAAGGTCGCGTCTCCGTCGACGGTAATCACTGTCGCAAGAGCAAGGGCCGGGTATCTAGGCGCAAGAGGAGAAATGCGTAAGAAGCCACCACACACACACACACACATACACACGGGATGTCGGGATAATACTCATTATAGTCGAGTCGTTATTACGTACAAGTCCGGCAAGTCGGTCGGCCGGCCGGCGCAACGCGAGCCGGAAGGACGACTCCCGCGTGTCTGCTTTTCCTGCATGAATGAAATGTAATTTGAGCTTACTCAAGTACCCGTATTTTCATTCATCCCGCATTAAGGTACGAGCGGCTTCTCGTGAGTGTCTCTCTCTCTCTCTCTCTCTCTCTCTCTCTCTCTCTCTCTCTCTCTCTCTCTCTCTCTCTCTCTCTCCCTCTTGGTCTCCTCGTGCAATCGCGTGCGCGCGTCCCCATGGATGCTCCCCGTGTGGTCGATCGACCGACCGAGAGAGATCCGCTGACGTCGAGCGCGGTTCTCTGCTGCTCTCTCTCTCTCTCTCTCTCGAATTTTAGCTTCTAGTCATTATTTTCACGGCAGAAGAGAGAGAGAGAGAGAGAGAGAGAGAGAGAGCATCGTCGTCGTAGCCGCGACTTTTCCTTCGGGAAAAAGTTTTCATCTCGGATGTGAAAATGCCGATTCGACGTTCAGTGGGCTCTGGCAACCAGAAAAAAAAATATAAAAAAAAAAGGAGAAAGGAGAAGAAAAAGCGGCTATCGATTCCCAACGCTTCATTCTGCGACACATGCGTGTGTGCGTGCATGCGTGTTGGACGGCGCGGCGCCACCGTTATCATCGCGGAGCGTTGCAGAAAATTCGAGTCGCTCCTCAGATGGGAAGCCACCTAGGCGGCCTTTAATTTGACGCGACGCGTCAAGGTGACGTCGAGGTAGGGGAGCGGAGCGGCAGAGAACGCCGGGCAAGAGGGGGCGGGAAGGGGGTAAAAATCGGTGAGGAGGAATCATGGCTGGATGCACTCCCTCCCTGTGTTCACGCACTTTTACCGTCGCCAGCGGTATCGGCATTGCCCCCGCGTTTTTCGAGGGAACGACGGGCGGAGGCGGCGGACGGGGGGCAGAGGGAAGAAGAAGGGGGCAGGGGACGACCTGTTGAGCGTCGTCGTGTCGGGAGAGGAATTGCGTGTTTCGTGCGACGTATCGCATGTAACGCAGTGTGTGTATGCTGCTTGCAATGAAAAATTGCAAGCGAGGCGACGCAAGCCGCACGACGATTGCCGCGCGCGGTTGAGAAAAAGCCGACTTGCAATTCGCCGGCAAGAAACATCCGGCCACTTCCGGCTGGGCACCGCTCCTTCCGCAACGCTCGGTCGTGGTCGTACTTTTCAGCTGCGCAATACGTACGAAAAACGCAACGAAACGGGGACTCGCCGGCAGAACCCTCGTTAAAATTTCCCTCAATCTTTCCTCCTCCTCCTCCTCCTCCTCCTCTTCCTCCTCCTCCTCCTCCCCCTCCTGCCGCGCGGGTTCACGTCAAAATAGATATGCTTCGGTTTATAAGAATTACGGTTCGTAGCGTTTCTTCCACCGAAATCCCGAGACTATTTTTCAGGCAAATTCAACACACTTCAACTACCGCGTCATCTTCGTAAACGCCATACATCTCTCTCGTCGCGTTTTTACTTTCCCGCGCGAAAGTATAAATCTTTCCTTCTGTTTGCAGATGGATGTAAAAAATGAGCAAGACGGAATCGATTCGCGACTGGGTGGTTAAGCCGCGCCGCAAACTTTTGTTGCAATACAATATTGAAACAGACACAAAATTCAGCGATTGCTGAAAGTCATCGCGTGCGGGTGAAACGACGCACATAAAAGTCTCGATAAACACGTTAAAAAAAAAAAACAATGACGCAATCGCTGTACGAGAAACATCGCGTTCACGAGAAACACGCTAATGTCTTCGTAAAAAGGATCAAAGAGTTAACACGCAAATGGCGTTTGATACTTTTCGCTCCTCCCACTCTCTCTCTCTTTTTCTTTCTCGGTCTCTCTCTCCCTCTCGGAGCAATTTCTTCCGGCTGTCAACGAGTAGAAATCAAAGCAAAACAATATGCTTTCTTGATACGTGCCGCTTGCGGCGCTCCACTTTCTCTCGCGTCTCCTTCTCTAATGGCACTCATTAGGATCATTTATAATGACCAACGGCCGCGCACTTGCGGCCAACGACAAATTGCATTTTACATAACGTCCCTACCCGACACACACACACACACACACACACACACGTTCTCTCATCCTCTCGCGAGGACACGCGTCCGTATAAAAAGAGAGAGCGGCGCGGCGAGCGATCGACAGTTCGACTCGATGCGATTCCCGAAGATGGCAAAGCTCGCGATCGTCGCGATCGTCCTCCTGGCGAGCACCGGCGGCTCACTCTCTCAGAGAACAATCAGGGCTACGTCGACGAGCACAGGTGAAGGATATTTCACGTCACTCGGCTACAATTCGTAGGGAGAAACTATAACCGCGCTTGTTCCGCTTGCACTTGTAATTAACTTTTCATTGCCGAGCAACCGGCGCTCCTCAAAGTGAGAGAGAAAGAGACCGTTACATGTTTCTGTTCGATTGCAAGACGCGAACGTGGAGGCCATCAGGGACATTCTGCGGAAGGTCTCGAGCGGGGAGTCAAGCGCGAAGGACGACGCGAGCCTGATCGAGATCATCAAGGAGGAGATCGTGAAGACCGCGGAGGAGATCAAGACGCCGGAGGGATCGATCGAGGCGGCCGCCAGGAAGGCGCAGTCACTGGTCGCCGCGTTGACCTCGGCGTACACCTCGGCCATCTACAAGTCCAAATCGCCCGAGGACGGCCGAGAGAATTTCGCGCGCTTCCAGACCACCGTCCAGGCGATCGTCGACTTCATCAAGCAAGGCCAATTTCTCGCGTATGACGCGACACCCGGCAGCGCGCGATAGATACGCGCGCACGGTTCTCCGAGCTGACGAAAAAACCCCGTCCGTCCAAATGCTGTCGAATGTTATACGCGTTTACCGGCCGCCCGCGATACAAATGTACCGCGGAGAATCGATAAATATAGTTGTGAGTTAATTAGCAAAGCTCGCGCACAGTTTATTTCCTTTCGAACCAGCGCGACGCTTGCGCTTGAAATTGGGTGTTCCCTCAGGGCGAGAGAGAGAGAGAGAGAGAGAGAGAGAGAGAGAGAGAGAGAGAGAGAGAGAGAGAGAGAGAGAGAGAGAGAGAGCGAGAGAGAGAGAGAGAGAGAGAGAGAGAGAGAGTGGGAAGTAAGAATTGTTATTTCCGCGTATCCGCGGAGAAGAAAAAAACATGTTCACTTTTGTGCCGTATATTACGCCCTTCGGCGATCGTTTATATTATTTTGCCGGCAAGACGAGCACGGCGGTAACGCAGAATTATTCCTGCTGACGTACGACTCAGCCGGACGATCCATTGTAAAAGCGGCGGTGGGCTCATAATCTGGCGATGTAGGATCTTTCCAACCCGGGGCTGACCGGAACTGCGCCTATGCTCTTTCGCCGGAAGCGCCGCTGCCACATGTAGTAATATAAATTATAATGCCCTTACGGTTTTTCCTTTTGTGGATTTGCATTTAAAACACCGGAATGGCATTGTCGTCGAAATCACCGAACGCAATTTTCATGGAAATAAGAAAGCTATCCGCGCTTCCCTCCCGCCCCGACTCCCCTTTCTCTCGTCCCCCCTTTCTCTCTCTCACTCTCTCTCTCTCTCTCTCTCGTCGTTCTCCTTCCTTCCTCCGCCCCCGTCCGATATCCTGTGCCGCTTTCGTGGTTTCCTCTCTCGACCGCCCTTTTTGCCCCTCGCTCGCTCGCGAGAAGATCCGCGCGAGATGCAGAATTGAATTCGCGTCTAATCGTGCCAAGGCTGATCGGAGATCAAATCGCGGCGCGTAGTCGCTTTCACTGGCGCGCGCGCGCGGACTCATCGCGACGAATCCACCGCTTTCGGGAGAAAGGGGACTTTTCACGGGCGAAGGACGCAAATAATAATCGCTCGCAAAAGCGGCGAGCTCGCGCGCCGGCGACGAAAACAAAATGACGGCCGCGCTCGCGGCAGCCATCCATGAAAGTGGAAACCCGACTCGTGCGCGAACGCGCGGTGGATGGATGTGGGGCTGGCCTCTTTCGCACTCGCATGTAGGACGCGGAGGGAAACGCGCGCGCGGTACACATCGTCGTATTCGCGCCTGCCGCCTTCGTCCTTCCGCCCGGAGGAAGCCGCTTATCGCCGACGCGTCGTGGACCTCCGGCGCTCTTATGAAACGCCGGTTTTACGGCGCACCACGACGTGCGCGCTGGGTACACGTCTATCTATCTGTCTATCTCTAGCCGGCCGTTCCGGAGCATCCGTACGCCAGGACGACGGGACCTGCACGAGAGAGGCGAGAGCTCTCTCGCGCGCTCGCCTTGCCTCGCGCTGAAACCGTCTGAAAATACGGCCACACGGCTTTTACACGAATCGACCACGAGCTCGCTCCGACGGACGATAATATAACGCGGGAAGGATCCTTCGTTTTGTTGCGCAAAGGGGGATAATAAACATCGCCACGGCCACGGTGTGCGCTACCGACTAGATGGCCGCAACGACGAAACAATGCGGCATTGTGCGGCGGCGGCGGCGGCGGCGGCGACGGCGGCGGCGTGTTAAGTCATGAGCGGCGTTGCACGCTGCACGTGCTCGTGGCGTCCGAAGTTTCCGGATCAACCCCCGCCGTCGAGTCGCGCGAGGGTCTCTTCTCCTCGAGGCCTCGCGAGAGCTCACGGAAGAAGAGGAAGAAGAAGAAGAAGAAGAAGAAGAAGGAGAAGAAGAAGAAGAAGAAGAAGAAGAAGAAGAAGCGATCTGCCCATTAACGCGAGTCGAGCAGCGAGCTGCGGCTCTTGCGATCCCAGAATGCGCGCGCGGCCTGAGAGAGCGGATTCATCCGCGTGCGAACGACTGTACGAGCGATTACACACAGGACGAATCAAACAGTCCGAGCAACAGCGAAGCCAATGAAACGAGCCAACGGATACACACGTCGCGAGCTGCATTCATTCGAGCCGTGTCCCGGCTCCTCGGACTCTGATCGAGCCTCGAGATAGCCGGCGAGGATCAGCGCGGATGAAAAGAAACAGAGGCGAGGCAACATCAGGCCGCGGAGCGGACTGATTTCTTTGTGCAGTCGCGCGCCCGGAATAGCGGCCCGAGAGAGCGTCTTTCTTCACCTCCGCCTCCATCTCCGCTCCGCTCCGCGTAATCGCAGAATGTTGCGCGTATCGCGTTAATGTCTCGCGACCTCCCGCCGGCGGAAGATGGACGACCGCGGAGCGGCTCGGACGGTCGGTGCCCTCCTCCTCCCCTCGCGCAAATCTCGGCGCGACGGTAAACACGGGGGGCGGGGGGGGGGTACGAGGAATGCTCGAGGGGGAGAGCGCGCACGTGAGAGACTGCGTTTAGCCGCGATAGGAACCGAAAGAGCGCGCGCGCGCGCGCGCGCGGCAGGAGCAGCATTCCGCGGGGCATAACTTCAGCTGGCCCCGAGCTCACGAGGAGCGGAGACGGGTCACGACGCCATGTGTGCGGCCTACCAACCACACCCACCACCTATTTATTTATGTCTACCTCACAGGCTTTTTGCTCGTGCCGTCGAGCTTTCATTGCTACGCGCGCGAGCGCGCGCGTCGTGAACAATCGAACGGGGCCCCGCGGCCCCGCGTCCGCGAAAAGTCCCCCATCGAGCGGCGAACAAATCGCGCGACCGCGCGCCGGGCCCGATCGGAAAATCTACCACCTGCGTGCCCCGCAGTCGCGTCGTACGGTACCTAACTTCGTATCTTCGATTGCGGCACGTGGAATCGCCGGCCGGCGCGAGAGATGATTCCCGGATGCGGTGCGTATGCAAATGCGCGCGCTTTAGGGGATCCGCCCGGCCATGGCGGATTCCGAGAGTTAAATAATAGGTGTATTAACTAACAGCAATCGCGAATAACAGCCGCTCTCTCGCCGCGGCGCGGCGCGTCCAGAGACGGCCGGGGAGGTCGGACTGCGACTTGAGAGCCGTTGGGGTGATAAATAAACGCGACCGTTCTTTCTCTCTCTCTCTCTCTCTCTCTCTCTCTCTCTCTCTCTCTCTCTCTCTCTCTCTCTCTCTCTCCCCCTCCCTCCCTCTTACGATTCATTCGCCCTGATGAGCGCAGCTTTCTACGTTATCTCGATATTATTCGCCGGTGCTTTGTCTTTGTTCCTACGCTGAGAAAAACATCCGAAATATCCGATCGAATACCCGGTGTGTTTGATCGGATAACAAAATTAACAATCGGATATTTTTGATATTTTTCTCCGTGTAATTTCACTGCCACTTCACGGGCAATTTATTGAGATTATGTAAGACCGCAGAGTATGCGAGATGAGCAAGCGTCGGTCAATAAGTACGGCACATTAAGAATAATTGGGCAAGTGGAACTTGCATTGTTCATAATGTCGCGTTTGGATGCATTCCTTACAAGGAACAAGTAAAGTGATAATTGGATAGTGATAAATTGTGAATGAACGCCAACTCAAGTTTCCAGCCGGGCATCTCCATATTCTCGGCGAGCGCTCATCGGTCATTCGTTAAAACAGGAAACGACTCACGGGTGTAAAAAATGATGTTGCGCGCGCCTGAAGATTGATGCGTTACCTCGGCACTTTACTGCTACTTAATCTTTATGCTTAATTTCAATAAGCAATTACGTAGCTTACGTAACCGTAGATGAAATATATAAGATAAACAAAGACCGGACTGTTTGACGAGTTCATAGAGAGTTTTACAAGAAATTCAAGGCCGATAATCCCATAGTGAAATACAACATATCCTTTTTCGTTTCTTATGATTTTCTGTCATTGAAAAGAGACGATCAATATACACACTGCTGAGTAAAATCATGTCTTAAAAATGTCGTCTTTGACTCTTTGCGAAAATAATTGGAATAAACAGAACTTTCCTTTTGTACGTAACATCTTTTTCTATCGGCACATTCACGGATCGTCATATTTTTGATTATTCGGATAAATATCCTTGTAAGAAATCCTTGTAAGAAGTCAGTATGTACAAATTGACGGAAGCGGTCGGAAATACATAATTCATGAAACGATAGTTGGATAATGACGAGTTGTGAACGCCAACCTAAATTTCGATTCCGGCATCTCGCTCTTCTCGTTAAGGCCGTCCGTTAAAACAGGAAATCTCACATGTATGACAAATTATTTTACGCACCTGGAGATATATATATCGCTGTCCGCACCTCGGAATCCTGTTTCCTCCGTTCTGGCTTCCCGATCCAGAATCCTGCCGCCGGCATTCCGGATACTCACTCGTGGCACTGACACTCGCGTACGTACGATTCGACCGGGAAAGCACGTGTTTAACCCTTTAACGCTACTACTGGTAACCATAGTTACCAGGAACGCATTTAAGAATCTATAACTTAGTCAAAAATGGAGATACTTTCGTTTTCTTTGCACCACTGTAAAGGTGAATTCTTCTTCTAAAAAATGATATGTAGATTTGTTTAGTCTGTTTTTAGCTGAGTTTCAATGATAACATGTTTTGTCAAATTCCAAGTAGGCATAATTAGCATTGTTACTGACATCTAGAAGTGCACTATAAATGAATATTGGATATGAAGATTGGTACCTGTTATAATTTTATACATTTGGAAGCTTTCTCAGATGCAAAATGTGAAATTAAAAGAATACAGGAATTCAAAATGACGGATCCAATATGGTGGACACGAAAATCAAGAAATCAACCTTCGTTTTCGTGAAACCTGTGTGGTGACTTACAGTTTTTTATGTGGCGAAAAATGAAGGGACGATTGACTATCTAAATGGTGATCTATAAGATATTCTCTTGAAATAGCAAGCTTGACGCTCTGAATGATAAACTTCACTCACAAATATACGTAGTAAAGTCTCAGCTCAAAAATGTCAAGCTGACTATCAGAGTTATATCGTATAGATTACCCTTCATTTTTCTCTATATAGGTTGCTCATTTCGTATATGTTTTTAGGATCCAAGTCATATTTACCAATAAACAAAAAACGAACGACAAAAAAAAAGAACCAATATAAAATTCTGATATTTTTTTTGGTTATCACTACTTATAGTCTCAGTTCAAAGAAACTCAAATTTTATTCTTAAAACACTTATAAAAAAGTCGGGCGTTAAAGGGTTAATAGACGCGAGTAAGCTCGACTTCTACAGTCTAATACGCGCAAGCTTCGACGATGACACGCAAAGCTTTCGTACGGATCAGGTCAAATCGGACAAAAGATTCCTCTACCTACTTTTACGAGCAACGTGTAAAATCTCGAGTCGCTAATCAAGAAAGATTTATGAACTCGCGCGATCCGTTAAGCGAGCTCCGACGGCGACGCTTGGAAAAGCACCATATTGCGCAACAAGACACGAGAGTAAAATTTAATAAATGTTAGTTAACGAAAATTGCTGTATAACCGTGCGCACAATCATTTACAAAAATCCTCTTCGATTAATAACTCGCGAATTATACTTAATAACTTCGCGCTTGCTCGCGAAACGGCAGAGAGATCTATCCTTCACAGTTTGATCTAATCTACACACACACACATGAGAGCCTTGTGCGTGTTATCACCGTACACACCCTGTGTAAAATTTCAATCACCCGACACGGGAGTGATAAACTAACGCGTCCCGATACACGTGCGTGTCGCTCGCCGGCCCGGAACGAAATGGAAACATTTGGAGAAATATGATTTATTTATCGCGGGACACGCGCGAGCGAGTTTGACCTTCAAGGTCTTAAAGGTCCCGAATATGTTGATAGCGTTGATTGTTTGGACTCGTCGAGCGCTACTGAGCGGTGTTGCGGCCGTTTTTGCCGATTGTTTTGATACCCTCGCGTGTCGCGTAGTGTTTTGTCCTCCGTGGAGGATCTCGCGGGTTCCTGCGGGTACTCGATCGGGTCCTCGTTGATCGACACGCATTTCTGCGTTTTAATATCTCTGTACGAGTGTGTATCGCACGCTAACGTGTAGAATGCCACGATGGAGCAGCAGGGAGCGGAATGCTGGATCGGGAAACCAGAACCAGGGTGGACGCAAGACGCCGAGGCGCGGGCAACGATAAGTCATGTATCTCGAGACGCGTGAAATCATTTATTACGCGCGATGTTTCCGCTTTTAACGGACCTTTAACGAATTTACCGGCAACAGGAGGATACTTTGAGGTGAAATAGTCCGTCTTATCGTATGACAGATGATTTATACAAAGTTCCACAAGAGAGTTTCCGCGGTCATTCGTCAATCTGTGCAAGCGGAATCAAAATGTCATCAATCCGTATATATACAGACAGAGTGAAAATATTAATACGGAATAAAACGTCGATGCGAGCAGAATGTCGCAGACGGATAAAACGGAGCACGCGAAAAATTCTCACGACGGGTGAGGCCCCGGCGTAATCTTACGCGGTTTCAGATCATCAACAAATGGCCTCGGCGAGCCGCAACACGGCGCAGATATATTCCCGCTCGCGCGGCTTCCGCGTTTGCACGGCCGCTCTTTGTATCTCGCGAAACGGCCTTATCAGACGGCATCGTCCTCACGATCCTGCCGGCGCGGCCTGCCGTATCCGCGGGCAGGATACGGCGGACGACGCGCGCTGCATTTTTCAGTCCCGCCCGCAAGGACACGCGGCGCGCGTTTGACGAGCGGGCTAAAAGTGTAACTTCAATTCGCTCTCATAGAGATGCAAATCAGGCACGTTAAGGAGATTCTCGGTATATTGAGAAATTGAATTAAAGTTCAGCGATGCGTCGCGTCACGGGCCGCTGATTAAATGTTCCATACGCGATAACGCGAGTTAGTCAAGAAGCAATTATTGAGCGTTAGTGGCAGCCTCGGTGGCAGCAGAGAGAGAGAGAGAGAGAGAGAGAGAGAGAGAGAGAGAAAGAGGGGGGAGACAGTCCGTGCGATAATAGCAAAAATTATGCGCGAAGCGTGCAAATAGCAGCCGGCTAAAATGTTGACAAAAACGCACCGTATCTCGGTGTGCAAGTTACCGTTTCCGACTGTCGATTTCCGGTGCGCTCGTTGCAGCCCGAGATTATGCGCATGTATACGTATGTGTGTGTGTGTGTGTGTGTGTGTGTGTGCGCGTGCATGTGTGTATTCGCGACCGCGAATATGAATTTCCCGTCGTCGTGGCGATATATTTAACGGGCCTGTTAAACGTAAATCTGGTGCTCGATGAGCGGCAAACGTATTTAGAAAGCACGCAGAATCGGTGCGCGCGTATGTCGATTTCCAACGTGCCAAAAATAATCGGATTTATCGCGCTCGCTTTAATTCGACGTCGCTATTTATCATCGGACGCGCGCGTTCTGCATCACGTAGCGCGCGCGCGCGCGCGCGCGCGTTACCGATACGCGCGCGATAATTCCCCAACGATATAATATCGCGAGGCAGGCTATCGCCTCCGCGAAAAACGCGGTTGCGATTTCGTCATAACGCATCGCGCGCGCGCGCGACTTCCGCGATATCTCTCTTCTTTTCTTTCATTTCACCGCGAGTCGCCAAGAGATTAATTCACGAGGAAGAAGCAAGAGGGAGGGGGGAGAGACGGTGACTCTAAACGACGGTGGCTTCATTATCGCCCACCCCGACATTTTCTCGGGCCTCTACCGTTATTTAAAACGGTACCCGCTGTACAAATACAGCACGCCCGATGATTCGCCGCGCGCGCGCGCGCGCGCATTAGAGTCCGCGCGACCGCTAATAAACTCGCATTCCGGCACTTTGTATCTGAAATAGCAACGTTCGCCGAGTTGCAACACCATAATCCCAACCAGACCAGAAAATCAGGAGCATCCCTACCTCGGCTTTCGGCTGCTCTTCGTTAAAAAATAACGACGTCGCGGCCGCTCATAAAGCCCGGACGCAGTAAAGATACAGCATTTCGTCGGCTCGCTGTGTTCGTCTATTAAGTCTCGAGATAAAACCCTATTTAACGCTCTTCCGTAAAGCGATCTTTTTATTTGCCGCGAAATTGCAGATTTTACCGGGAACTATCGCGCGAGCGAGCGAGCGAGCGAGCCGCCGCGCCCGTGTATCGGCGACGCGATAAGCGCGATAAGCGAGAGGAAACCTCTCGGAGATGAATCTCTACATTTCCACAAAGCCGGGAGGAACGCGACGAGACGCGAGACAGATTAACCGTCGCTTTCAGCGCAATCAGCGGCCCGCGTATCGCCGTTCATACGTCTCGTCTGTCGTATTACACCGCGGTGGCCTCCTCTCTGTCCCCCACCCCCTGCCCCCCCGCCGCCCTCCGTTCGCGCTGGCCGCGCAGCTCGCGCTCGCGCTCGCGCGTGTAGTCCCCGGAGCAGAACAAACTTCTGCCCCCGCTGGCAGAAATCAGCAGCCGCCTCCGGCGGCGAAGCGCGCGGTCGCGCGACCGTCTGCATTTTTCTCCATCCGCCGGCATCCCCCGCGATTAATTCGCGCTCGGCAGCGTCTTTATATCGCGGTGCGCGATCGCGTCGGAGGAGGCGGCGTGCGCGCGCTCGCTCGCTCGCGCGCGCACGCGGTGCGCTTTTTAAATAACTATAATGAGGGCAATTATCCTGTGCGCCGGCAAGCAGAGTGTGACGAGTCGTTGTTACATATTGCGGCACGGAAGATGATCGCTCGGATGGTGGATGGAGGAGGAGGAGGAGGAGGAGGAGGAGGAGGAGGAGGAGGAGGAGGAGGAGGAGGAGAAGGAGGAGGCTGAGGGGCAGGCAGAGCGGGGGCGGAGGAGGAAGTGAAGGCGAAGGAGAAAGAGGAGGCAGCGCGTGGCAAGCGGACCCTCTCTCGCTCCTCCGCCTCATCTACCTACGGAGGCACCTCCGCGCCACCTCCGCCGCCCAGGCCGGCGGGAGACTTTAACTACTTTCTTATTCGCTCGTTTCAGCCCGGCCTCACGGGGCCCCCGGGCACATAATGCCTCCGAGCAAGCTCCTTACGCATGCTGAACGCTAACCTGCCCCCTGCTCGCCACCCCCTGTTCGGCCCGGCCGCCCCTTCTTCTTTTGCCGCCTCCTCCGGGCCTCCCCCCGGCCCCCGCAGCCCGTCGCGCACTTCTCCTCCCCGGAAGACCGTAGCCCCGGGAGGAACTGCGGGTCAGAGACTGCGAGGCATATTCGACGCAGACTCGTGGCTCGTGCCTAGATCCATTGGCGTCCGACTCCGGCGAGCGCGACGCCGCGCCGCGCCGCCGGGAATTACGCGTAGCGTGACGGCGGCAAGGAGGCGCGCGCGCGCGGCTCGGGCTCTGTTTCTTGTTCTCTCTGGCCCTCTTCGTCGCGGAGGAGGACAAGAAGACGGGCCCGAAAGTAACCGGAGGAAAAGCGACGGGGAATCGCAGGCGCGCGCGCGCGTGCGATCTTTTTCATGAGATCTCGAAACAGAGGCGGCAAAGTTCAGCCACCCGGAATCGTGTCTAATTAGGGAGCCCGAGAGCTCGGGGCGGAATCGCGGCGCGTTATCGCGCGGAGTAACGTAGGCGCGAGCGCGAGCGGAATTCATCAGGAGTATCGCGACGGTAAATTGCGTAGCTCGGGAAAAACGAGTGATTTATCGGCGATCGCTCGGCGCGCAGCACGGCACATGCAGAGCCTCGAGTGGCTCGTGCCTAGATGCATTGGCGCCTGCATCCGGTGAAGACGACGACGACGATGGCGGCGGCGACGTCGCCGAGAAATCGGGCGAGCGTCGTGCGCGCGCCCGACGTTGCGCCACGCGCGCGCACATCGCGCGATCACGACGCGTTTGTGATTGCGTGCCTAACAATGGGAAGAAAACAATTCTTTTTCCCTACGATTGCGCGATCGCCGCGCGCGCGCGCTCGCGACGCGGCGCGAAGGCCGGCCTGATCTCGCTGTCGGGATATTAACGTCGCGGTGACAACACGCGCGGGTCACGCGATATCACACAGCGTGGACCTCGAGGATCGACAGTCGCGTCGATGAAGAGGAGACGGAGAGAAGAAATTTCTCGCATCGGCCGCTCGCGCGCGACTCCCGCCTCTCGGCGAGAGGGGCACGCGCGCGCGATAAAAAGCGTTCTCGCGCGAACTTTATTTGGCCGACGCCGATGCGTTGATATAACGAGAAACGTGGCGGCTGTTGCGCCGGAGCGAAGTAGCCTCGCTTATGGTCCGCTGGTGCCCGAGGAGCATAACAGCTCGCGGAGCATAACGCCACGAGCCATCATATCCTCCTTCCAGAGAGGCTCTCCGGAGGTGTTCCTCCTCCCGTCATCCTCCCCCTCTTCCTTCGCCTCGTCCGACGCCACGCCACGGCGGGGGCCTCTTCGTTCCGCCGAGCCGACGCAACGCCGACGCACGCACACGCCGTGCGTGCGTGCATGCGTGCGTGCGCGCGTGTACCTGACACCGGAGCAGCTCGCAAAGGATACACCGAAATCCGCGGCGCTATCGAAATGTCGCCCATTTCCCCGGCGAAGCCGCGCGCGCCGCGCCGTCGACGCGACGCAAATTGCGGAATGCTGAAATCGCGTGATGATCGTTTCCTGATACACCCTCGAGTGTATGCGTGCGGCCGCGGCCGCGTGTGCGCCGTACATACGCACGCACGCACGCACGCACGCACATCGGCGCGGTAACGGCGGCTTCCGCGAACTAGATCGCCCGAACAGATATTAGGAGCGCGTCTGCCCCGCTCCTGCCATTGCGGCAAGTGCTGGTCATTGTCCACCGGCGGCCACAGGAAGTCGACGACGACCGGCCCCGCGCGGGTGCGCACGGGGCGCGGAGGAGGAACACGCGCGCGCGCGCGCGCGGCAGAGAGGAAGAGAGAGAGAGATTTTTCGGTAGGATAATCGCGGAGAAACTACGGCCCCGGCCCCGGCCCCGGCCGCGCAGATTATCGCGCTCGCGATGATGATAACGCGGGGTACGGCACTCGACGTTGCGAGGGGATTCGACTTTGAAATTCAGAGATGCGCCGACTATGCGAATTCGAGTCGAGTCCGAAGCCAAAGTATTCGAAGATTTCGAATCGCGGAGATTTAAGCACACATCGGACCCCGCGAACAGGGAGGCTCGGGATCAAGCAGGATATCGACTCCTGCTCGAGGCGGATTTTCGCAATTCTTCGAGGGAATCGATTGACGCAAAATTTAGTAATCGGGAAGGGCTCTAACGGAGTGCTGATATTAATAATGATAATTCAGGATAGTTCTCGACATGAGAGCCACCGTGTTGCGAATCCGAATCAAAATGCTCACAACGTCACATTATTATTATTCTCCCGCACCCAAAAAGAAAGTATTCCTCTCTCGATAAAGCGATTAAAGTGAACCGTTCATCTAAAATTTATTAGATATTATTCTAACTGTTCCTCTTCTTTCAAGAGGATTTCCTCTTACATCAATTAATTTTCCCTCTCGTATGAAGAGGAATATGTTAATTTGAATGTCGGCTTCTTTTGTTCAGTCATGCTCTACCTCCAGACATGAACGAAAAAATAACCATATGGGTCTGAATATTTAAAACGCTTTTTAAAAAAAAAAAGGTATGTACTGTAACATATAACGAAGATAATTTACTCATATTTGGTCAAATACAGTTTATCTATTGCAAGAAGTTGAATAATATATTCTTTCTTTTAACTACTAACTTAATGTTTCATACAATTGGTTATGAAGAGCATCTTTGTAGCTATGAAGTCCATAACAAAACTGAGTGGAAATTTATTTCTTATGATTATTATTCGTGCCTACTTGTAGAACTGCAGCCAGAAATATATATATATATATATATCATTTTTCGCTATACATTATAATAATTTTCTTCAAATTAACTAGTATAACCAGTAAGAATAAAGTACGATAAGAATAAATAATAATCCTCTTAAAAAAAGATTAAATAATCTGTGTATAAGAAGAAACTTATATTCAATAATCAATTAAAATCAACAAGATTGCATTATATATATATATAACGTATAAATCCCTCCAACTTTAAGAATAAAGTGTTTATAATATTTCCTCTTAATCTTAGAGGAATCCTCTTGAGGCTTTGATATAAGAATAAAATCCTCTAAAATTTAGATGATTCCGCTTGTTCTGAAATTACTTTTTTTTGGGTGCGTAGCTCAAAATTACTCGCAGCAACATCCAACGACTGACTGCTGTGAGCCATGTTGTCAATGTTAGAGGACGAGCTTCGACGATTCGACGGTTTCGCGAGGGCCGCGAGAGCCGGACTGGAATTCGCCGGAAAGCACGGAAATTGTTCTCCGGAATGACCGGCAGGTTCTGCCCCGCGGTGATCGGCGCGGAATTGTATCTCGCAGCGTGCGTTTCGCTCGTGCCGTTCTCCGGAGTTAAACGCGATGACGCTTTAACAAACAGGAAACCGCGGTCGCGATGCGCCGCGCAGGATAAGCTAGTTGGATTAATTAACGATATACCGAAGCCGATCGTATCGCGGGCGTCGGCGGTGACTCGATGATGATTCTGTGAAATGGAAGCTATCTGGGCGCGCTAACGTCGTGCCTGTTGCTTTCGCTTAATAAGGACTCCTCGGCGACGGACGATCCGAGGGCGCGCGAGCGCGAGTCACCCTTTTAAAATTCGAACGAAATCTCGGCGATTGTAATTACGATCGGCTGGGACTACGCGTTCTACGTGGCTCGGGGGTGGAGACTCGGATGAGGAGATGAAAGATTGTAGCGCCGGCGATGATAATAATAACCGACGGCAAAACGCTGTCGCGCGCGCGCGATACGAGCGGACAAAAGTGCGAATGGAATCGTTCCGCGATTGCGCTGCGAATTCTCTCGCCAAGTAAATGAGCAGCAACCTTCGATTGCGGCGGCGGCGGCGGCCGGCAGTGCCGGGAAAGAGAAAAAACAGTTTGGTATTTGCAGCTATAAACTTCAGCGCAGCTGAAGAATCATTTCCGCAGCAAGTGTTGTGTTCTTTTCAAGTGTTGGAATAACAAGAAGGTTGACGCCAAGTTGAGGCCAAAATTAGGCCTCATTAATTAATCATTTTAGTGACAGGAACTATTTCCGCATCTCGGCGCAAAAGTATTCAGTCTTCTTCGTCTTACATTTCGCTGATTTCGACCAGTGAAGGTAAGATTTCGCTGAAGAAAAATCAAAGTGTGCAAATTCGTCACGCACGGAAGAAATGCTGTAATGCCATCATCATGTTACAAGATTATTTCTTTTCACGATATTTTACTGAACTTACATTATATAATTGATATTAAATGGTACGAATTAGCACGGAAACACGGTTAAAAGATCAAACACGCAAGAGACATTTCCAAACAAATGTAATCTCAGTCGTATCTCCGTGTAGTCCAAGGTGGGAACAGTCACATCGCGATTTTTCCACAACATTTTCTCCACCGCAACAGAATGAACTTGCCGCGTTCACGCGAACAGAATTAAGCGCGGCCTCCACGACGTTGTCTGCGTTTGCAAACTGCGTCAAGCGTGGAAATAGTCGCCGACATTGACCGATCCTTTCGGCGAAAGTTTATCGACTGTTTATGGTCTACTTATGAGTGCACCGCCGCTTGCAAGTGCAGGTCTGCTGGTTTTGAAAGAACTTGTAAACTAGTTGCGACAAGTTAGAGCGAAAAACAAACGTGCTTTCTTTCGCGCTCTGACGTTGTTGCAACGGTGTGTGCCATTTGAGAAGTTCTTCCTCCACAGCCAACGCACCTCTCGAGAGTTGTCTCGCGGCCGAGAGCTCCCCTAATTTTTCCTAGCGCGACTTTTCACGCCGCTTCTCGTTATTCACGCCGGACATGACAGACGACGACTCGCCCCGCGTACGAACGCGGCTATCAGCTTTTTCCAGCGCGTTCGCCGTGGCGTTGCGACAAATAATCATCGTTCATCGCCGGCAGGAAGTCGATGAGGAGCTCGGCCACGGAGAGATTTTCGGCACGATAATCGTAGGGAAACTCCGGACGTCCATTGTGACAATGGCCTCCCGACGGCGGCGGCGCGATAATTACGCCGGTAATAATGTGGTAAACAGAAAGAAGCGCCGGGACTGTCTTCATCCTGGTATTAACTGCCAGATACGATCTGACGCTGACCAGTGGAATAAGTGAACGCGAACGTTGCGACGCGATGGATCTCGCAAGAGAGGAGGCGCGGGTGGCGCAATCGCCAATCGAAATTGTATGATCCAATTATCGCGCGTGACGTCGGGATCGTCGCGACGTGCCTCCGCATCTCCCTTGTCCCGCGCCGCGGACAAAGAAGCGCCGATGTCGCGCTGCTGTCCCCTCCCTCCCTCCCTCCCGTCCCGCTGAGGGACACGCACCCGGCGAGATCCGTCTGATCTAGATTCGGAAACAATCCGTTTCCTGCTTTTTCCCGCCGGCTTTCCTCGCAGAAGACGAAGAGGCGGACGACGACGTCCGGGCTGAGGACGACGAGGGAGGGCAGAAGTAAGTGAATGAGCGAGTGGATCTCGAGTGGAAATTGGAAGGAGAAGGATCGTCAGGGCGGCACCTGACCGGAAAGCGTCACAGTCGGCGCATTCAGCCTCGTTCTCTCCTTTCCCTTCTGCTATCCTCGCCTCCTCGCCCGCCGACCTCTTCCCTTCCCCCTCGGCTTCTCCGTCTCTCCTCCACGAAAAAGGGTTGCGCGTTGTTGTTTCCGCCGAGTCGCAGGCGGGAGCCCTTCCTCGTCGACGGCGGAGCTCGGAATTATATCCTCGCGGCAGACTCTGACGACACCGACCAATATCGAATCGACTTGATCGTACAAATCTCTCTCTCCCCCCCCTCTCTCTCTCTCTCTCTCTCTCTCTCTCTGTCTCTCCCCCTTTTCCCCTCCTCTCTGGTGATTTCGCCGAGACGAGAGCAGCGCGGATATCCGATCCCGCCGAGAAGATTGCGCGCGATTCGCAAAAACGGACGCGCCGCGTTGCGGCGGCAGTTGCGATATCGCGTTTATCACGGGAGAGAACCGCGAGAGAGGAGAGCGCACAATACCCGCGGAATTATATACATCGATACGCAGCGCAACGCAATAATGTCTATGCGAACGCACGGTGGACGTTAAAGGTGGGCTCGCGCGAGGGCCAGAACGAGCGAGCCAGCGAGTGAGAGAGAGTGAGAGAGAGAGAGAGAGAGAGAGAGAGAGAGAGAGAGAGAGAGAGAGAGAGAGAGAGAGGGCGAAGAGAGAAAAAACATGCGTGCGCGAGCGAGAGAAAGAGAAAGAGGGGAAGAGAGAGGACGAGTAGGTAAGGACACATAATAGCAGGATGTTACAACGCCCGTGTCCGGTACATAAGTATCTGGTTTCATAAATGAAAGTGTCTTCATTCATAGATACATATTTCCATACAATTGCGGCTATTGGCTCGTATCTTATGATATCGCCGTTATGTGCGCGGAGCGGCGTATTACATATGTACATAGCGCCATTATATACAAATCCCGGGAGTAATGCGGCGCTACTGCTGCATTAATGATAAAGTTGTTTAGATATCGCGATATTGGAATCGCCTGGACGCACTTCTCCGCACGCTGTTCGCCGCGAGAACGCAGGAGCGCGCGCAGGACTCGAGGCTCAGGATATGCGAGCGGGATGTATCGCGCGTGTCGCGATACAATAGCGCACAGCAGATGTCGTAAGTAGATATCATAAAGGAACGTCGCGATAGATGTGCGAATTTGAATTTACGTACCGTCGCCGCGCGGAGAAGCGCGGCCTTTGTCCGAGTGAGCGCGACGAGCGAATCGAACGCGCTCGAGAGAGAGAGAGAGAGAGAGAGAGAGAGAGAGAGAAACGGAGTTTCTGATTGTTGCGAAATTCGGTTTCGGTACTTCGATCGACTTCGAGCCCGAAATTGATTCTCTTCACCGTGTAGATGAGGATGTATGTTACTACGCCAGCTGTACGCCGCAAATGTACGTCTATGTGTTCTGCAGAGAGGAAAGAGAAGAGAACAAAGGGACCAAAGGACCACAACGGAACGACCTATATTTAGAGGACGAAGGGACGAAATGTTTTACGCGTCCCCGTAGTTAATATAAATCGCGCACGACGTCGGACGCGCCCTTTACGTAGGAAGCCATCCTTCCTAGCATCCACACAGTCCACACAGGAAATCTCAGACGCACCCACCGAAACAGCCCGCCCCCTCGCTCGGAGTCGATTTAATGTTTCGTTTCCTCTACCGACGATAAGGGGCTACAATTTTATAGAAGCGCCAGCAGCCCCGCGCGCGCACCGAGCACACTTGAAAAAACACAAGCGGTTACGCTCGCGAGCGACTCGTAATTAGAGCCCGACCAGCAGAGGGCCACCACCCTGGCTGGAGGAAGTGTTATGGAACAGGTGGGGTGAGAAGGCATCGGAAGGTACGAATTACGCACGGACGAGGACGAGGATCGTAAAGGCGAGGCTATAAATAGATTTTGTCCGCGGTCGAGACACACCGCGTGAATCTCATTTCGTGCGCTTCTTTTCCATTTCCCTACCTCTTTCTCCTCTTATTCTTGTTTCACGTGAAAGTCAGGTCCACGACACACACGCAGGTAGGAAAACGCAAGTAGTGAGCAAACTGACCGAGTGTGATTGGTCGACTTGCTCGTTTAAGCTCAAGTCTCACAGCTCGCATTTTTATGTGTGTCTGCGTGTGTGTCACTTGGGCTTTGAGTGTGTACGTTCGTCTCGAGTACGTCGAGGTCTCTCGAAAATCTCAGCGCGGAAGGTCCCGGGTAAAAGCTCGAACCGCATGAAAATTTCATTCGGCAAAGTACCGTCGCCTCGTCAGCCCGCGGTCCCTCGAAGAAACGAGATCGCGATGAGAAAAAGTCGAGCAGCCTCGAGGAAGAAACGCATATTCGGGCAGAAAGTTTCGCTCACATTTCAAGAAATATTTTATTCCCCCGCGACGAGCGACAAAGGGAGGAAGGGAGGGAGGGAGGGAGGGAAGGAGAGAGAGAGAGAGGCTATAGACGTCAGCACGGCGAATCTGCCTGCGGTGGTTGGCAGGAGGGTGGATAATGCGCGGGCACGATAGTAAATTTTATAAAATAATACTCTCCCGCGCGCGCGGCTGCATATTCATTTTTCCGGAGGGACTTCCCTACGAACAGCTCCCAGCGTGGGGGAGGAAGAGGAGGAAGAGGAGGGTTGCTCGCCACTGGCCGGCCTGTGCCGCGTACATATGTATGAGCTTCTGCTGGACGCGGCGGTCATGCCTCGACGAATCCGGGGCTTTCTGCCCTTTATTTTTGCCAGCAGCGCGCCCTTTCCTCCCGCGAATAAACAAGACCGGGGTCGAAAAAGTACAACGAGGGAGAGAGAGAGAGAGAGAGAGAGAGAGAGAGAGAGAGAGAGAGAGAGAGAGAGAGAGAGAGAGAGAGAGAGAGAGAGAGAGAGAGAAAGGAAAGCCGGATGATTAGCGCTCCCCGTCTTCCTTCCGAGTGCAAGCTGCATAACGATTCGCAGCTTCTGATTAGCCGACGAGGAGAAGGAGGAGGAGGGGGAGGAGGTCGCGTAACGCTCGGCGCGCAGGTGTGCGAAGAAATCGTCTCTTCCACGTGTAACAAATGTCACTCGCGCTCGCGGGGCATGCGAACGACTCGGAAGAAGCGTCGCGGCGTTGCGAGAAGACGCAATTGCTCGAAGAAACTACAATCGGAGAGAGGAGGCAGGTTTACTTTCACCCGCGCTGGTGCCACGATTATATCGTTTCACCGTAGGCCGAGGTTTTCGCCAAGTAACGCGAGGGGAGCGGGCGACGGAGGGAGGTGGCTCTCTCGGCCTCCGAGGTTCGTTGGAAACTCGCCCGCTCGCGTGAAACTCTCGCAGGCGATTTCGGAAAATCGGCTCAAACTCGCCGGCCTCGTCGTGCGCGGAATTATCCGGCCGCCATTTTCTTCGTCGTTAACAACGTCTCTCGACGGGGCTTTTCCTCCGCACGTACGAACCAAGGAAAGCAACGCGCCGTTCCTTCGCTCGCTCGCTCGCTCGCTCACTTGCATTAAAGAGCAATTAGCCGCGGCTCGCGAGCACGCTGATGCCCGGAAGTGATAGAAGCGGGCCGCGCGTGCCACCCTTGCCTCTTCTTCGTATGCGTGGCTTTGTACACATGCTCAGACTTACCTCGGTAACGCGTCTTGCTCGCTCGCGAGCTCGCCTGACTCGAAGCAGTCCAGGTCGCTATAAGGACTTCCCTCTTCCTCGGCTCGTAAGATCCGCGCCGCCGTTGTTACCGCGTCTCTCGTCTTCTTCATCGATCAAGAGTCTCTCCTTCTCTCTTTCTCTCTCTCTCTCTCTCTCTCTCTCTCTCGCTCCTTCCTTCTCTCTTTGCTTCCTAAAGCACAGACAAAGAAGAAATTGTCAGAATTGTAATTTCCCGCTGGTACAGGGAACAACAGGTAACATGACGCGACGCGGTGATTTCACGACGAGATTGAAATATACAGCAAAGAGTGGAGAAGAGAGAAAAAAGAAATAGAACCAAGGACTCTTACGTACGTCTGATCTCTCCTTGCCTCTTCGCTCGCGCTCGCGTCTTTTTCTCCCCTTTCTTCCGTTTCGTTCTCCCCTCGCGGTGTATTCGAGCTCCCGCTCGCTCAATTACCGTCGCAGATAATCATTATCGCGGAAACTGTATCGCCGGGCCTCATTGCCCCAATCCTTAATTAACCGCCGGCCAGACGGTAATTGGTACGAACCGGTGTCGGACAGCCGATACATCGGCGAGAACGAGGCGTACGTGGGCAGTAACGTTCATCCTCGGTGGCTGCGCTAACACCGTCCAGCATGCTGCAAAATTCATTCGACATTAATTTAACGTCGTACAATTAATTTGCGTTGCGCGAATGGCTTACGCGTCGCGGCCGTCCGATTACGTTAATATCTTGTTTGCCGACGCGCTGCTTCTCGCGAAAGCGAGTACCTCCCGTGAGAAAATGAAATCGGACTATGGCGGTTACAAAAATATAAAATATCTGTCGGAATTGGCATAACGCACGCACGCGCGCGCTTATATATTTACGGCTAACAGCAAGGCGAGAATATAATCGAGTTGCATCGCAACGCGGATAAAAATGGAAACGCCTGTATACACACACACACACACACACCCACTCCTGTTACCTCACTTCGGCATTTCTTCGTTCGGTACATGCGAAGGCATGAATTGAAAATCGCAACGTACGTGCGCGTGCGTGCATGCGTGCGCGCAAACACGCACACGGTACGTACGGTTAATTGTAATTTATGCTCGGTCGGCTTGGAAGCTTTACATCACGCGCACGGCAATTTCATTTATACACGGAACTGTTCTGTTCGTTTCGTTGTTTCTCGCCTCGAATTCATCCTGGAAAATAACCCGTTTAATTAATCGCCGGCTTAGTCGAGACGACGAGTCCACCGTGTTACCCGCGCGTCCCGTTGCAATCCGTGTCCGTGTCTTTCCCGAGCGCGAGCCGCGAAAGAGAGACAAACAGAGAGAGAGGGAGAAAGAGAGAGAGAGAGAGAGTATAGCAGCAATTGCGAGGTAGGCCGCAACCGGGCTTTGTCTTCGCAACGGCACCGAATCGACGAGGAAAAAAAAACGGTCGATCGAACTACGTCGGGATACCTCTGGACGCGCGGAGAGAGGTATATATATATATATATATATATATTTGTGTGTATGTGTGTGTGTGTGTGTGTGTGTGTGTGTGCGCGTGCCTCCTCTCTCGGGGAAAAGACCAGCGATTATTGAGCGGGCAAAGATAAAAGGTCGGTTCGCCTGCCCCATAAAGTAAAGTGAAGTGTACGCGGCTTCACTTTATGCTGATCGATTTGTGGTGATTTTATATCTTCGCCTGTCCATAGTTCTATACCGGCGGCGGGAGATGCCGCGGTTCAAACGGGCCGCGATACTTTATATCTGCGGTATAAACGCGAAATTGAGCTTTACATATTCCGGGCAGAAGGAGCCGAAGAGGCGCTCGAAGCGCGCTACTCGCAAGAAATTTCTTTGTGCCGTCCACAGTCGACAGTCGTCTCGGTCGGAACGCTCGCAGGATCAATATCCGCGTGCGTTTCGCGATACAGGGAGGAAGGACAACTCAACAATTATTTATCGTCGACGCGTAAGATAAATTTACACCTCCGACATTTCACGAGGAACGACAGAGCACGGCTCGTCGTTGCGATTGCAATCCAGTTGATATGTATATCCTGTAGACATTCGTATAGTCTTTGTCTCGGATATGAATGATCAAAGGGCTCGTACGTAGAAACACAGTATAGATTTATTAAAATTTTTTATCGCCTATAAATATCATTACATTTGATTTTTTCTGCTTATACCATTACAACACGTACCATAGGAATATTTCTTATAAATCTTTCCTTAGCCGTATATAGTTGTCTCTGGAAAATAAATGTACATTACGTCGAAATATATATCTCTCCTCACCTTGGCATGTTGATACATTTAACGTTTTAACGTAGCTGAGGATTGCAAGATAACGTTCAAGACTTACATTACCTCTGTTGCACATATAGTCGGTTCTTTATGAAATATAAATCTTTACCGCACCGTTAACATCTAAGAGATCAAGACACGTGCAAGCATATCTCGGATTGTTGAGGACGCAAGTATTATTTAAGAAATCTATATATCGCGTTGATGCGCGTACAAACTATGAGACGTGTCTCAGATAGGACACTTGGACTCGGAAGAACCTTCCTGATCCGTGGAAATATCCTCCGCTGCCAGAGCGAGAACTTCCTCGCAAACGCGCTTGTACACCCACGCGTCGCCCTTCAACCTCTTTCGACGAATACCAACTAATGGTTTGTCGTTCGAACCAGTTTCCAAGAGGCAGACCTCGAGTTCGAAGGAACAGGAATTCTGCGAGCAAATCGATTTCGACGAGTCCTTTTTATCTTCCGAGAAGGACTCCTCAGTTTCGCCTTGCAAGATGAACCTACAAAAAGACGTCAGCCTCGTCGATAACACGGCTGTGGAAAACGAATTGTTCAACAATAAACATTATAGTTACCCTTTCTGACGGCACATTATACCCTTCCGCCGAAGAGCTCTTCGTAATTTCGAGAGAACGTATTTTGGGCAACTGCTGCATGTCGAAGACACATTGGAAAGGCCCTTCGAAGAAGATAGAATCGAATTTATCAGATGTGCGATTTCTAACGATGAAATCTTAATACACAACCATCCAATTTGAGTGTGCAATCGTACCTTCCCCGACAGTATGCTCGGTTCGTCGGTATCTGTATTTTCATTCTTCACTCGCCTCTTCGGTGTAAGGACGCATCTCACCCGGTTCAATCCTCGTTCTAAACCCATCATAACTTTTCTCGCACTGCCCGGTGTAGACACTTGAGTACTCCTACAAAAACATGTTTTTTACATCAGATATCTACACATCGTATATCTTCTCTCTTTCAGAAAAAGAATACACGACGCCTCTTCCGGTTCGCGTTGTTCACTCAAAAAATTACCTGGCTTCCGGTGTTGCGGATTGCGTCGGAGTATTACCCAATCTATCCTTTTCGGTCGGCCTTTTCGCTGGGACAACAAAATCACAAAGGTAAAATCTGTCAGGCATTCAACTTGAATATGTTATTCATATATTATATCAACAAGCATAACTAGAGAGAGCATTATAAGGAGATATATATGTACATACTATATCTAAAATAAAAGAATATTTTATACTACGCTAGACACAGGGAGGATTTGAATGTGGTGGAGAGCTTGAGGAATGTTGGAATCTTCCGAGGAGTTTCGGATGAGAATTCTTGTACACTGGTGATTCTTAAGTTCAAATTGCGTTTGTTAGCAAGTCGTTGCTCTTCTCCAGGTAATTATCCGCTTTTCGCGAGGCTACCGTAATTTATCGCACTCGCAAACTTTCATTAAAGTTTCTAATTAGGTGGTGTTAGACGCTAACACCACCTAATTAGAAGTAAAGTTTAGAAAATACAACTACGAGGCTAATTGTAACCGCGGCGCAATACAATAAATAGTTGTATGTAAAATGCGCGTTTACAAGTAGTATCAAAAACTGGCGCGAAGTGAAAACTTCCGCTGCCAAAGTACGTCAAAAAATGGTCGGTCAAAACATAAAAGTTGCAATAATCTAGAAGCCAAAATAGGATGAAAAAAATATTCTCTGAGAATTCAAAAGGTGTTTAAAAAAGAATTCAAAAAGGTGTTTAAAGTTTACAAGGAGAAATGAGACATTATTATAAATACTTTATTATAACAATGAAGAGATTCTTTCTTAGTTAGTAAATGTGATATTAAAGAGATTAATATATTATTAATATGATAAAAGTATAGAATGCTTACCAGGCGATGATACATCGTCAGGTTCTCTACTTCGTAATCTTTTTCGTGTTGGTACACAAGGTTCTGTGAAATTACTCTCAGCTTTATCTGGTTTAGGTAAAACGTTATATGTAACATCAATTACCGGAGATCTCTTGTTGTTTATTTTGTTTCTTGGAGAATGGTCAAGTTTAGTTATAAAATTATTCACTCCCACTTCACGTTTTGGAACATTCGTGCTATTCTATAATTCAAAATGATAAAAATGTACAACTGAACATATTGATTTCATTATGATTAAAGAAGTAATTATACTAACCACTTCAGTCTTAAAATATGATCTCGTTATAGACGTTATTTTTAATGAAAGTCCACGCAGTTTCCTGTCAAGTAATAATAAATATGTAGCTGTTTTATAATCAGTTCTATCGCTCTTGACGAGCCGCTTCCATATGTCTATACTGTGCTCACCGCAAATAGCGGACATAGTACTTAATACTTCATCATCTTTTTCAAACTAAACACATATAAAAAAAAATTAATTTCAGGATATGTTCAAGTATACGCGTGGATAACAAAAAATGCTTACATTTGTTCTATGGACAAATGATACAGGTTTTAGAGAATTTGATGTAATCCATGGATGATTACATAATTCGTGAATAGTAATCCTATTCGCTGGATTGATTTGTAGCATCTTCCTGATTAGCATTTTACTGTTGTTAGACAACCAATATGGTTCTTCGTATTTGCCATTCTAAAATATAATCTCATTAGTGATTTATATATTCATATAATATGCAGCTGGCAACTGATAAAGCTCACAAGTATCTTTTTATACAAAGTCTCCAGGTTATTGTCATCAAAGGGCAAGAAGCCACACAACAAAGCATAAAGAAGGACTCCCATGCTCCAAATGTCTACTTCTGAGCCTACCAAGTTATATGTATTAGACATAAAATTATAACAAAATATAAGAAATATTTGGAAGAAGCTTACGCACCTAAATATCTTTTTCCCATTATAAGTTCTGGGGCAGCATAGGTAGGAGAACCGCAAGAAGTGTACAAATGTGACTGCATTCCAGTCTTGGGTTTCGCACATAGTCCAAAGTCAATTAGTTTTAAATTTTCTTCTTTATCCAGCAAGACATTCTCCTGTTGAGAAAAAAAAGGAAAAGTAATCTAACTCCAACGGCAGGCAAGTATCACTCGACAATAAATATACTTACTGGCTTCAGATCCCTATGAGCATATCCCAAACTGTGCATATAAGCCACAGCAGAAACTATCTGACGGAAAAACTTGCGAGAGTCAGTTTCCGATAATCTGTTTTTCTCCACTGCGACGAAAGAAGCATGTCTCTCAGTAAAATTTTAAATTCCCAAAAATACAAATTTAGACCATTATTTAAAGTATTACCTATATGATCAAATAATTCTCCTCCAGAGCAATATTCTATTACCATGAAATAATGACTTTCTGTCTCAATGACCTGATACAGCCTGCAGATATGTTGATGTAACAATGTCTTGAGCGCTTCTACTTCTAGCTTCACCCTTGGTAGATCATCCTGAAATGGATATAACCATAACGTGCGTTTTATGCTGATGTGGGGACGACAAGATGAAAGGTTTATTCCAGTTGGATAACGGAAATAGTTTTATCGCTTGTAATTCTACTTACACCTAATGCTGTCTTGTCCATAATCTTAATGGCAACTTTCTCGCCGGTAGCAACGTGAGTGGCCAGTTTAACTTTAGCGAAACCGCCGCTACCGATCGTCTTTTCCACATCGTATAGTCCCTTAAGGGCGGCATGTCGTACCATCGTGAAACTCCACGCAAACAACAGAAATCATAAATACGAGAAATGTCCGAGATCTCGGCTTGACCACCGGATCAACTTTTAAAGCGCAGTATTCTAACGTAAACAATTTTGACAGCCAATCAACACTGCGCTCACTGACAGCGCCCGCTTTCGTTATTGCCAGTGATACCAATCTGAAGCGTAGCTGTATCGTCGTCAAATATGTAACTACGTCGATAATATTACCGACGAGATATTAATCAAAGTTGTCAGCTTTAGGCACAGACGAGGCCTCGCGTTCCGTTACCGGAAGAAATCCGCAGAGTCGGAAAATGTATTAACGCATTACCGACCGTTTTAAACATTATAATAAATGTATGTATTGAACATTATATAAAACGTATGGAAACATAAAGTGCAATATATATTTTTTGATTTATTATTAACCATATTTTTCCTCACAAATACACACACACACACACACACACACATACACATCTACGATAGATAATATTATGTGTTTCAGCAATGAATTATTTTTTCTTTATTTTATTTATTTTTATTCCAAACGTCAACCATTTTATATTCAACCGAAATTCGCAAATAAGCGCGCAAAAATAGCAAATAAGGTGCAATCGTCTATTATAATTTGTATTACACTACACGTACCTTACTTTTCCCACTGCAGGTCAAAAACGTGAGACGCAGTGATTCAAACATCAAACTGCAACAACAACAATACGATTATTCAATCGACGCTCCCAACACGGAACGCATTTCTGACGATCAGGAGTGTCGAAGTCCCGACGATTTCGCGTATAAGATTCTTCGACATATTGACACCGGAACGGCTAGCGATTTGAACTTCGAGCCGCCATTACGTGACGGACATGCAGTATCCTGTTCGACACTCCCGACAAACTGTTCCGCGAGATATTTGCTTTCGATGGCTCATAGACATTGCCACAGCAAATGCACAAAACTTACCTTCGATATTCCCGACGATAATCCACTTCCAAGACCTGCGATGAGCCGAAATCGCGAGAAATACGAAGCAGCTTCCTGAACCTGTACTGCCGTGCCGTGATCCGTTGACTGAACTGACGATAGCTGCAGATCGCGGATGCAAATTGCGATTCTCGAAGCGGCTCGATCGATGCGTCTGTGATGGCTCAGTTAGCCTGCCAATCGGAATGTCGCGTTTACATTTAAAAAGAACGCAGTAGAAATGCGCAAAGATTACTTGAGATAATCGAGATATCGATTATGTATACATACAGGTGAGGAAAAAGTGTCGGACCGGTAAAATATCTCGAAAACCAAGCGTTTTAGAAAAAAATATTTCGAACAAAAGTTGTACTATTTCAAGGGGGACATAAAACAACTATATCATTTTGTTTACAAATGGCACCATTTTCGAGATATTCACTGATCATTACTTTTCTTAAACTAGAAACCCCAATTTTTTATTACACCGTCTTTTTCTACCAATTTATTTAAACAACTTTTGTCTGAAACATTTTTTTATTTGCCTAATATCTTCTGAGATATTTAAGGAAAACTTGACAACTTTTTCAATATTTAACTTGCTAACTATTTGTCGAAAGAAAAAGTGGTACTTGACTTTTTTGTTCTATTCAATCTGAAGAATATGTTGTTACAACAGCACCCTGACTTTTAGTAACTTACTGACTTTTGGAAATTTCAAAATCATCAAATTAACAAAAGTCAGGGCGCTATTGTAACAATATATTCTTGAGACCAAATAGAGCAAGAAAGTCTAGTACCACTTTTTCTTTCGACAAATAGTTAGCGAGATATCGCAAGTTAAATATTGAAAAAGTTGTCAAGTTTTCCTTAAATATCTCAAAAAATATTAGGGAAATAAAAAAATAGGTAAAAATGCCGAATAGGGGACCCCGTTCCTATGACCTTGACCTTGACATATGTTGTCAATGACATCTTCCTGAGTAACGTGCAAAAAATTTTAGCCGTCGCTCGTTGTTTGTTAAAAAGTTATTGCAAAAATTTTCATAAACGCACAAGTTGGAAGTGCGTTTTGCACGGCGCGCTACACGCATTCCCCGCCCTTCTCCGCCCCTCCCTCATTCCTCCCCCCGTGCTAGATGCACTTGTATCTTACGACCTTATCTTCATGGGAAAAAGTTAGAAATGAAAGTAAGGTTAGATTAGGTTACGTTATATCGTACACGAATTTTTTATCAGAATTAAATAATTTTATTCAAATATTTAATGTATCTAGTGGATATATATACTATATAATATCAAAAAATGTATTAATACGGTTTCAAAACAAATGTTTACGAATTCGTTCACAACACGAACAGGAACAGGTTGAACTACAATATAACGTACTATAATATACGTAATCTAATTTAACTTTACTTCCATTTCCAACTTTTTCTCATAGAGATAAAGTAGTAAGTTGCAAGTGCGTTTAGCACAAGGGGGCGGGAGGGGGGCTCGCATAGCGCGCCGTGCAAAACGCATTTGCAACTTACGCATAAACCAAACTTTTTTTGCTAATAACTTTTTAACAAACAACGAGCGACGGCTAAAATTTTTTGCACGTTACTCAGGAAGGTGTCCTTGACAACATATGTCAAGGTCATAGGAGCGGGGTCCCCTATTCGGCATTTTTACCAAAAAATATTTCAGACAAAAGTTATTTAAATTAATTGGTAGAAAAGGACGGTGTAATAAAAAATTGGAATTTCTATTTAAGAAAAGTAATGATCAGTGAATATCTCGAAAATGATGCCATTTGTAAACAAAATGATACAGTTGTTTTGTGTCTTCCTTGAAATCATGCAACTTTTGTTCGAAACATTTTTCTCTAAAACGCTTGGTTTTCAAGATATTTTACTGGTTCGGGACTTTTTCCTCACCCTGTACATATATATATCCTACTACTACAAATTCTACACTATATTATTCTACACTAAATTATATCCTACTACTAAAAATCCTCAAGCTTACCTCAGGCCGACATCGTTTCGTACGCGGGACCCTCTTTCGACGAGTCGATCACGTAAAATATGATCCGAAAAGCTGCATAAAATGGCAAACATGCGATACTTTGCACCCTCGACGCGACAGGTTTTACATTCTGCGACATGCTTCCGACGGTTTTTCGCCGATGCGGATTATGATTAACGCACAGAATTCACTTTCGGCATTTCTGATGATAACTCACGCGAGATTCCTCGTAACTGACTCCGAATATTTTTGCAACGATTAAGATTCTCGGGCCGACGTGCGCTGCCCATGCTAAGAACCCATAGTTACCTAACGTGAAATGTAGATTTTCAATATTGGCAATGAGTATGAGAAGCCTCGACCGACCAATCACAGCGATCTATTTCATTTTGAAGTGGTTCAAACGCGCATCACGTGATGCGCGTTTGAACGCGCCACTTACAGCAGTTCACATCGTTTCTCAATGGCTCGATGGCCGTTTCTCGATATCGCGTTCGTTGCGTCCTTTGCTGCGTCGGGAGTGAATTTCGCACGCAGGCGAGTATCGGGAGTGTCGAATTCAGTGACGGGCGATCATTTCTACGCGTAAATTAGCTTTGTTAAACCTGCGCTGCGCCGTGCCGTGTCGTCATACGAGTAAAATGGAAAATACAAAGTCTTTTCATGAGAAAAACTTCGAGTCTCGGCGCCATATTATGCCTTCGTGCTTTGGTAAGTTTGTATCCTCTGAACTACGTCAAATCCGGTATTATTGGGCATTGGGTTCCATCAAAGATCGATCTCCAACTTTTTATTCTATTACGAAACTTTACCATCGATGCTTTTAACAGCATCGTCGGTGACGGTCGTTAATGTAGTTTCCTTACGATGGTAACCACAACGATGTAACTACCGAATGCTAATTAGAAAAAGATTTCGTTACCGCGATTGTAATCTCAGTTTCTTTAGCTATTAGCAGTTGATTAACTTGCAACATAGCGGTAACCGCAAAAGTCATCTCAAATAAAGCAAGTAACGAATATTCTTGGAAAAAAGCTGGCAATACACGTTAGAATATGCGCTGTTAATTGTTATTTTTATGCGGTGTGGAAGATGGCGGCGTTTGTTTGACATGCAAACGACCGATGCTCAAAATGTGCCAGTTTACCAAAGTGATAAGTTTGTTAGGAAGAAACATCGATAAGCAATGTCACAATCATTTCGAGTGTGCCAGTCGAAAATTTGTTTTGTAGCTAGAAGTTATAGTAGTCAAAGGTCTGAATCTCGTTTTTGTGGTTACTTGACGCCAAACTGTTCCTTTTAGCTGCACTTTGTGTACTTTCTTGCAAATTATCTCTCTTGTGTTTTCCCTAAAATACAGTATATTTATCTTACTTTATCTTACTCTGAATGCAGAAAGTAACATGATGCAGTTAAAGGAGAGAGATATGAAAATATTTGCAATATAGTCCTATCTCAATGTATATAATGCTGACATATTTCTTCCCAGATATCAGCAGAATCATTACGAAACTTTAAAAGTTCCACACAATGCATCACAGAAAGACATCAAGCAAGCCTTTTTCAAATTATCAAAGCAAGTAAGTACTAAATATATATCAAAATTAATATTGTAGATTATATATTTCTAGCCAGAGATATTGATTGAAAAATATCTGTTAAAAGCAATATTTTAATACTTTAACATTTTCCTGTGTATCCTCAAACGTACTCTGTGCTTGTTTTCATTAGTTACATCCCGATACCAGTGGAAGATACAGTCACACTGATTTTGTGAAGCTGAATGAAGCTTATTCAGTGTTGGGGAAAGCAAATACAAGACGCAGATATGATCAAAGTCTGGACATGATGAAGTATACGTACAATCCATATACACATGATTACTCACACAATAGGTAAGATTATATAGGTTAGAACATAGACTATATCGGTAGAATAATTATTAATTGATGAAGATGTTATAAATACTTACGGTATCATATATGTTAAATGGTCTATATTGATATAATATTTTAGAAATAAAATAGATGTAGCATAAGAAGAAGTTTCAGAACGTTCAGTTTTTCCTAATTATAAGAGATATAATGTAATTGATAGAAAATATAATACATTGTTACAGGCAATATGGGAGTCGATGGGAATATGAGGTACGTACAGCAGGAGGACAATGGCCACCGCCTGAGCAAAAATCAAAGCCAGCTATTGGGCTCGTGATTGCTCTTTTGTTTTTTGGAATGGGATTGTTTCAGCTGTTTTTTATGCTGCACTCGATGAAGGTGAGAAAACTTAATCAATTACGAAGTATGCGATTAGAACATCAATATAAAAAAATGCAAAGAGTGGTGTATAACCAGAAGAATAACATAGATCAACTAGATGCAACAAATTTTGACAAGTTCGTCACTGAAGATAATAGTAAATATTAGTCAATATTTCGTCAGAAGTTGCATTAAAAGAGATATAATTGTAGATGTCAGCATTTTTTTGCCTTGCCATGCTTTCCCAATACAACTTTCCTCCCCATTATATTAAGAAACAGACATCATTTTCCTTTACACATATGTAAGTAGAATTTTTTTGAGTATAGAATAAAATCTCACGCTTGTGATTTTTGGATCCTAATTTATCTGTATCAAGTCCTATTTATTTCTCAAAGTACAGAAAACTTGAAAATGTGATTTAACATAGTCTTCAGTATAAAAAGATGCGAGATGTGTATAATTACTTTTATTACTTATTACTTTTATTACTTTTATTACTTACTGTATGTGAATAATTACTTTTAATCACAATTATATCTTGAAGTCTTTATAATATACTCTTTTTACTTAATCGAGATACTACAACAGATTATTTTCATAATGAAACTTTACACTATATATTTTGCGTTATATTGTGTGAATAATGTCACATGATACAAAAGTGAATCGATCTTTAAATAACTTATATACACACGAGCGAATACTTTTTGCGATTACATGCCTTTCACGTGCTAGTACTTTGCAATAACATATAACTTTTCCAAATCGTTACAAATAATTGCAACTAGTTCCTCGTTTATTCCGAAATTTATACCTCTTGAAATTGTTGTCGTGTCGCTTACAATACAAAGTTACAAAATACACGGCGATTCTCCAGTCACGTTTAAGAAATCGCTACTATATTAGCTTATATGCGTCTCCAACGTGACGTCTCGTCTCTCCTTAAAACGAACGTTTTCGCATATCGGGTGCTGGATTGCTTTCGAAGGTGACTTTTGACGCGATTCTTATAACTTCTTCACGTATGTGGTCATCGTCGTGTGAGGTGACGCGGGTGAGAAAACGGCCTTTCCACTTTCATCCACGTAGTCGCTGTAGTCGAGTTTGTACACCGCGTTGAAGCCGAGTCGGGCGCAGAGCTTGCCGGAGAACATGGACGAGCAGTCGGCCCTCGCGTAATGAAACCCTTGTTCCTTCGCAATCTCCCTGTGATGCAAATGAAACGGGGACATCAATCAGTGTCGTCTGAGCGCTTACATCAGCCGTCTTGAGTGAGATCATTAAACAGATTAGGGCTTACATGTATTTCTTGTCCGATGCACAATTAGATAACGCGCAAAGCCGAATACGCTGCAGCGACTATAGACGACCGATCTAAACGCATTACTTGCATAACTTGCGCGATACTTACACCGTCTTTTCTATGAGGGCCTTCGCGATGCCTTGTCCCCTCCAGTTCGTGTCCACCGAGATTATCCTAATCTCCATGATGTTCTGGTCCCGAAACTGTCCGCCCGCGTTCACTCTTCTGTCCACGTGGTGCAGTAGTCGCAGTATCTTCTTGAACTTTGCGTTTGCGCAGGTCCGTATGTATTCTGGTTCTTCGCTCGACGGCGGATCCATTTTGCCTGTAACAATGTGTGGAGAATATACATCTTCGGTCGCGTGTCGTGTCAGTCGCAAATGTACGCAAATATTCGCCTCGGCCGCTTTATAACGCGCCTCTGCCTCTTTATCCCGAAGATACCCAAAGATTTCCATTTCCGCAAGCGCGCGGATCCGCGGTTTATCCGCATTCGATGACGCGTCATAAAGTTGAGTCTGCACGAATTGCACGTAACGGGGACTGATGTTGATAACGATATCCCCGTTAATCGCTAGCCTCGCCGCTAATAATATATTATCGTGTGGTCGAGTTGAAGCGATTCTATTCAAAGGTCCCCTTTTCTCGGGACTCGTAAAAACGTCACGTGCGATTGTGCGTGACATTTAAAACATAATTACATGTTGCTATTTTTCGATCCCGCTTGCTTTTCCAATGCGGTCCGGCGCAAGTAACGCGCATGGCTACACGCGCCTGCGCGGTGCATTTACATATTACTTTAACGATGGCTCTTAATTAATAGTCCCAGGCGAATTGGATTAACAGCCGTGTGTGTTGCGCACAACGAGCGCAAATAGAGAGGATGCGTACGTGTTTCGTGGAGCCCGCTTGAAATCACCGCTGGCGATCACCGTCAGCGATGCGTATCTCGGCCGCCGGATGATCGGCAAATCGGCCAAGTTTCGTGCGCGTGCCGCTGATCGCTTCAACTTCTTTTCTCCTCCGATGCATCCCGTTACAGCGTGACTTGCGCGTATGCTTGTAATTCTTTTAGGCGTGTCTGCGTGTCTCGCGCGTATTCGAGTGTAGACGCGACTTTATTAACGGAGCCCGCGATGCAACTATATCTATTTTGAATCACAACCGGTATCGCATAATGATACACGGAGCCCGCGATGCAATTATCTATTTTGAATCACAACCGGTACCGCATAATGATATACGGAGTCATTCGAGATACAATGTGCCTTACGTAACGCACCGAGCACCGAGTACCGTTGTGCGTTTCTTCGATTTCCTCCTCGCGCGCCGCGCTTATCCGCATACGCGATATAGCTCGAGTCAGCGGCTAATCTTCTCCTTTGTTCCAAGCGAGACTAACACGCTCGTTAAAAAGGGTATATCAGCGAAGATCAGCGTACAATTCATCTTCTCTGTCTGCTTGTTCGTCTCTCTTCGTCTTGTCCCTGTGCATCGCCCACCTTCGTGGCGATTTCTTAGCGGCGTTACGCTCGATGCTAATAACGCCTAGGTCTTGCTCAACTTTGAGTTGAGCAAGACTTACGCGACTCGCGTTTTGGCGATATCAGCGGAACGCGAGGCGAGCGAGAGCAACGTCCTCGGCAACTCTCCCGAGAATGTATTCACGACGACGGCATTCCGGCAAGTTACCCACGAAATGTAACGAGCGCGCGGTCCGATTGGGTCCGCAGTGATGTAAAATGCTCGGCCAACGAAAAGAAAACGAAAATTCGTCACGAGCGCGCGAGGTCGATCATATACGCGATGAAAGGCTGTCACGAGCTCTCTCACCGTTGAGTATCACTCCGACGATCGCCCCGCTCGCGGACACCGCCATCAGACTGAAGTTATTGTCGAACGAGGCGTTGCTGCAGTAGTCCTCCAGCTCCGCGCAGGTGCTGTCTTCACCCTCCGGGATCAGCTGGACACTCTGATTGAGCGGCTCGTCCCTGAAGAAGAACCTCCTCAGGAACTTCAGTACCCTCAGCTTGTCATTCTTGCTGATTATCTCGACATGATAATCCATAGTGCTGTGCGACTCGTCGGCCGAGTCGGCCAGCTGAAAGGAAAATATCGCGAATGACGCGAATGACTATTATCCTGTGCGAACCGGAAACTTGACGGGAGAGACTTATCTGATATGCAAATGGACACTCGCAATGTTATCCTCGCGATGACAATTTCTGCCGATTATCCATTATGCGCGTCTCAACGGATCGGAGCGACTTACACCAGCCGCACTTTGACGGGATTTTCATGGTTGACCAGGGCATTGCGCAGTATTTCGGACGATGGAGGATACAAATACGGCGTTAATTCGCGCGACATCGCGTCCCTCGGAGAAGGTTTCCGCGCATGGTTCGAGCGTCGCGCGCTAACGCGCGCGCGAGACATTCTCGTCTATTTAGCTTTAGTTTCATCGAGACCGGTCGCGTTACGCGGTCAACGTCACCCGTGGCTCTAATTCGTCATTGATCTACTTCCAAGCAGTGATTTGTACGAGTCGATAAGAACCCGCAGATTGTGAGCGCGAGGATCACGAGGGGAGTCTTGAGATCGAAACTTCGGCGGGGGGGGGACCGAAGATCCGAAGATCCGAAGTCGCGGGAAGTTCGCGGAAGACGAAGTCCGCAAAGTCCTTTGAGTTTGTGCGCGAACGCCCCGCCCGCGCTGCGCCGCGCCGTCGTTATTCGCGCGTAATTATTGCAGCAGCTACGCGAGCTACTCCGGCGCGTCATTCCGAAGGCGACTATTAATTAATTAATTAATTAGGAGCGACGATTTGCCGCTACAAAAACGCGCCCATAAGTTACGTTCCCATAAGTATACAATTGTGTTCGTCAATTGTCAGATCAGTCATCGTGTCAAGGGAACCGCCGAGAGACCTCTTACGTTTCTTTCAACATAATTAATAATTTGCATATTAATGTCTCGTGTTTCACAATTGCCGTGAGAGAATGGTTAGATCATTGGGCTGGAGCGCTACGCACGGTGCATTTGCACGCATATATCACTGACCAAGGCGAAGCCACGACGCGCATCCTATTCTTCTGCAGAGGAGTATATATCATTTACTTCGTAACAGGAATGCCCTCGTGATCGATGACATTGACTGGCTCGGTCAATTGAAGTCGATGCGACCAAGTTTTGACGCATCAGGGCGCACCTGCCCGATGGCCGGATGTCGAAAAGAAAGGAAAGAGAAAAAAGTCAACAAGCGACTGGCAATCGAATGGCCGGAAACGAGAGTTCCTCGCAGATCGAAGCGACGATCTTCAAGCGCATCGATGCGCTCGAAGCCGGTTTTCCGGAGGCGACGATTAAATTCCGCACGCCCTCCCCTTTCGGCCCGATTTTCGGGCCCGAAGTCTTACCGAGTACTTCGTGATCTTCGGCGCCGCATCCTTCACGAAAATGGCGGTCTTCTCGGTGTCTCGGCGCGTCTCGGCACCGGGCAGATTCGAGGCGGGCGTGCTCTGCATGACGAACGACAAGCGTGCGTAGTCCAGGAAACTTGGCACTTTCTCGGTACGGTTAAACGACGGGTGCGACTACGAGTGTGCCTTGAGCGCCGGTGCGTGTGTGAATTACGGGGACCGACTGGGGAAGCGAATTACTGCCAAGCTGACAACGCGATGGCCGTTGTCGTCGAGGTGGTAATCTAACACTGCGCATTGTGATAGAACGCCGTCTGTCTTATATACGCTCAGTAGCAGCAAAAGGCGTTCTTGCAGGTTCAGGGACAGGCAGATATAATTTAGAATACTCTCAGGATCGGTAACGCCTCCGTTTAACACGAAGGATACCTGATTAGCCTTGCATCGGCCGCTCGGCAAGCGGCTGTGTAATTATACCGCGGCTTCGTGTAATTTTGCAAAAATTCATATTATCATCCGTGGAAAACTACTAAGTTTTTCATCTCGGCTCCCCCCGCCGAGAGGTTTCGCAGACGGACGGAATATGTGATGAGATCGCGCGTGATGAATGTTGCAATTTTTCACGCTGTGGCACGCATACGCGAGCAAGAGAGAGAAAGAGAAAGAGGGAGAGAGAGAGAGAGAGAGAGAGAGAAAGTTCGATCTTATCCGCGGAGTGACGAAAAAATTTCTTTGGCGAGAATTCGTCGAGCGTACGTACAAGTTGTTTTTTTCCCGGAGTGGCAGAAACGTTTTCGAACAAATCAACGCATAATAACGTCTGGTTGCGTGACTGCAAATAGGATCCGCTATTTTCAGGTTGCACGTATTCGACATGTGATTCGATGCAGATGCATGCATCGTCCGGTAGGACGACATGTCTGAGTGATTTGGCTGAGTTAGGATTGATGAGAAGTGAGAATATCTTTTGTCCGACATTCGTTTCACGCAACGGCCGCGCATATCGCCAGGGATAATGAGCGCTAATTGGTACATCCGTGTGGTCTTGTCACTCAAGCCGCGCTGTTTGCTGTGTAGGGGGCGGTACAACAAAAATCGATTGAATTAATACGCGCAATGTTGCTTTTGTGCTTAGACGCGTGCTCGCGTGGGAGTCAAATCGACAGCTCGGCAAACAATCCCGCCGTGCGAAGCTTGTCTCACTCGACTTCGAATTCTCTCTCTTTCTCTCTCTCTCTCCCTCTCTCTCTCTCTCTCTCTCTCTCTCTCTCTCTCTCTCTCTCTCTCTCTCTCTCTGAAGCGACGTTTTCTCTCCTCAGAGAGTCTCTTCTCATTCCGCGATTCTGGACTTTTAATCTCGATGATCCAACGGTCGCGGCTATGAACCATTGTGATTGTTATTGTCCATTGAGAAACCGGTTTATCAGTGTCGTAGATAGTCGGGAGGAGAATGTATCTGCTTGGCTGTGCTTAGTGCAATTCTTTGCGATATCTCGTTGTATTATTTACGCCCTTACGCGATTGTACGGAGAAGCAGCAGTAGAACGGGACATGCTGGAAACATCGATCGATCCCTGTCCGTGTTGCGAAGGTCGCAAGATCGTAATCACGCTGTTGTGCGTGAAATGGAATACGATGCCTTGAAGAGCGAGTGTCATAGACTTCAAGATTAAGGGGACTGGAGAGCCAGATTGCTGAAAAATCGTGCTTGTTTTTGATAATATTTTGTGACGAACCGAATAAATGTGCAAGAATGAAAATTTTACATATATTTACACAACATATGAAGAGTAGAAAAATTTTGTTTATTAACAAATACTCATATAAATATACGATATATATAGCTGAAATATACTCTCCTTTTTTTTTTCAAGTTGTCGTTTTTGCAGTAATATCTCGGCTCTCGGCTCTCGGCTCGATGGTCCGATCAGAGCGAATTTTAGCTAGAAATCTTGAGGAGACTTATCATTATCCGGTGAACCACTACAAAAAAAAATTGAACAAAATTAACAAAATGGCAGTTATTATTAGCAAAAATCCAAATTTTTCAGTTCTTTTACAATAAAAAAATTAATATCTCGAAATGAAATATTTTGACGTAATTGTCCATGGTATTTCAAATCGATACGAAGCTCAGTTTCGGAGAAATCATTGCAAAAAGTTGAACAATAAAATTTCGAGAAAAACGCGTTTAAAATTTAAGTGGACGTATATTTATATGAATATTTGTTAATAAACAAAATTTTTCTACTTTTCATATGTTATATAGATATATCTAAAATTGTCATTCTTGCACATTTATTCAGTTCGTTGCAAAATATTATCAAAAACAAGCACGATTTTTCAGTAATCTGACCCTCCAGTCCCAGTTAAGACTATTCTTGCCAAAAAAATATTTATATACACATATAATGAAATGACTATATGTTTATATTATACGTATTTCTATATTATATTATTTTTTTATATTACATTATATTTTATTAAATTTTGTTATATTTATTCTTATATTTTTAATTATATATTATATTATATTTTAATTATATTTTTATATTGTATTACACTTTATATAATATATATTTACATTTTTATGTGTGTTGATGGATTAAACCAAATGTTCAAATATGCGGAGCTTCGTCGAGCTCGAAAAGCGTCGGAAAAGCGACGAGGCGCAGAATTCATATCGCGGACTCGACGATCAGTTCGAAGCCGGCATTTCCGCGTGAGACGAATCATTCCTTTTTTACAGCTGCACGCGTTGCAACTGTTATGCATAAAACATACCTAATAGTTATTTTCGCGCAACTGTTCGATTTTTAATCGGTGTATGCGCGAAGGCGCGGCGAGAATTACGAAGCATCTCTGGGCAGGTTTATATCCACGCGCGATCCGCACATCGCCGCGGCCTTAGATCGCGGCGATCCGATAAGCGAAACGATCGATAAACGATTGACAATGATTTATAACAGCGCTCTCGAGCGTTCCTCGTATCCTTTCGAACCGGATGCGGTAGCGGCGACTCTCCTCTGGAAAGAATATGTTCTAAAATAGCTTCCGCGTTTGCGAGCGCCCGCAAAGCGCAAGACAAGGTTTCGTTCCACACGACAACGCACTTAGACTTAGAAATCCCGAAAGTCTTTGCGTCAGTGAATTCGCGAGCAAAAGCTTCGCTGACGCGAAGGCATTCGTATGACGTTTGCGCGATTTATCGGCGACTTGCGCTCATGATAATTTCTTTTTTCCGCCCCACGTCACAGGTATATATTTTTCTCCTTGATAAACGGGGCTAATAGTTTTCCCGTTCTCTTCCGGGCGATGCCCGTGGAATTTTATCAGGGTATCCGCGTTTGTACACGAGGGGTGTCGATTTTCAAGAGGCGTCGCTCTTGACGTAGCCGGTGAACGGCTCGAAACTCAATCCCTGCTCGTTGAAATCGGATATTTTATCGGTGTATCGAATACTCTGATATCTGAGGACGCGACTTTATTCTGTCGGTCGCGGCTACGTAAAATGCGTTAATCGCCGAGCGAAAATTAATCCCGCGGTGAGGGCAAAGTGAGGAGGAGAGCTCGAAAAGTCGGCCGCAGGAGCAGAGAGTCGCGCGTTGACATGATTTCGGTGCGCGATTCACCGATCGCATGAAATCGCCGGTCGATAAAAATAGCTACAGGCTCTCTTAAAATGGGAATAATGGCCGTGTCGGCTGTCGACGCGCGACCGGCGAGTGCGCGATTTATCGATCGAAATACATTCGACGTTCTCGATGAAGAACAGATCCGTCCGTCCGCGGTCGCGATCTGGCTGCGTCGTTTGGATAGATCGCATGCGCGGCAATTATGCATTCGATAGTGAACGATAGCGGGAACACTCGACAGTCCTATTGACCGCTTCGTTCAAGGACGAAGCCGCCGCCTTTATAACTGGCGGTATCAGTTACTACTGTTCTCCTCTTCTTGCTATCTCGTTTATCGCCGAACGCATATTCCGTTCATTACGTGGCCGATACTTTGGCACAAGTCGACATAAGTCGGCATAATCGGACACACAGAAGGGGCTCGCGATTACACATCTCTCCGTTTACATTTGCGCGAGAAAGACACCTGTGAGCGCGCGTAGTATTGTGCAACTCGCGGTTCTCGGTGGTTTCCGAGCGGACTAATTCCATTTTCCCCGGAGAGCATAATATGGAAATCTAGCTGGACGATTGTGATCGGAAACTATTCGGATACGGAATCGTTCGGATTAAAGAGAGGAAACGATTCCTTCGATTTCCTCTCTTTAAATTTAAATTTCTGTTGCCTTTTGCCTCGGAGAAAAAACGGAATAATTCCGATCGGAAACCTTTGCAGTTCGGTCCACTTTTTCCAAAAGACAAAACAAGAACTCAGAATATGAAGGCTGTTAGACTTAAAATCGATATAAAAGCTAAGGACCTTCGAAGCTTACACACCGGTTATATGTATAGTGCCTATGATATTATACATGGTGTCCCAAGAGACACAGCAGAATCAGCTTATAATAAAGGAACTTGTGCCCGCGAATAAGAAACAACTCATGCAGCACAGAAGTGACGGCGACATTGTTCCAACATTGCAGCAATGTTTTTTCAACTTTGTGTGCTGTAAAGATGTGGGAAAGACTGACGGCATGTGCTGAATAGCAGTTGGGGGGGAGTATAAACGTGATTATATGATCCCGATTATATGATTTAATCTCAGATAATTGTTCTATCCTCAGTCTCGTGACGTGGTCGCGTGTACGAGTACCCGTGAAAATTTTCTAGCGAAAAGGGGTCTGTAATGCATCACCGGATAGAAATCATTTATAAATTCTAGAAACTATGATCGTTTGTTTAGCTTAGCTGTTACTAATAAACTGGAGAGGTACACTTTCATGTATTTGCTAAACTCTGAATTTACTAAAAGCAAACTATATTATTTTAATAGGTGAATTTTCGACAAACCAGTCACGCTCTGTCGCCATGAATTTTGGTGAAAATAACTCTAAATAACTCCAAATCAGTGCTCTTGGATGGATTTTCGCTGACAAAGAAGTTTAATGCCAAAGGAGTTTAAATAACGTTATTTGTCGCTCATAATATTACACCACTTTCCCAGATAAGTCTATGTACTGTGACCGTGTATATTTGTTTATTTAGTATATTAGTCATCTCACACATTTTTCTTTCCTGCGTAAATGATCGCAATTGAGTGCCTTTTAGTTAGGTTAGGTTAGGTTAGGTTAGGTTAGAACAAAAAAGTATCGCAAGGCTCTGTCAAATAATAATCCAAATTTCCAAAAAATGGCCGATTTGAGCCCGCACACGATGTAAAATGTGAATTTATTTTTACAAAAAATCTGCCGGTACATTAAAACGCAAACGTTTCGACCCTATATTTGGCTGTCCTCAGTGTTAAAAACATACGTATCTTCCGATAAAAGACCATTTGTTCCTCTCTCGGCAACGTGCCGCACATCTCCTCAAAACATGAAGTGACCTTGGCTCAATAAGAATTAGAAAGCGATCTTTCAAATGTTTCACCTCCAAATGTATATCGTGATGCACTCCTTGAAACGGGAATCAGTAAATGTCCTGTAAGGACATACTTATAGACCTCATGTGTTGAAATATGGAGGACTATTGTTTTAAACTTGAGCAATGTAACGATCGAATAAGGAATCAATCGGCCGAATTTTTTTATCTGATTTAAAAAAATTTGTTAGACAGATATTTTTTTTATTATACAAACATATAGTCACAGTGCACAGATAAATGTAGGAAAGTACTGTAATACCATCAGTGAGATACATAATGTTATTCGAATGCCTTGGGCATTCAATTTACAGCAATTGGGTGGCTTGGTGGCTTTCGAAAGTTTAGCCGGCTACCGGGCAACCAACTTCAAGGCCTTGCATAGTAATTTGTAATTCGACCGTAGCGGTTCCTATTACAAAATCGCCCTATATTCTCTCGGTACACTCCTGAAGTATAGGACAAGGACTTTGTGAAACGCTCTGTATAAACATTGTACACAACCTGCGTTCCGAAGACTGTGAAGGCTTTTGACTTTTATATTCCGGCGAACTATGAATCATAACTGGAAGTAAAATATCGCATTCCTCCCTTTCGCCGTGCCGACGTTTCCTCATTGACTGGCTGAAAGTCGCATCTCGGGCGCGTACTCGCTTCAGGATTAAAGCGGCACAACACGCGTCGATGGGGACAAGTTGTCCTCGATGTGGCCGTGTAACATGATCCTTCGTAAAATTTTATTATTCTCGGTCGCTACAAAATAGACGATAGTCGATAATAAGGCGACGTGTACAACGCGACGACTTAATTAGCTCGCACATGAGATCGTTGCCATTCCGCGCGATATACTAACGAATCGAATATGCAGCCGATTAAGCGTATCTCTTTATCTCTCGTCGTACGTAATAATGAATAACGTTAGACGCCATTAGGCAGGGTAGTTCGCGTCGCTGCATCGGCGCCGAGCGCCTGTTTTTCCAGGCACTTAAAGCCCATCAAATCACATTGCAATTACTTCCCGAGTTGATATCGACATGAGATCGCGCGTACACACCGTGATAATTAAACTGTTTACACGCCCGCCGGGCAGATGCGACATTGTAAACGTCCGCGTCGCGCGCGCACGCGCGACGCGGACGTTGAGACTGGAAGGTAAACGCGGCAATGAGTCTTTGCTTTTCAAAATAGACCAATCGCGCCTGCCTGCCTGGCCGGCCGTAAAAGGCCGTTGATAAAGAGAAAAATCGATTTTTCTTGTTTCACGGTCCGCTAGCTCCTTTCTCAAACGAATTTACGTTTGACGCCGCAAAAAAGAAACAAAGCGGAAACCCGGATAAAAGAGAATCGCGCGATATTTTCTGTGTTGTACAGCTCATTAATTCCTTTCTCGTGCGAAGTCCGCGCTACGTTGAACGTTCAACGAGAACGACGGGCGCGCTGCTCGTCTTCACGTCACGTCTCGCTAATGTTTCATCTCGCGCGCCATTGTTCGTCATACTCGTTTTCAGAACACAGCGTCGACGAAAAGAAGGAAAGGAAAAGCGCGCTTCGAGTTTTCGCGCGCATCGTCCCGCAGCGCAATGCGAAAAAACGTGATAGGGTATAATTTAATTTTATCAAGTTTGCATCGATTGCTAATGCTACCGCTTGACACTTATTCCGTATAATCAGCGCTTGTGTATCGTGACGCAATCTTTGTACACACTAATAACATTAAATAATCCGTGAAGGCGCTGTTGACGTTTGGCGCTACATGACGTCTCAATGCAGTGACATTCATGAATTATTTCCGTAATTGATAGCTTTGATAAAGTTACATGCGTAACTCGCTCCTTTGCATACCTTCTCCATTTCTCAGAGTGAAGATATCTTTCTTTATCATTAAATTATTAGAGCGTCAATTAACGCGGTTCGAGACGTCATGTGCTGCTCCGTATAATCTCTCCACATATTATTTCATACATATTAAATAACCATTACGGGGTGATTAATTTGATGTGTTATTAGTGCGTGAAAATCGCATCTACGCAAGCGCAAACTGTGCCGAATGAACATCAAGTGAGACATAAACTCGGCAAAAAGTTAAATCTTTTTCCCTTCGGATCACCGTTTCTTCACAGTGTGTGATCTCGGCAACACGTACGTCTACACATGCGGCACGCTTCGGTTTAAATGTTTGAGTCATTGACTTCGACCGAGCATGCGAACAGTCATACGTCGTATGATGTGAATGAAAATTCTGAATGAATCTGAATGAATTAGCGTTCGGTGCGAGTTTAGTCGTGATCGTCGTCACGCGAGATCGGCACAGGCACGTGTTAGCGCGTTGCGTACAAGGAACAAATATGGGGTTATACTCATTTGGCTATATTCATTTGGACCTGCAAGAACCTCGGTAAACCTCGTTTCGGTAATGATGCAGAATTTCAATAATCTTGGGATATGTCATCAGGAATATCGCCTCAAGTAGTGTCGCGAAACTTTTAGTCCCGGCTAAATTTGTTAAAAAATCCAGAAATAAATATATAAATATAGCCGGGGGGGGGGAGAATATCCTAGTCGGAAGTAAAACGCATTATTACGGCTTTGTGTGCAACAACAAAAAATAATTTTGTCATCTTCTCACATATCATATAATATTGTTGTGCCCGCGCGTGAAAGAAATAACTCGAGATATACTAAACGAGAAAAGCTTTATTTACAGCCTAGAAAAACGGATCTCAATCAATTCCAAAATAATCGCACGAATTCGCTTTACGTCCGTACGCTGTGACAGGACTAGAGCGACTCTCTTATTATTCCCAGTTGTTAGTAAACTAACTCCTTGACAACGATAACAGCTGTTCACATTCTCTATATGCCTTCTTCACAGAGCGTCTTCTCCCAAGAGCGTGGGAACAATACGTTCCCCAAAGGTGTGGGCACAACAATATTATTTATTCCCTGCAAAATACAGAAGCGGCTAAAGTGAAGTGCGGAAAAGACAGGTGTTCTACAGTACAAGAATTAGATGCCGGTTTAAGTGGCCGTTTAAAAGCCGCATCCGAAAAAAAAGTAATTTCAGAATAAGCGGAATCATCTCAATTTTAGAGGATTTTACTCTTATATATGGCCTCAAGAGGGTTCCTCAAAATTAAGAGGAAAATATTATAAATTATTCTTAAATATATTATTCTTAAAGTTAGAGAAATTATATGTTGTATGTATAATGCAAATCTTATTGATTTTAATATAAATCTCCTCTTTTACACAGAATACTTAATCTTTTTTTTTAAGAGGATTATTATTCCTATTCTTACTGTACTTTATTCTTACTGGTTATACGATCCTTTATAGGGAAAGGGGAGAAGATTATTATGAAACTGTCCGGGAAAAATTTTATATTTTATATTACTTTATATATTATGAAACATATACATAACATTAGCTACATTTGAAAAAATTATTATAATGTGTAGCGAAAAGTAATATATATAGATAGTACTTCTGACTTCAATTCTACAATAAGTAGGCACGAATGAAATAAGATCATCATAACAAATAAATTTCCAATCAGTTTTGTTATGGACTTTAAAAATATTCATTATAATCAATTGTGTGAAACATCGTTAAAAGAAAGAATATATTATTCAACTTCTTGCGATAGATTATAAACTGTATTTGGCCAAATATGGGTAAATTATTTTCGTTATTTTCGTTACAGCAACAAAAAAATTCCCAAATATTCTGACCCATAAGCATATTGGTTATTTTTTCATTCATGTTTGGAGGTAGAGCATAATTGAACAAAAGAAGCCCACGTTCAAATCAATATACATATTTCTCTTCATATAAGAGGAAAATTAATTGATATAAAAGGAAATCTTTTTGAAATAAGAGGAAAACAGAATAATATCTAATAAATTTTAGATGAATTTAGTTCACTTTAATCGCTTTATCGAAAGAGGAATCCTCTTTCTGTAAAAGGTTTCGCTTAGAATATGAGACTATGGGAAAAATCACTTTACAAATAGAATACTTTTTTTTGGGTGCGTGATCCGCTTAATCCGCGTGTTAACAAAATGTCAGTGCGCGAAGATGCAGCTTCGCGCTTTCGCCGAAAAGCCCAAGGTGGAATTGAGACGCACGTCGTTGCTTGTCGTTTGCGGTCTTACGCCGCGTTGCGCTGTCAAACGTCCAGATGAAAATTGTCGTCGCTCAATGAGACATCAATTCGCATTAATAGCTTACTCGTGCCGCTCGCGTCTTGTTGCGGCGTAGTCGCGCCTACTCGATTGAATCCTGGAGCAGTCCTGAATCCACCTTTTCACTCCGTGAAAAGTGACCTTTTGCAATGCGGAATTTCTCTCGGCTAACCTCAAGACCGATTTTTCTCGTTTAGCCTTTTCTTTCCCGCATATTTTTATTCTTCCCCGACATCAATCTCCGACGAAGGACAGTTGTCGAGCCGGACGTTCTTTGCCAACCAAGAGCTGCATATATTCAAATCATTTTTCGCGGGAACAACGAACGGGATATCGCGTAGAGGCGTCACCACCGAGACCGAGTTTTAATTAACAAATCCGCAATAACAGGAACCTGTGAATGGCAAGTGACAGCGGGCGCGACAGGACCACCTTCGGGATTATGTCGATCATATCACGATTATGTAGTGCTCAGAAGGTCGTTCATGCATATAAATGCAATCGAGTCTCATTTGAATTGACAGTTTAATAATCCGTGCCACCGTTGAAATGCTTTCGATTTATTGCACTCGCGACTGGTAAGCGCGATATTTTGATTTCTAGTCGAGATAAAAATCGGCTAATGCCCGTTTTTTGCCGGTCTCTTCACACCTTCTAATAGCTATCTATCTTCCAGATAAAAATGTCCGTCAGACAACTAAAAATTCGTTTTCTTCACTGAAACCTCTGGTTACGTATCTAACGTAGATAGCTATATTCTTCATACTATTAGCTTTTGACACAAAATGTACTAGAAATTTACTATAAATCACCATATTTTTACATATTCTTTTCCGGGCTAGTACTAACTAATTAATTCCCACAGTATTAACAATCGGTCTCCAATTGCATGTAATAATTTGAGCACTCCTTATCCTTTTTCAAATGAAATTCATTCGAAAAATTCTGTGTCATCCCACACTTGAAGAGTCTTCTTTCCACAAATTTCTTATCATCATCATCATCATCATCATCATCATCAGATTCAAAAATATTAATATTCATGAGTAACAAATCCATGTTGTGTTTTCGTAAAAACAGCAACAGCAGATTACGTATTATTGTAATTTTTAGATCATGTCAGTGCACTGAAATCAATATCTGCCAGATATCCGCTAGACCTCAGATACCTCGGATAAATTTATCTGCCGAATACAAACTTTACAAAGATGAAAGATGAAGAAAACCGATTCTGGCAGATATCTCATGGATAAAGTTATCTTGACTTAACTTCTAATCTAGAGGTGAAGAAATTGGGCATAAAAGTGTCGGTTGGGCGCAAGAGCTTTGACAGAAAAATGAGTCAAGTTCTTTTCTATCACCCAACGACGATATATTACACGTCCATGTACTTGTAAGTAAAACACTGTAAAACTCAATCAATCACGACACCTTTGAGAAAGCCAAGCAAAACTCACAAACAGCTGGCACAAACAGCTCACCAAATACGTGTGCGTGGTCTTTTATGTGTTGATCATCGTGTTAATTTCTCATATACAAATTAACGTTCAAGAGACATTTCTCTCCTGAAGTGCTGTGAGACGATTGCGTATGCAAAGCGTCGCTTCACGCTTTCGTTTCCCCTTGACGACTTGTGCAGCACGCAAGTGCACGCCGCAAGTTATTATTGGCGCGGTCGTTTATATGCAACGCGTTCCTTGCGTTTGTGTGCTCACCAGTGACCGACATTGCGGCGTTAGATATAGACATAGAATAGATATTTATACTAACGCTCCATTTTATACGGCGACATCTAACGATCGGAAGAAACGAAACGACACGTGTGCGTCGCTTATTTTATTTCCGTGATAATAAATAACACTATCGCTCGTTTCGTCTTTCGAACAAACACGAGGAGCCTCGCCGCTCGGTGATCAGTGCGGAATATAATTGTATGAAATTATAAAAAGAAAACAACGAGGTCTCGGGGTGTGAACGGGGAGCTCGGGGTGTGATCGCGAAGAAGAAATAACACGTTAAATTTCAGAGTGCCAAGTAACTCCCTTGTAACGTCGCAAACAATTATTTATATCTAGCCAATATGGCACATGAGCGATTTATGCGCAGTACATACACCCGAGAGAAGAAGTGACGCAACGTACCCGACTCGTCATTATTAATAAATATTTCACGCCAGTGAATCTTAATATTCCGCCGCTCGGCGGACGGTCGTTGTCGCGTCGACCCTTTTCTCTTCTCCTCTCTGGACATTTTATTTTTCTCTGAAATTAATCTCCGATAGGGGACGGTTGGTGGAGCGAAATGTCGATTGCCAATCGGGTCTTGCAGGGTTCGTTCGTTTTCGAGAAACCTCTGAAGCAGTTCGCACCACTACGATAAGAGCCGTACTTGTTTCGCCCTGGCTTGTTGGCTCCTCGAAAACGAACAGACCAAATCGCTCGCCCGCGGAAGAAGGGCGAATCGCCGAGACTCCGTTATTGACCGATGAAACGCGAGACCTCCCTTTCGTCATCGCGAATGCATCACAGAACGCACGTCAGTCTCCGTTTCAATTTCCGTGAATGATCACGACGATGCGCGTCAAATAGTCTTAATTACGCGCCAACAGTGTGTTTGCACACCACGATTGGTGAAGATCTCGGCGCGACGCTCGTCAAATAAAATCGGAGCGGCTCGGCCACAACGAGACACGCTGTCACGTTTCGGCGACGGTCTCCTCTCTCTCTCTCTCTCTCTCTCTCTCTCTCTCCCCCTTTCTCTCTCTCTCTCTCTCTCTCTCCCTCTCTCTCTGTCTGTCTCTCTCTCTCTCTCTCTCTCACCTCACAGTGCAATTACGTACCTGTGGCAGAAGAACGGCTATTTTTCGATCGTCCTACGGGTCGCGTCGATTCGTGGGGAGACGCACGCGGTGTCCCCTTGAACGTGTAGTACGGGCAACTGCGTACTGACAACGTGAGAAGAATGACGGTGCGTTAGGGAGGGTCATTACTATCCGGCGGCATAATACGCTAGAGCGAGACTCTCTCCCCTGGTCTATTTTTCTATTAAATTTGATTAGGAAGCGCGATCTGTGGCGAGATTAGCAATAGCTTCCTCTGATACGCTCTCGGGACGAGGATCGTTTGATGCAGCGCTCGTTGCAACTGTTCGCGAGTGCTTCACAGAATTCTAATCGAGATCGAGGTAAGGACGTATACGCGTGCGATATGAAAGAAAAGGAGAGATTGAGCAAGTGCAATGCTTATCGTTTATTTATCCGTCGAATCGTTCAAACGCGCGTTATTACGCATCTTTCTTATCGAATCTTGACCTTACACTGAGAGAAAAGTATATGATATTTGGAACTATAATGATATAGTAAGTAAAGTCTGAGTCATAGTCTGAAGTCTAAAGTCATAGTGTGAAATATCATATTTATAGTAAGTATTACCGTAATATCGGTAATAATTACGATACAGGCATAGTATAACCAACCATATAATATTTTTACTAAGATTTATAGTAAGTTAAACTAAAATTATTGTATGGATGCAAATATAAAATGGTAGGTAAAAGTAACTCTTTTATATAGTCAATATTACCAGAATATTTGCTAAATGATGACAGATGTAATTATATGAATATTAAATCTCACTATATTTGTGAATGAGAAATTACCATATATGTGGTAAAAGTAACTAAACAATTATTTAAGACAATCATTGACTATATATATTTGTGTTTATTCTACTATATTTTGCAGGTTTCCACGAACTATAAAAATATGGTTGACGCCAAAATGAACTATAAAATATAGTGAGATTATAGAAAATATAGTGAGATATAGTTCAACTATATTTTTCTATCAGTGTGTGGTGAAAAAGTTTGGTTCGACTTTTCAACGCAATTTAACCTTGTCGGATTCAATGCAAACGAATTATTAATCAGTCAAGCAGTCGCCACCGTTGCTTATGACGCTTCGCCAATGTCTTGGCAAGATTCCTACACTTCCATCGTACACGAAGAAATTATTGTAGTAAAAAATTATGATAGATTATATTTCTTTTTGCAATTTTTTTATAAAGCTGTACCGATATTGTAAGATAAATAAGTATAATTATTTTAAGAATGATAAATAATAAATATATATTTATTATTTCCAATAACATATTTATTTATTAATTATATAAAATAAATCTATCTTATTATTAAATAAATAACTATTATTAAATTATATTAATGATTATATAAAAAAAAGGTTCGAAAATTAATCAAATGTCCCTCCTTACTTAATTTATAAAAAAATTAGTTTTTGAATATTGTAAAAATAGAAAAGAGTATAAAATAAAAGATTCAAGTAATTGTAATATTGTGCAAAGGGTATCAAACGTGCGTAACATTTTTAAACAAATAAACAGCCCAGTTTAAATGATGCGCTGAGATTTCTCGAGAACCCAAAACACTTTCCTCGAAAAACACTTTCCTACAAAAGTCTTCTATCTTTGAGGGAGAGCCATAAATTTGACATCATGAGTGTGATTTTAAGCAGCTGTTTAAACGTGAAAGTCATGTGAAAGTTCGCTTGAATCTCGAGCCTTCGTCCCGATTTTTCGTCCCATTACTTATTTTGTAGCCAAGGTCAGGGTGTTTTTGAAACACCACTGTTGCAAATTCTTTTGCGATGATAATTTCCTATGTTGTAAGTCTTCAAAATATCGCGGACGTTAGCATTGCCCAAGACGCATCACGCGGAGATTATTTGCGTATGCAAACGCGCGAGGCATGAATTTTTAATCTCTCAACCGTTCCAAAATATTCCCTTGTATCTCAAACTCGCGCAATTTATACGCGGTAAGTCGTTCCGAGAAATCAATCTGCAAGCATTAACGACTCGCTCGGTCACGTCATCCCTAGTCGTCGGCTCTCTGTTGCGCAAAAACAAAATATATTCAAACTTTCGAGAAATCGCAAATCCACGCGCTGCGCACACGCACAATCACGTCGAGCGTCCTTCGCGCAGTGCACCTTGGACAATGCAATGCCGGCGGCACTTTAACTTTAGAGACTCATAACTCACGAAACCACCATCTCAGAAGAGTCTGCAAGCAGCGCGCCGAGAACGCCTTGACCTACAAGATTACGGAATGAAAAAGGGGATGCGGCCTTCAAACGACTATCTAGACGGTTAAACTAATAGTTAAATTATATCTTATGTCCTCCCCGAAAACCACAAAACTTTTGCACAGAACATCTCGCGCGGTGTCGTTTAAAATGGGCCATCTTGTGCAACAATTCCTTTCATGATGCCTGTAAAAATTCCCTGTAACTTTTACCACAATATTTCTCCCGTGTAGAAGGTATAGCCGGGCGAGGAATTCGGAGAATCAAATGGAATTTTCCAAAGCATATCACATCTGTACTTTCGAACCGATATGCAATATATACTAAATATCCGACCAAAGTAAAAAAATCCACAGTTTTGCGGACTGAACCCTCGTCGACTCCCATTCATGAATCCCTCGCTTCTGTTCTCCACGGTGAACTTCATTATTTCGAAACATACGCTTTGCTGTAGGCGGCGAACCCATGCGTCGATAGCGACGAAAGCGGATATTAAACGCGGTGAACGTGCATTAAGTGTCAGCATTCTGTTGGCGGACAAAGCGCCAGTCTAATTAAACATTCGTAAACCGCACATTTGCGTACGTGCACACCGTGTACGTCGTGAATCGATTGCGATACAATAATAATATACGATACACGCGCTGATATATACATACATACACGATCGAGCGAGCTGTAATCTCGCTTTCGGGTCGCACGTGCGAGCGGCATTTAATCGTCGATCTCACAATTAGCAGTGCCGTCGTCGCAATCGGTGAGCCATCGAGTCGTAACGAGATCGAAAGGCCGCGTGCGCGCTGCGTGGCCATCGTGCGAGTTGACCCGATTGCGTAACGGGATTTACTTTTCGTAGATATCGGCTTCCCATTGCGAACAATTACCGCGCGCGATAATACCACGTGCGTCGTACCCTAATAAAAAATTATTAGGGCCATTCTCATGAAGCATGAAGGCTCCAGTAAGGCTGAAAATGTCCTAAAAAGGGATGCCTCGTTATTGCCGCATCAGGCCCTGAGATGGATCTTTTAGGGATATCTTAGATTTTACGAAATAAGGCTTTGACAAGGAAAACTGATGAGGGTCTTAGAAGGATCTTTTAGGGATACCTTAGATTTAATAAATAAGGCTCTGATGAGGAAAGCTGAGAAAGACCTTAGGAGGATCTTTTAAGAATGCCTTAGATTTAATAAATAAGGCTTTGATAGGGAAAGCTGGGAAGAGCCTTAGAAGGATTTTTAGGGATGCTTTAGATATATAAAATCAAGTTTTGTTATAGAAAATTAATAAGATCTGAAGCGTGTAATAAAATTGTCATAGTTTAGTATTGTTTCAGTAAGTACGCTTTATCTGGTTCTTTTTTAATTATACCGCAATTGAAAACAAATTTCATTACTTTTATTAGTTGCCATATTCATTAGTCTCTTCCAAGGATTTTTCTAATATTGCCTTCGTTTTGAAATGCAGCAAACTTCAATAAAAACAGTAGCAGGATTTTTGTATGCAAAGAATGCTATATTTTACTGTAAAGTATGCTATATTTAAAAAAAAATTCTTGTTGTATACTAACAAAGTTATAAAGAAATAAAGAAATTACAGTATAAATTTCTTGGAATGAGAAGAACGAATATTTTTTACTCGGGCAATAATAAAAATATTTCCTTGCAAGGCCCTCATGATATTGCCTTATAAGGACCCGTTAACCCTTTCACTGCTGAACTTAACTTCTCTTGAGAAAATTATTAAAATATTTGGTAGTCCTACGTTTTTTGGATCGCTGATTACGATGAATCTAAAGTAAGATTCGCAAAATTCAAAATGGCGGACTCAATATGGCGATCATGATGTACAAAATTAATGAAAATTCCAATTATTAAATAATGACCAGGTCGTAATAAAAGCATATGATTCTAGACGATGGAACTTGATCGAGCTGGAAAAAATTTATGTGGGAAAATGTTCGATACTGCATATTTATGCTTACTATAGCATTAAACATTCATTTTTAAGTAAAATAATATTGATAGTATGGAAAAGATGGAGATACAGAATGAAAAAAACTAGGAAAATAGAACTAAAAAGTGCAGAACAATAAAATTTCCGCCGTTTTTGTAGAAATATTTGTTTGTAAAAAAATCTAACCTACGAAAAATACTAAAAAAAATATACGTTTTTGTACAACATCAGAAAAATATTTGATGAAAATTTCAGACCCTTACATTCAATACTTTCTGAGGAATCGATTTTTCTCTAAAAAAAGCATTTTTTTCAACTTTGATTTGTTATAAATAATCACAAATAAATAATTGGAGTATGTTGAGCAACTATTCAATTAACTGGAAAACTCAAATCCCCGATTAGTTCGTCAAAATTATGTGATTTACAACGCAAAATTGAATCAAGAAAAGACGGGAAGTATACTTCCCACTAACAGTGATAGGGTTAAACCATTTGTTACACATCTTGTGTCGAGCCCTTGTCTTTCTATTCCTACTAGGGTCCGATCAACGTTAGGGAAAAATAATCAGGTCTTTACCAGAGCCCTATTAATTGTTTCACTCGGATACATGTAACATGCGCGTTCGGCAGCAGCGGCAGGGAGATTTATGCCCCGCTCGCGCTCGTAACGATCCGTCGATCTCTGACGTTACCCGTTAATTGGATAACAGCGGATTTTTCCATGAATCTCGTACTCGCCGCTTACACGTATTATATCGGCGATGTGCGATAACGCCGCGCGTAATTCGCTTCCCCCGCCGCGGCGATGGGCGATCTTTCTCCCATTCGCTCGCTCGCTCGCCAATCGCGCGCGAGCGGCACATCGATGTAAATTATAATAAGCGTAATATCCGACATTTATCGGCATCGAATCGCAAATTTGAAAGCCAGATTCCTCGCGTCGGCGGGAGAAACGTCCGCCCGATCGGCCACGGGGAAGATTGATTGCTGTGACAACGAGAGAGCTCTTGTGACAACGGCATGCATAAGATATAAGCAAAAAGAGCGTGGGCTTACCGATACGTTATATTTACGATCATTCTACATAATACTTAACGGCGGCGCGTAATCGAGATTGCGATATGACTCACTCGATTGCTTTATTACGTTAACCGTACGGTTAACTGTCGTGACTGTCGCTCGTACCATTTGCGATTTCCATTTTCCTCCTCTTGCAAGCGCGCCCGAAGGCGCGCAGAAAATCTTGCTCGCTGATCGAGTGGCGGTTTCGATACCCACGCATTTCGCGTTCGTCGCATCGATAAATACGCATCGAACGGATAAAACGTGCGACGGACATCTCAACATCCGCGTCTCAGTATCGCGTACAAGCGCTCGCTTCCATTCCGGTATTCGTCGAATCGTACGACATATAAATATCGAGATGGATGACGTTATTAAAATATAGCGAATAACAACTAAATAATAATACAGGATAATGAATATGTACATTTTTCGGATAATTGAATGTACATATTTAATATATATCTAGTACAAATTTAATTAACGGTTGTAGGTATAAAAGGACGACATACAGATTAAAGTGACACGAAAATACCCGCTGATAATCAGATGCACATTTTTCGCATATCTAGCGCAAATTTAATTAACGGTTGTAGGTATAGAAGAAAGATATGCAGAGTAATGTAAGGTGAAATGCCTATGAATAATTAGATGTAAATTCTTCGCGTATCTGGTACGAATTTAATTAGCGGTCGCGGACTGTTGGTCTGCACGAATCATATGTTCGTAAAAATCGTGTTATTCAACGTATCGCTAAAGCGATTGGGATAATTATATAGCGCTTATGATCAATTGCCTGTGTACGAATTCCAAATTATCTTTGCTGTTTATACATCGGTAAATTATAGAATTCATTACTTAATGTAATACGACATTTTATTCGCGTATTACGACTTAATTAATCGTTAGCGATACGAACAGGGCGCATGTACATGTTGTTTATCGTCTAATTTTTCAATAATAAATTATCCGCTACGCACGCAGCAGGTTGTTATTTCGTCGAGATCGGAGAGTTTAAACGGAGAGCTTTTCTCGATCGCGGAGTTCCAGTCGCATTATTGTGGGCGATGGAGCGAGGAAAAAAAATCAGAATGAAATTTCTTATTGAGAAATTACCTCAATTTATACTATATATTTATAGTATAATGATATATTTGTCGCTTTAATGAGAGGTCTTAAAACTTGCCACTTCGATCACTCCGGTAAAACTAGATCGGTCAGTTGTCGGTAATTTTAGCGTCAATTAAGTACGATCGACAAAAGTACAAAGAGCCAATAAGAGTCAAGCGCGAGAACTGACGTCCAGGTGATTCTTGTGTTTCAATAAACCAACATTAAATTAAAATAAATCGCACAAACCTACCTGTTGCGCAAAACTGATTGTTCTAATTTTCATTCTTTCCCTATTGATGTTTATCCACGATTTCAGAAAAGTAACTGCATCTATTCCATGATTGCGTGATGTTAAATTGAACATACATTTCTGATATGGGGCCGAAACCTATTTGAAATTCTGTATAATTTACCCTAATTTAATGTAGTGTTTTTTATTAAAACAGAAATCATATCCGCACATTAATTCTTGCGCTTGGCTATTATTACACTTAATTGATTGCATATCGTAAGAGCCTGCGGGGAATTGTTCTTTGCTGATTAGTCAAATGATCAGAAAACAAGGCAACGAATAATTAGGCGTCACACGGCGAAAATATTCGATTGAGTGAAACAATTTTCCGATGAGATTCGCGGATGATTCAGAAATTTCGGCATTCTGTTAAAATAAACGGAGATTTCTAATTAATTCGAGCAGAAATTCCAACATTTTCGATTTGGAATGTCTGAATATCGTTCATATACTTGATCAGCAAATTAGGTCACCCACTGCTGAACACTTTTTTCCCCATGAAGGTTCACACAGGGAGAGAAAAAGCTGGAAAAGTCGCAGCGCCTTTTTGCAGCGTCGACTACTAACGACCTATGTGAAGTTAGCCCCCGACTTTTGATAAAAAAATTTTTTTTTTTTCATAAAATTGCGCCAAATTGTTTGTAGAAATATGTAGTGAAAGACTTTTCGTTTGTAGTAAAAAAATAAAAAAGTTACGAGGGGTTGAAAAAATGGTCAGCCCCCCGAAATGGGGGGCTGACTTAAGACCTGACCTAATCGAAGCCAAATCGTTTGTAGAAATATGTAGTCAAAGAATTTGTAGTTGCCCAGGAAAAAAGTTACAACCCCTTAAGTTCTAAGGGTAGCTATTTCCGCCCCGTCGTGGGGGCTGACTTGAAACCGGTTCTAATCGACGCTAATGGGTTTGTAGAAATATGTAGTGAAAGAATTTTCGTTTGTAGTTGTCCAGTATAGAAATGGCAGCAATTTTTGTAATAGGGGTGATTGTATTTTCAACCCTATCAGGGGGGCTGCGTTCTAAACCGACTATATCGAAGCCAAATAATGCGTAGAGGTTTGTAGCGAAGGAATTTTCGTTTGTAGTTGTCTAGTATAGAAATGGCAGCAATTTTTGTAATAGGGGTGATTGTATTTTCAACCCTATTAGGGGGGCTGCGTTCTAAACCGACTATATCGAAGCCAAATAATGCGTAGAGGTTTGTAGTGAAGGAATTTTCGTTTGTTGTTGTCTAGTATAGAAATGGCAACAATTTTTGTAATAGAGGTGATTGTATTTTCAACCCTATCAGGGGAGTTGCGTTCTAAACCGACTAATAGGGTTGAAAATACAATCACCCCTATTACAAAAATTGCTGCCATTTCTATACTGGACAACTACAAACGAAAATTCTTTCACTACATATTTCTACAAACCCATTAGCGTCGATTAGAACCGGTTTCAAGTCAGCCCCCACGACGGGGCGGAAATAGCTACCCTTAGAACTTAAGGGGTTGTAACTTTTTTCCTGGGCAACTACAAATTCTTTGACTACATATTTCTACAAACGATTTGGCTTCGATTAGGTCAGGTCTTAAGTCAGCCCCCCATTTCGGGGGGCTGACCATTTTTTCAACCCCTCGTAACTTTTTTATTTTTTTACTACAAACGAAAAGTCTTCCACTACATATTTCTACAAACAATTTGGCGCAATTTTATGCAAAAAAAAATTTTTTATCAAAAGTCGGGGTCTAACTTCACATAGGTCTACTAACGCGCGACGCAAGTACATGTCTGCTTCATCTCTGCTGTTTATTATTTTTTACCGTCCGCTAATCGCCGACCTCTCGATACGCTTTAGCTATTCGAGCAACTGTTCCGCGGCAGAACGGATCAAATGCATAATTCATCACGAGTTCGAAACGGTCATTAAAAAGCATACGCCTGTTCGATAAACGAGTTGCTCCAACCAACGGTTCTCGGACACCCCGGACGTTAAACCGACTGCAGAGCGCGCTCGATCGGCGAGATCGTGCCGGTGGCAATCGATTGACGTTGTTGCAAACAAAACGGTCGCGATAATCGCGGTATAGTTTGCGCCTCGACAATCGCAATTAACGTACGCAGCAAAGCGAAAACAACCTGGTTCGCACGGCGCGATATCTCGTCCAGCACTCGCGAGTTCTGTACAATTTCCTGTTCAATTGCACTCCGCAGAGATCAAGGCGCAAATTATTTCTATCGATGTGAGGAAAAGAGAAAAAATAGAGAGAGAGAGAGAGAGAGAGAGAGAGAGAGAGAGAGAGAGAGAGAGAGAGAGAGAGAGTGACGGGAATTTATGCGAGCGTTTAATGCACATTACGCTTTGCTCTTGACATCTTTTTGACTCTACACTTATAAAGTACTTGCTGACAATTTTCCAGAATGTCTATTATTGTGTGCTTGATCTCTCCCTTATTTAATACTCAGTCGTGCGTATCAGCGGATTATTATGCATTATGTATCGATAATGTCATCCGGTATTATCGTATATTATTGTTAGCGCGTGTTCCTCCTTATTCCGACTTTTTGCAGTGAAGAAAAACGTGCGGCGTGCGACGTGCGACGCGTCTCCGCAGTTTCAGCGCGGATCTGCCGACTGACCATATCTGTACATTGTTATTCAATCGCGATAAATTAGCGAGGAATGAGACAGACAGAAATTGGCTGTTCGCAGGCATTTATTCGAGATAATTGAACATTGACTACACTACAACCGCGGTTGTAATTTACCTTCAACCCTCGCCACGTTTCTCTTCCTTCCAAAGATCCAAACTTTTCTTAATACACCGCGTTTAAGCGCGAGTTATACAGCGCTGGGGATTAATCTGTTAATCAAAACGCAGGGATTAACTAGGATCCCTAGAGAGAGCATTTTCGATGGTATTTTTATAAAAGAAAAATATCGTCCGGCGTTGACAAAGCGATTTATCTTGCGAGAGGTGCGATGCCAAGGCTGACTACAATCCCTCATTTGTGTCTTTCTTTTCGTACGCGCACGCACGCATACACACAATCCACCTGCATTCACACACAGACACGAGTCGGCGTCAAAGCCATAGTGGAATTGTTCTCCAATACGACGATAAAAGTTTATAACAGACGGAGATTGGCCGTTGGCCACGCTTAGGGCTTACGGCGGGCCGCGGAGAATGCGAAATTTACGAGTGTGAGTAATCCTGCGCCTTGGAGGAAAATGGACCGAGCCACGTTCGTTCAGTTTCGTGCTCGCCGATACCTCGGGATCTCCTTTGAGCGCGGATCGAGATCTCAACGTCTCTTTCTCTCAGCTCAATCGGAAATTTTCCTCCTTCGTCACATTGGGATTTTTATCAGTGCAGCTACCATATGTCGTCTCGAGGCGCATTTGAAAATTAATCGAGCGAAAATTAACGAGGGGTTCGCAGAAATTTTTACAAGTGGTAACGAAAAGAGCGGACACTGCGCGGCGGGTATGGAGTATTTCTTTCGGAAAACGCCAAAAAGGATGATGCGAAGATCACCGCGATCCGACATGAGCGGCTCATGTTGTCGCGCGGGATTTTACGGAAGACGAACGGCACCTGTTACACCTGTGTCGGTATGCAAGAGCATGTAATAAAATCGCATACTACGCGCTGCAGTCGAGCGACGCCTTTTCCGTGTTATTCCACCTCGCGACATGCATCGCGAAACATATGATTTACGATCGCCAAGAATAAAAATCAGACCGCGCATTTTTTTCGAACTCGGCTTGAATGTTAATCACCTTTCTTTTATATGCAACTCTCGTGTACTTTGTTGCGACATTATAACACTACCCAGGTTTCATTTACATTTATTAGCTCACTTCGAGTATTTAACGAGTCTATCGGAGTCTATCATTTTTCTTTCAGAGCCAGCTTACTCGACTCCTACCTTCCCCCTCCCCTCTCCTCCATCCCGCACACATTTCCACTAATGTAGTAATTAAGTTATGATACATCGTCTCTTGGCTAATAAATAATTACGAAATTGTTGCATATTATATAATCTCAGGTCTCACAGTCATATCTTGCAAAAATTATTCCTTTGCATCTTCAAGGTGCAATATATTTGACGAAACTTCATTTACAGTTAAACACTGGTCGAGAATTATTTGTATCTCGACATTGAGGAGAAATTACTTTAGTTATCGATAATTTTTAATTGCGTTCAATTTTTTGAGTTGCAAAAGGCTAGACAGAATATTTTCTATTTAACTCGATTTAACTTAAATCGCAAATTGCAATGTGCGAATTGCATTATCCGCGTTATATCTTGATACTTGACAAACACGTTGTTTCTCCGATAAAAAGCTTTATTATCGCACACTCTGCGATGCACAACATGTGGAAATGTAGGAAATTTTCTATGTTCTACCGATTGAGTGTCGGTAACAATCATTATCGTCTTTACCGACTGCCGCACTATTAGCTGTATCATCACATCGTTACCCTCCGTGGACAAATCTTACATTCATTTTCTGATTTTGCTTTTTCATCCCATCAAAATTTTATCCTGTTTTTCATCTTCTTGTCATTAATTATAGTTACTGGCGTAACGAGAAAAGATGCAAAACGAAAAAAAACTCCAATAATTATCCTTTCTTTATGACAACACTCGTGTGACGTGATCTCCTTTTTGCGGCGTCAATACAGCAGCTTTCACCACCCACAGCGACATCTTACCACCTCGTTGGCAAGATTGTATTCTACTCGAAGAGCGACGAAGCGTGTCGCAATACCGTACACAATTAAGGTACGGTTACATCAACACCAGATCTGGAGCAAGTTTCTGGGCCCTTTATGAAAGCGTCTGCTAAAAATCGACATGCTTGACAAAAAGCTGTTTATGCCATGTGCTCGCCGATAGATTATATTACTGACTAACGTTGCTAAATAAGTTTGCCTTGTGATAAATTAGCCATCTTTCTCAATACCCAATGGTATGTTTCCTGCGACCTGAGCGACCTGTCGCGAAGCAACATTGCGACAAACCAGGCTCGACGTGAGATCAGAGGCGCGTAGCAACGCGTAGGGAGCTTATCTAAGGAAATTCCGTGGGTGTCGCTTCAACGAGGATACGACGGCGCACGTGGCTGTGTGTGGCTCTTCGGGGCACGCGAGGACCCGTTAGGGAGACTACACACTCCAATCTTATCCGTAAACAGCTGACACGGCGGAGCAAATTTACTTAGGCAAAGTAAAATGTCACATCAGTTCCATCGGACGGGACGGGAAAGGTAAGGAGAGTTGTGACAACGTCTTCAGCAGCGTTGTCATGTGCTGAGATGATTTAAAAATCAGCCAGATAAAGATACGACGAAAAACACGCAAACTCTTCTCAGCACTTTGTCCCTGACAAAGACTCCTGGGATGACTCCCAACGCAGTCCACGCGTACTCGCGTCTGCAACATGAAAACAAATACCTCAGCATTTCACACATTCCCAGCAGCGTAGAATAAAAATTCAGTAGTCTCAGGTCATTTCATAAAAATAACACTCCCTCTTCAGCCTAACAATGCAGCTCTCAGGATCATGCGTACTCGTATTCTCTAGACAAAGGGGATTCGACGTCGCAGAGAACCTTATCCGACCGATCCGCTTGCCGATAATTCTATCCAGATAACCATGATAAACGCCGGTCTCCAGCGATAGAGCCGGCCCTGAAGAGAGATGATTCGTGACATCAGCGCGCGCTCAGCCAGCGGTTGCCATGGCGACGAGCGATCATCTTCCACCTCTGCCTCCACCACCACAGCTGCCCACCATGACCCACCACTACCAGCACCACCACCACCACCACCACCGCTGCCATCGCCGCCGCCGCTGCCGTCGCCGCCGCCGCCGCCGCCGACGCCGCCGACGCCGCCGACGCCACCGCCACCACCACCACCACCACCACCACCACCACGGCCACCGAGGAACAGCGAAGAGGAGTAACCCCCTCTGCGTCAGCGTCCGCACTCCGCGTCAGTCGGCTCGCTCGCGTGTGTTGACAGAGGTTATCGCGCGGAGTCCCGGGCGGTGTGCGTGGTCGCTCCTTCATGTTTCGGCCGACTCCTCGTCAGCTCGGCCGCTCGCGAGGTCTCGTCGGATAAGGAGAGAAAGAAGAGAGAGAGAGAGAGAGGGAGAGAGAGAGAGGCGCGGCGGCGGCGGCGGCCTCGGAAGCGCGACGCGATCGCGGGAGCTACGCCGCGAATTGTCCCGCCGCGCCCGGTCCTCCCTCACGCTCAATAATGAGGGACATGGCAGGCAAGATCGCCGAGTTGAAGTTCGAGGCACCCCTCGCGCGCTTCGAGGAGGAGGACACCGCCAGCCTGAAGAACATGAATCTCCTCACAGGTGCGGGCAGCCACGCGGCGTTTCTCTGCTTTTTGCTCTCTTCTCCGCTGGCGCGACGTTTCGGCCCGAACCTGCCCGGCCGGGCCGAGACATCGCGCCCCGCTGCGCGCTTTAACGTCAGCTTCTCGGTGGTTGCTTCTCTCCTTTGCTCTGGTCTAATCCCGCTCGCTCTTTCAAGCGCGATGGTGCCCACGCTACGCGGCTGATGCAATTCCGCCTGCATTCCCGGAGGCCCGCTTGTTTTTGGAAGTTAACGCGCGAAGCAAGTCACGGCGAAGCAAGTGTATACTTTCTTCCGCTCCGCAACTTGTCGCGCACTGGTGCGGCGCTGGTTCAAAAAGTTCCTCGGCAGCTCGTGCTCGGCCCGCGGAGCTCGTTACCGCCAAGTTTTGCCGATCGATCGATTTTCGGCTCGGTCGTCCTTCGTGTCCTCTGTCGCGAGCTTGCGTGGTCGAAAGAAATCCCGGCGGTACCTGACGTGCTCCTCAGGCGTCACAACAGGCCAGGTGTTACGATTGGCTCACGGCTTTGCGACGACGTGACGCAGCCTCACGAGGGGATCGCCGAGAGGCAGGTCGTCTTATTGTCCGCGAGCGATCTTGATGAGCCGCAAGCGGGCCAGGTAATTCCCGAGGACGACGAAAGACCGGCTTGGTCTAACCTAGACCGCTGCAGCCGCGCGGTGCAGCCTCGCTTCTTCGCGCACGAATTTATTTTCGTCGTTCGGTCGCCTTGACGTGTGCGACGCCGAAAAATGCTCGCTCTTCTTCGTCGCCCGGCTCGCGCAGGGATCACTCCTGCTCGCCGTGTTTATTCGCGTGACCCTCGACGCGAGCCGCCCAGTTGGGCCTCCCAGCCGATTCCCCCCCCCTCCCCCCCGGCTCTCCCGTTGCGGTGTGCCGATTCTACGCCCACGAGAGAGCCAGGCATCGCTGGCTCTCTCTCTCTTTCTCTCTCTCTCTCTCTCTCTCTCTCTCTCTCTCTCTCGCTGTAATTGATCCTCGCCTCGGCTTCTCTCCAGGCCGTGACATTGAGTCACCAAACGGCGTAAACAGATCGTCGCTGTCTTTGCAGATTTCGTCCCTGAAAGGAAAGCCCTCAACTGCCACGCAGTCACGTTTGCACCCGACTTGGCGTCTTGTTCTCCTGCGAATCGGCTCACGCGATTCTCCGATTTTTCCGCTACTTTGCAAGTAATCCGGGATATTTTCGTTTCGCAACTACTATACGCTTCGCAAACACGAAGAGAGAGACAAGTGTGTGCATTTATTGACGCGACACGCGTCCATCGGTGTCACGTCCGATAACGCTCGATATCGCGTCAGCAGTCGTGACCTCGGCTCATCATCTCCGCGCTTCGTCGATACCGCCGCGATAGAGCAGGGGATGCGAGGGGAGAAATCGATTCCGGATCGGAGCCGAGAGGAGGAGACAGCTTCGAGATTATCTCTCACCTCCGTAGGTGGGCCGTTGGTAAAATTAGCCGTCTTTCCTCTCTCGCTCGAGGTTCACGGTGGTTGGCACTTTCCGAGGGAACGTCCGGCGAAGGAACGAGGAATCCGCGTGGGGAAGGCTATTTCGGATGCGTAGGTGTGAATTTGTCTAACCCCTGATCGTTCTCGCGACTCCGCAGAGCAACTGCTGGACGCCAGCCTGGACGCGACTTTCGGCGAGAATTGCAACGCGAACGAGCCGGCGAAGACGCACGAGAATGGCACCGACATCCTGCAGGAGGGCACCTTCAGCCCGTTTAGCGGCAGCCTCGAGGACCTCGTCAACACCTTCGACGAGAAGATCACGTCCTGCTTCCGCGATTACGGCACCGACGTCGAGTCCTTGGCTCCGGTGCAGGTGCGGACGCAGGAGGAAATCATGAACGAGTGCCAGTGAGTGGCTCATTTCTTCTCTTTTCCTTCTTTTCATTCTTTCTACGAATCTCGTCTCGCGATTAGAAATAAGGTACATTTATTTTCCTACACACGCTAATCGCGAGACCGCTGCCAAACGTCATCGCGATATCCCCCGGCCGCGCCGCGCGCGAGGATTGAGTCATCGCCTCTCTAACGTATCTCTCTCTCTCTCTCTCTCTCAACGCTTCCCGTGCGTACGCATCTCGCCGGCATATCCATCAGGCCAAATAAATGTCCATCAAGGAAGATTAATGTCATCAACCGCGCGGCGACTCCGCCATGACACTGCGAGATCGATCGCCGAGGAAAGAGGAGAGTATCGGTCTCGTTGGCGCGATTACCCCAATTAATCCCGCCGCAAAATGGCAGCGCGTCCCTGCACGCTTCTCGGCTCGCGTAACGACGCAACGTACCGATTACCGGCACACGCATACCGGTTTCCCCGCTGCTCCGGAAAATAAAGCACGACGCGTCCGCGCGACGCCCGTCCTGGGAAATTGCCGGGTAAACGCGGCCAAATCAAATCCCGCGTCTCGCCGGTGCCCCGGCCTCGCCGCACCGCCGCGGCGGAGTCAGCTCGCAGCCGAAACCAGTAATTGTCTCGTCGCGGAAATAATCACTTATCGCGTTTGCTGTTACTACATTGCCGGCTCGTCGTAATGCGTAACGCAGCGCGCAATAACGGGCAGCGGGGAGAGGGAGGGGGGGCTATGTTTGCCTGCAGGTCTGCGGTCCGCGAGTAATCCATCGCGTTTCGATTACTCGCTGACTCGTCTTTTTTCTCTCTCTCTCTCTCTCTCTCTCTCTCTCTCTCTCTCTCTCTTTCTCTCTCTTTCCGCCGCTCTTCCGCTCCGCCAATGCACGTCAGCGGTTTCACCCACTGCTCCGTTTAATGCAGCGTCGAGGAGAGTGCAACCTGATTAAGTATAGGGTTTCGCTGCGCTCGGGCTCGGCGCGTTAGCGGCCGAAGCGGCCGCTCGCAGGACCCTCGTTACGTGCTCGAAGGAAATAATTTTCAGGAACCGGCTGGCGGGCGCGACGAGACGACGGAAAAGAATCCACGCTGCTCGCGATCGCGTACTTGACCGTGCGTCACCGCGTCCACTCGTCGCGGTCAGATTCTTCTGAATATTGCTTAATGAGCGAGTCTTCGCGCTCGAATTGCTCCTAATGATACCCGAGAGCATGTGTCTTCTCGTCTATGCGGCTAATTGCGTGATTCAACCGCTTCGTGCTCGCACAAGTTGGCTATGCCAGAATCAGCAAAGACTCGCCTGTGTGTGTGTGTGTGGTGTGTGTGTGTGTGCGTGCGCACGCGTGTCATGATGTCTCCTCGCTGGCGACGGTATAGTCGCGTCCGAGACGAACGCTTCTCGATCTGTCTCTCTCTCTCTCTCTCTCGCGCGCGCGCGCGCAGCGAGTATATTTGAGCGGAGAGCCGCGCGGTAAAAAGAAAATGGAGTTTCTTTTTTTCTGCACGCCAGCGGCGGCGATCGCGAGCGGTATCGATTCCCCGGCACGGAGAAGTGTGTCGGCGCAGCTAGGCGCCTCTCTACGCGATGTTTACGGCACGCTTTGCAGCTTTCTCCTCCGAGTGGCCGAGTCGCGGCGTCGCCACTCCGCTCGGCTTCGCGCCGCGGCGCGGCGCGGCGCGGCGAGCGAAAAGTGCGTCTTAATTGCGGGATTCCTACGTTGACGGTTCGCTTCGTACGGCCCAGTTATCATCGGGGACGATCGGCGACACGATCTCTCGCCCCCCCTCACGGCCCCCCCTCCCCATAGCCGCGAAAACGTACCGATCGCGACGGAAGCTGCGACGAAGCCGGAGAAACAGACAGCCATCTTCGGATTCAGCGGCGCGAAGTTTCAGAGGGAACAAAGGGAGGAGAATTTTGTTTCTTCCGATCCGCGCCGGACTTCGCGCGTCTTCTTCGAGATTCCCAGCGGCTCTCTCGTTCCTCATTCCCCGCGGCGCGGCGACAGCGCGGAGCTCGCGTATCTCCTAAGAAGGCACGACGGGATCTTTCGCGGCAGCCTTGCCTCGCGGACATCTCTTTCGCAAAAAGCGCCTGCTGACGCACGCACGTCGTGCTCACGCAAGCCTCGAGAACGTAACACTCGCATGCGCCGTCGGCGATCAACGACACTCCGAGTCGAGGAGACTCGCAGTTGGAGATTTTTGACGATTGCCGAGGCCGAGGGTGGGCGCTTGCGCGCCGTGACAAATATTTTCGTCCCAGGGTGTAAATGACAGTCGCGCAACGCGCTTCCTTTCTCTCTCTCTCTCTCTCTCTCTCTCTCTCTCTCGTACACAGAGGCGAGGCAAGGTTACGCGCGTCCTAACGAGCGTAAGCGAGCAGGTGAAATTCAACGAAGCGCGAAATTGTCTCATCTTCTGTGCGCAGCCACGCACAGAGCCGTTAAATTCATATCGGAGCCCCGCCGCGCCGGCCGTTCTGTGTGGACGCATCGCGCGCTTTTCGATCGGTTCGCTGATTTTTTCCGCAGCCCTCGAAGGTTCCGCGAGCCCTTCCGCCGGGCCCCACGTGGAACTCGCGTTCTACGTTCTTCGTCTTCGTATTCTACGCACGATGCTCGTTCAGGGTTTAAGAAAGTCGCGAGAAGACCCTCCCGCGACGGCCGCCATTGCGACAGCAGGACGGGCGTGTGTGTTGCACGACGGAAGAGGTCTCGACAGACCTTTAACAGAGGTCGCTCTGTCCCGTCCGCGTGCTTTATGGATTTTATAAAAAATGGCAGTGCCAAGAACGGGGCCTCGAGCTTCTTTCCGCAAGAATCCTGCGGCAAGTCGCGAGCGGCCACGCTTTGGCCGCGCCCGCGTCGCGCGGGGGGCGGCCAAAGGGTCGTCGCGAAGGACTCAATCGAGGTCGAGGAACGAAAATCAATTAGCGTCGCTCCGGTTCTTTCCTTTCGGCCGAAAGGCGCTTCCTGCGCGCGGCTCTCGGCGGCCCCTCCGATTCAAATGTGCCATCGATCGGCGACGTACGTGCGCGCGGCATTATTAAAGGCTGCTACTCGGCGAGGGGGATGGCGGCGCGGCCAGTATCCAAATGGAACGTCCTCTATTCCGGACTAATAAGGCCATCGACCCGCGATTGCGACAAAGCCGCCGCGCGGCGATGCGAATGCACGCGTTCTCTCGCAGAGAGCGTGCCGCCGCGCCGCATACATCGCGCCGCATACAGTTGCGACCCAACGCGCAATTTCCGCGCAATTTCCACGCAATTTTTCCGCCCGTACTTTCTAACCGCGAGCGACTAAGCGGCGTTTATCCTGCCAGACGGCGGCGCGGCTTTGCCTTCGCGGAAGGACAAGCCTCGCGAATTCTCAGGTCGAGCTGGCCCCGCCGCGGCGCGCAAACGTGCGAGAAAGAAAAGAAAGAGGCAGAGGAGGGGAAGGGGGGGGGGGACAGGGAGTGGACGTCGCTTCAACGACGTTAATGACCGGGAGCCGCATCCTCGGCGATATTCGGCGACGCTTCGCGTTTCTTGCTGCTGTTTTGACGCCGGCTCGGCATGAAAATTTAATCTCTGTTTTGCTCCTTCCTTCGTATCGAGCTACACCACCCTGCCGAGCAGGGGACGAACGTCAATATCGGCGCGCAGGCGCCTCGACCGCGGCGGCGAGCCGACCTCAGGGGCGAATTTGCGGGAGGGAAGCTATACGGCAGCGCGGAAGAAGCCGCGTGCTGATTTTCGACGAATGGCGCGAGCGGACGCTGAAGGCGACGCGTTTATCCCGTCGATCGAAGGAAGATCCTGCGAATTCAGCCGGCGGAAGCTCCCCGGGCCCCTCCCGGCCGGGGCCTCGGGGCCGCGAGGGGACTCGCCGGGAAAATTCACGCGGCAGCTCCGCGCGCGGAGACGCCCTGCGCGTCGCCGCGCCGGCGATCGAGCCACTTCGCGTTAATCAGAGACTCAAGTGGAGACTGAGTTGACCCCGATTCGTTAACCCGCGGCGTCGAATGGCCGATCGATGCGTCCGTCGGCGACGGCGTCTTTTCCGCGGCGAATGCGACACTCGGGCCCGGTGGTTCTCCCAACTTCTTGGTGAGTTAACTGACAGCTTAGTCAGCCTCTGTCCGCCTCTGTCTAGGTTGAAGGAGAAACAAAGACAGACTTGATGACTTCACTTTATCAGCTAACTTACCGACAAGTTGGAACAACCGGCTCGCTCATCAGCTGACCGCTTCGGGCCGCGTCGCTCGGCGCAGGTGCGGCCGCGCGGATTTCGCCACCTGCACCTGCGCCCGCCTGCGATCGTCGTCGTCGTTGTCGTCAGCGCGGTTGCACCGCATCTCGGCCGCGGGAGAAAGATTCGGCCGGCGGCCGTCGCGATTTATCGATCGCGAGAGAATCGCGAGGGAACGGGCTCTCGCGCGCTCTCGTTCTCGGGGCGAGGGGCGCAGGGGCGGGATTAGCGTAAGAGCGGTTAATTAGAGGTCGTTACGTCGGCGAGCTCGAGCCCCGTTTTGCGCGGACTCCCACGCCGCATTGTTCGCAAATTCGCGGCGCGGGAGATGATGCCCCGGTTTCTCCGTCGCCGATCGGCCGGCAGGCCGGCCGGCGTTCCCGGCCGGCGCGGCGCGGCCGCGTGAAAAATCGCGCTTCCTCCGCGAGAGCGGCTGACTGGCAGGTTTTATTTGCGCAGGATTAAACGTCCTATCTACGCGGCGCGTGCATGCACTCTCGTAACGCAGGAAACGCCCACGGCTTCAATGATTCATATGCGGCGTCCCAGAAAACGAGAAGACTGTCCGCGGGCTGGCTCCCCCCCCCCCTCCTCCCCCGCTCCTCCCTCTCTGTCTCCGTCGCTCTACCAGTCTCATCGGCTGTGTACGGAATGTGTCCTAAATGTGTCCCAAATGCCTCTCCGACGACGAGCGAGAGATTCCGGCCGCCGGAGTCGCGCGATCGCGCGTTATTTCACAATACCGCGACATATTATATCACCCCCCCCGCCCTTCCGCCCTGCCCGAGAACATCCGCGCTTATTGATCGCCGCATCAAGCGTCACGCTCAGCGTGTAATAGCTCGCCAAACGCGTCCTTCGTGCTAAAATTACTCGACATCTCCCCGGCTAATCGGCCTTTAAAGGGCCGGCGAATGTTACGACAGAGCTCCGTGCGAACGCCGCTGATTCACGCTCGTCGTTATCGCGAGCCGACGACGCGTGTAGAGAGAGAGAGAGAGAGAGAGAGAGAGGAGGGTACATTGTGTGACATAAGAATCGAAGCGAAGTCGCTTTCCTTGATGGCAGGATAAACACAGGAGATGAGTCAGCCAGCCCCGGGAGGATTTAACGCACCCGCGCGTGTGTTCGCGCGAGGAAGAGGAGAGCGATACTAACGCGCGATATTAACGCGCGGCTGCGGACGAGAGATGTACGAGGGTAGTCCCAGAAGTACCTGACCTAACAAAGAAAACACAAAAAATTTGGAAAAAAATATCTTTATTTCTCTACACAGCCTCTCCTTTTAGCTCAATACACTTTCCCCAGCGATGTTCAATAGCTTCGATACCCTGTTTATGGTGGGAATCGTCGAGCTCCTCAAAATAGCCATCAAGCCACCTTGCTCCATTGCTTGGACCGTTCCTTCGTCTCAGGTGTGAAGTGATGGGGACCCATGTCTCACCCATGGTTATGAATCGGCTTTATTGCTGCGAAACTTCGCCAAACACTCGATTGAAACATCCTCACGACGCTGTTTTTGTTCCAATCGGCGGCACCCATCTTGCGCACAGCTTCCTCATGTCCAAATTTTCAGTCAATATGCGATGTTACAGCACTTTTTGAAATACCTACCATGTCTGCTAACTCGCGCACTTTCAGTCGACGGTCATCCAATACCATTTTGTGGATTTTCTTCACCATTTCTGGCGTGGTCACCTCATTTCGTCGACCACTGCGATGTTCGTCTTGGCAGCTCGTACGGCCTCGTTTAAACTCTGCCGCCCAATATTTTACTGTTGTAAACGAAGGAACAGACCCCCCCAGAGTAGAATCTAGCTCCGCTTTGATATTGGTTGGACCTGAGGCCTTTCAAATGAAAGTATTGTATCACGTAACGATGAGCAATTTTTTCCATGTTTACAAATTCACTGAGAGCGTTCACTATTGATGACTGCCAAACAAATACTAAACAACGTAGCGTCGTCAAACTTCAAACTTAAGCTTTACAAGCTTGGTACTTTCTACCATAGTCATTCTTTTCGAACAACAACCGCTATCTATACGTCAGGTCAGGTACTTCTGGGGCTCTACCCTCGTACACAGCTGTGCACATGGAGTGCGCTTTCGGCGAGGAGATGCTGTTAACGCTACCGAGAGTGCTTGTACAGCGCGAAATTGACGGCGATAACTCCAGCGCGATAACGTTGACGTTACTGCGTCGCACCGTTGTGTCATTTAGCGAGCCCGCCAGCGGTTCGCGTCTCTAACGGCGCTGGTTGATGAGAGTCGCAGGCGAAGCTCCTCGCCAGCCTCAGCACCCCGAAGCTTCGCTTCCGCGAGACTGCCATTACGTACGTGGAATAACGAACACGTTTCGGGAGCTTACAAACGCGCTAACGCTAACGCCGCCTCGGAAGAAATAGCGTTGACGCCGCTAATTACTGCGTTGGTGTTAATAACGTCGCGATAGCCTTATCATCCCCGCGGCCAGAGCGGTCGCGTATCAGTCTTGATCCACGAGCAGGTGTGGTGATGAACCTTCTGCTGTCAGCTAAGAGCTGCGACCGAATTCTTCACGGAGAACCCTCGCCGCTGCCTGAAGTCCTTTGTATCCTTGATCCTTTGTATCCTGAATTAATCTACTCAAGACCTTGCTAAATTTTCGCGTAATTAAATAGCTTCGGGCGTCGATTGAATTCGACGGTTAAATTTTAAGGTGAGACGAAGAGGTTGAAAGATATATGAATATTTACAACCTGAATTGTTGGAACTTTTAGAATATGAGCGTTTAGAACTTGAAGCAAGCAGCTGAAGCTTCGCTACGTATATCGTAGACCGCGTCTTATACCCGTATTCATAGTCAGGCCTTATATTTAAGACTTCCTTAAGTTAATCCTCAGTTGGTCTGTAGCCAATAAAATAATCCGTGCAGCATCTAAAAATGGATATAAGGAGGTCTCAAATATAAGGCCTGACTATGAATACGGGTATTAGATTATCGAAGCGTTTTCCTCGGCACAACGTTACCGCTGGTGCTTGACGTCGAGTTTCCCCTTGCAGGATGTGGTGGACCATCACCGGGACTTTCGGAAACATCCTGCCGATCGACTGGAGCAAGTCCTACGCGAGGAAGATGCACATGCCCGCTCTGAATCTGAACGAAGCGCCCGCTTCGACGGAGAGGTGAATACTCGCCCGGTCACTTTCGTCGGAGATTTACGTTGCTATGCAGAAACAAGTTAATCCGCTAAAGACGAGAAAACGATCGTGCGAGATCTGAAGAGAGAGAGAAAAAAAATACGTGTACTCCGGATAGCACAAGACGTCCCAGAATCGTCCCGGGCACGTCCCGGGGACGATTCTGGACGAGTGCTCCGAGGCGTCCCGGATACAGCCAAGGCCATCCGAGGACTGTGCCATCCGGAGCGTTATTCTTCGCCCGACACGTCCGCTCGGACACGTCCAAGCGTTAGCGCGCTTAAATCCAATGCTTTTGTTCTGTTCGCTGTAGACCCGAGCTAGAGGATTTAAGTAGCGAAGATGAGGCGGTTGCGACAGATTTGGACATGCATGCTTTAATCTTATCCAGCAGCACCGACACCCACAGCCCGGAGGAACCGCTGAAGACCGCCGAGGAGGTTCTGCGTGAGATAGATGACATAATGCAGGTAATGATGGCGCGATAGTTAGTTATCCTTCGTCGGCGCGCTGACGACTTGACGAGCTGCTTGTAATCTCCTCGTCGTCCCGCAGGAGAGTCCATCGATGGAAAGATCGCCGGATTCAGACGGTTCCTTACTGGACAGCGACGAGGCGCTGGAGAGAAGCAGAGAAGTGCTCGGGTCGCCGCTGCAGGAGAAAAGTATGCCTCGAAATTACTCGCTGCCTGGACCGGGTCCTTCCGAGACCTGAAAGAAGGAAGAGCAGGCTACTGAGCGTGAAACGTGTGTGTTTTCAGAACTGAAGCAACTCTCGTCCAGTCAGCTGACGGAGCTTCTCGGAGAGATGGAGTCCCTGGTCGCGGCCTTGAGCGAGACTCTGATCGCCGAGCTCGCGCTCAGGGACGAGTTGGAGTACGAGAAGGAGCTGAAGAATCAGTTTATCTCTCTGCTGTTGGCTGTGCAAAATCGACGTAGGCAGCACCACGTGACGAAGAAGAGGAATCAAATGCAGAATGGTACTAGTCCGTTGCCGCAGCATAGGTCTTTGCAGGAGCCGAAGGTAACGTAACACCGTTGCGTCGAATTACGCGTTTACGCGCTACATTTCACGCACACGGACAAACGTGTCGTTCTACCGCCGAGGACAGCGATTACTCACAACTTTGTTCTCCTTCTTTCGAGCAACGGTTGTCTTCAATAAGCAACGTTTTTTTTTCTTTTTTTTTTTCCGATAATCAGTCTTAATCTCGTCGTAGAACTTCGGAAAGCTCCTTATCATCCGCTCGAGAGAAGAATATCTTTTTTTCTTCGGGAATATAATATTCCCAAACTTGTACTTTATACGGAGAAAAAAGCAAACCGAGTTTTCTCGCTTCAATTTAAAACTCTTGGCCGAGATTCTAAACTTGTAGGCTTCAGAATGTATCTCGAGTCAATCGGCCGCTTGTGCTGAACTTGCAATGAATTCGTGAATGCATGAAATACGTGGAACTAGTAATATTTGCTTGAATGCAGTATGCGTTTCTCTGTGTGCGGTTTCAGTAATATCGCTATCATTAATTCGCAATCGGCCGAGATAGAAACGAAGGAGAAACAATATAATTCTTGTTTTGCAGTACCTGACGACTGTTATCCCATATCATACGGACAGCGGTCCGCCGAATAATCAAGCCTTGCAAGTACTTATCAAAAGTAAGTGTTATTCGATAGAAACGATCGCCGCTCGTATATGCCCAAATGTACACACACGTTAATAATCATTTTTCTCGCAGTATTAAAAGCCATTAGCGAGGATAGCCCAACTGTACCCACTTTGCTGACGGATTATATACTCAAAGGTAACGAGCTTCAATCCAGCTTCGCTTCATGCACTTTGACACATAAAATTGCCCGTTTGAGCCTTTTTGAACTTTTAAAACGCCTTTATTCTCTGATCGAGAGATCTTAATCTTCAAGTTAACCCTTATCGAATCCTACTCGAAGCTGCAAACCGCCAATTGTCGACCCGTAACTTCGAAGAAGCGCTAACGAGACTGCTGTTGCGATTTCAGTGTTATGCCCGACTTAGGGCGAGTGCGTTGAAAAGGATGAGGAATAGAAAGAGAATGCAGAAACAGAATCGACGTCAGCGGATGCAATGTGCTCTCTTCTTCTTGCCAGTACGCTTTCAGCCGTCATTGTGCCGCGTGTTACTACGTTAAGACAACTAGCTTACGAGCTGTAATTTCGATCACACTCGATCTGTATTGGCTGTAGAAGTAGATAAGGTATCTCTGATATTCTATCTAGTCTTAATTTACATATTACCATGTGTATATTACTTGCTTAAGGTACGGTAAGTATATATTTTTAATAATTCGCGCAACATATGTGTTATTGACTCGCGCAAAATCGTACATTTTTCATATTTATATTGTATCATTGACTCGCGTAATATCGATTCAGTTTTATACATACATTTGTTTTGTACATAAGAATCACGCAGGAGATAGAAGAACGAGGTTTCCCCTCGTGCGTAGTCGGTCGTCAGCAATGGCAGCACAGGGCTCCTCTCTATCTAGAATCGTGTAAACTGCTACCTTATAGAGATCAGTTTCTACTCGAGAGATTCGAATTAGTGTACATTGTTGTAACGCCAGCGTATTTAGAGATACTGCATTTATCGATATGTACACGACGCAGAGTGAAGAATCTTGCAGTGTCAGTCAGTCAGTCAGTCAGTGAAATCACTTGCCGCCCCACCATACAATTAATTGTTCACGCAATGCGCAAAGGTTCGGAACACTGTGTTTGTTAAAACGAAAAATAAATTGAACGACCTCACCACTGTCGAACTCGACCTCACCGGTCATTTATTAATCGCACCACCACTCGCATCCTCGCACATCTCTCCGTTACCTATTTCTTTCTTTTATGCACATAGCACATAGCACGACGAGATAGAAAGAGAGAGAGAGAGAGAGAGAGAGAGAGAGAGAGAGAGAGAGAGAGAGATAGATATATATATATGCCACAACTAGAGCGAGGAATATACTTGATCACCACGCCGCGATTTCGAGAAAATAGTTTGACGGATTCACCGACTAATCAATAGCGGAAGTGTATCCTCGACAACACGGCACAGGACACTGCGGAGCTAAACAACTAGGTTGGCAGCAACCGTCCGGACCACGCCGGTACCACTTCGACGTCTGAAAGCGGACACAACGTACAGTGGTATATTCTACACTTGAGCATGTATGAGACGATTGGCGCGTATTCGGCAAGAACGTGTACGTACGCCTTGTTGAACATAAGTGCGACCCGGTGTAACATGGTGTAACTCCGCCCCGACGCTGGTCAAATTGGCGACCTTTATAACCGTGGAAGTGGAGGAATAAATAATTAGAGGTCTCTTTATAGGAAACGTCCACGCCGGCTTGCACTCCTCGGGACTAGGCTTGACGTGCCAAGCCTCAGGATCGTATCTGCAATCGTACTTAACGCACATTGGCTTGGCGGACGGTTTGCGTCTGAAATTCACCAACGTAACCACTTACTTTTTTTCGGTGCTGATTGGCATGACACGAGAATATCTCGACGACACAGAAATGTGAAATGTTGACTTGACTTTATTTCAAGTATGTCACAGAGAACAATATGCTGTGCGGTTTAGAGATCTTGAGAGAAAAACTTTGGAGATTAAAGCTCGTTTCTCACAAAGAGTCCATTTTTGCGAAGAGACATTTTATGCGTTCCAGTTCATGGCCGGCGTTGCACGTCCTGTTGGAGAAGCCCCAATTTCCGATCGCTTCCGCCACGCCGGTGCCATTGCCTCTGGAAAACTCGAACGTACACGGCATCTGCAACGCTGCTGCCATTTTTAGATAGAGATACTTGTCAATTTTACAAAAATATTTCACCCGTACAAATATGCCGCTTTACATGGAAGAAAATTCATGGATGAATATTTCTTTCGTTTTCATTTCACGTTTTTCTTTGTTTAACATTTGAGCAATGAAGTTTGCTAATATGAAATCTGAAGTCCTTCCTGGTTACATCACAATGCTTCTTATTACTACCGATTTTGACTAAATTAACAATGTGTGGAAGATAACCTTCCTTGAAGTTATATTCATCACATGTATGTGTGTGTATGTGTGTAGAGTTATTACATTAAAATTAAAAATTATCATATAAAACGAGTATCGTATATTAGAGTTAAAAATTAACAACTTTTGAATCTTCCTTTCTTATATCTCTTACAAGGCCGTTTACAAAATCGGACACCTTATTATAAATCAAAAAAATTGACGTATATTTTTATTATTTAGAATTGATATCTTGCAGAAATGTTGAAAACATTTTCCTTTCGCAAGCCAGAAAGTTTAGTAACCATCGAGGATACAGTTACAATCAATACAGAATGTACCTTTATTTTAATCTAACAATAATAACATACTGCGGAAAAGTATCTGTATATATTTATATATATATATATATATATTTTATATATATAATAAATTTATATCTAAACGATCTCTAATAGTAAAATAGTCCATCTGTTTTGAGAGTGATTCAATATCTTATATCTAAAATATCGTGCGTTGACGTAGAATGTTACACCAGAAGTATATTTTTTTTTTGACCTTACATATATTTGTATTATTCACAAATCGTCATTTCCGATTTCTAACACAGATTGTTGGGTCACAATATATCGATAGTAGTTGCACTGAAATTAACATCCACTATGAGAACAATCGCGGTACACCGACGCAGCGCCACGTTCCCGTTTGGCGCGAGTCGAGAGTACTCACCATCATTTACTGAATCTTCCCATCAATATAAGCTTTTATAGCAGTCTGACACTCAGCAGAACACCATTGTTGGATCAACAAGTACGTTTCCGACTCAAGTGCGGCGTCTAGTTTCTTCCGTAGGCTGTGACGCAGCAGAGCCTTGGTCGCCTCCATAGACTGGGGAAAAGACGAGGATTTGTTTGTTTGTGCAAAACGAGAGAGCGGAATGTTGCCGCCGCATTTGGATTTGCTACGCATATTGCAACACCTCTGTACGCTCCACGAACGCGGAGCCGAAGACAACGGCATATAGTGTCATAAATATTAATAAGTTTCGTAATTACGAGTCATGTGGGAGCAAACGTGGAATCGAGAATGCATCAGCGATTCCGCTTGCGTTGAGATATATCGATACTTCTGTGCGCCTGTGACAGTCGAATTCTGACGCGTTTAGCGTAAAGCCGCATGTAAAAAGCATGTTGGTCGGGGTTTGCTTGCTCGTCACCGCAATCAGCGCGGCGGCCGGCGTGTACACGACAATCAGCAGCAAGGCTAGCAATGTTACGTTCAAGTATATGAAAGGTGTTCGTATTATTCGCGAAATTATAACGCTTAACTAATTCCCTGGCAAGTGCACGACAGCCTGACGAAGGTCCGTTGAACTCGTTGAAACAGGTTCAGGGGGAGAGCGATTTACATCTCTGTGAATCTCACGAGGTATGCAATGTGGTCCACGACCGGTTTTGGATGTCCGGTTTGACGGAAAGACTGTGCCGTTGTCCCGACGGGAGGGAGTGTCCGTGGCAGTGGACGAAAATTGTGGACGATTCGTCCGCGATACTCGACAACAAGTCGCTTCTCAAGGTAGCGAAAAGGCCAGCTCGCCCGGACGAGCGGCGGCGACTCGGAGAGCGCCCGGAGAGCGCCGCGATGACGCGCCAATTTGCCTTCTCCATGCTCTCCTTTCTAACCAGTCACGTTTCTCGGTAGTTTTGCACGCAACTAGTGGAGCTGGAGACATGCGCGCACAGGCAGGAGGCGGTGATAGTGCATGGAGAAGGCGATACGAGCAACAGCTACATTATACCATATAACGTAACGGTGAATTGCGTGTGTCCGCAGACGCATTACTGGAAGTTGCAAAAATACACGTACGAGGAGCACGGTCTCGTTCAGGTGTTCAGGTGTGTCAAGGTATGTCAGGCGTGTGCCACTATGCACAAGGAGAGGAATTGCTTCAGCACTTTGCAAGATAACGATGTATTGTATGCATACAGGGTGGCCCATTTCAAATGTCCGCCCGAAGTCAAACTCAAAAAAAGGCTTCAGACGAAAAGTCTGAGCAAGGTCAGAGAACGGTGACGTTCTCTCGGTCTTGAGACTCCTTGAGACCAGGCAACTTTTGTCTGGAACATCTTCTTTTCGAGCAACGCGTTTCTTGCGACCTTCGTTTAGGCTTCGGACATTTGAAAAAGGGGCTACTCGTATATACAACTGTGTATAATTGTAATTATGCAATATAAGTATACATATCTATTCAGGGTGTTTCAAAAGCTGACTTGTGCAGTCGTACTCTTCTCATCAAGGCAGACAGAAGAGCTAAATGCTACAAACATACAGTTGAAAGTCGAATGTCGAATCAAGATGTTAACGCAATATACATACAATATTTATTTAAATTATTAAATTCACGCTTGACTTGACTTGATCTGTGACGTCACTTGAAAACAATCTCTTTCGATTTTTGTTTTCCTGTTTCTCTTTTAATTTCTAAAGTCCCTTTAAATAAAGATTATTTGTACATATCAATGTTAACGTTAAAATTAATTTCTTTTCTCATCTTGACTCAACATGAACCTTTCAATTAAGCGTTTTAGGTGTCATGTTTGTAATAATAATCTTTCAGTTTGTCTCGATGAGAACATAACGGCTTGCGGTCAGTCTTTCCTGAAACATTCTGTATACTTAATCCCCGTACTCGATTTGGTCTCCTCGAACGAATCCACGATGGACGCCGCAGCGAGCCGAGAACCAAGTCAAGTCAGTCTCTCTCTCTCTCTCTCTCTCTCTCTCTCTCTCTCTCTCTGCGCCGCGAACACCCACACAAATTACCAGGTTTAATCTTTACGTTATATTGCCGTTTAACGCAGAAGAGAATGTGCGAGACACTGGATTTCTGCGGCTTCATACGAGCTGACCTGTATTCGACGTATTATAGATGCACATGCCCTGAGAGGCACCTGTGCATCTTCAAGGACAAGACAGAAGTAAACGTGCAAGAGCTGCTCTACTCTGGGCCCGCTTACATGGCTTACTGCTACCGCTCGTGAAGGTACAGAGGCATCACTGCGAGATTCGACATTCAACGAGTCCGAAGAGAAGTCTGCTTGGCTGCGCCACTTGTGTGTAATTATTGTGCAGATTAACGCGACGTAACGCAGAGTAACAAAGCTCGGCAACGGAATATATCCGCGATGAACAAATGAATGTATGTCCATAATGATAACAACGATAAACTACCTCGACAAACCCCAATGAAGGGAACTCGTCAATGAAGGGTACTCAATTCCCGTTAACGTTGCCACCAAGACATACGCTGTGCGTAACTCACCTGTGACGATTGCTCGCCCATGGTCCGCAGCGACGGTAACAGTTCTACTTGAAATCGGTCGGGCCACAAAACTCGAGTAACGAGGCCCGCTCTCAGCGCCTCGCTGGCCGTCAGGGTTCTACCACCCAAGAGGAGCTCACTCGTCTGCCGAAAGGGAGAGAGAACAAGCCTTAGCTCAGCTTTTCGTCGGGAAAACAAGCGTTAGTTCAGCTTCTCGTCAAATCTACCATAGTTACGCGCAATGCTTACGACTGGGCTGCCTAGTATATGCGACAGGGTGTAGACGGCGGCTCCTTCGGCGATCTGGCCCAGTTTCGCGTAAGGAGTGGAGAACGTGGCCTTGTCGCTGGCGATCACGAGGTCGAACAAGGGCAACATCGTCACACCGAGTCCAACCGCGACCCCCTGCACACCGGCTACTATGGGTTTACTGAAGGTAGCTAAACTCTTGATGAATTCCCTGAAACGACAAGCTCGATAAGCTGCGATTTATCGGCGATCACGTGGCCGCTGCGAGTGTATACATACTTGACGGCGTGCGCTAATTCTTGCGCGACTGACCGGCGTTCCTCCTTATTCGCGCGTAACAACGTCGAGAGCTCGAGGCCCTCGCAGAAACTCGTGCCTGTAGCGGTTAACAGTACTACCCTACATTTGTCGTCCCTGTTCAATATCGACAAGGCGTCTCGGAACTCCTGCATCACCTGGTGACGGCAGAAACAAAGCGTGTAAGGATTCGCAGAGACGTCGATGGTCGACGGAGCACGCATCTAGAAAAGTATCTCGGACGCAGATGTTAATATTATTCAGTTGTTTGATATTCACTCGGCGCCCCGTCTTCCCCCGCCGCGAAGCTCTTGATTAACCAGAAGCGAGAGGGTGCAGGTTGCAGACTCTCGCGAGATGCGTTGAAGTGAAAGGACACGCTCATAAGATGGCACTTGCGATCGATCGAGCATCCCGAGAACTTACTTCCGCTCGCGCAATCGATAGACATCCGTGAGAACAACGCGACATACAGGGTGCGCCAGAAAAATGAGCACCATATATTAACTCGAAAGGGTGACGTTTCTGAAAAAAATGTTGAATACAAAAGCTTTGGGGCTTGCAAGTAGACATTCAGCGACCTAACTTTTGTCAACTCGATGACACTTGGAAATTTCAAGCATCGCTTTTTCCTACCACAACAAATAGTTAGCGAGATATCGTAAGCCGAATACTGCAAAAGTTACCGAGTTTTCCTCAAGTATCTCAAGAAATGTGAGGCAAGTGAAAAAATGCTTCAGGCAAAAGTTACTCGAGTCAATTGATAGGCAAAGATGATGTAATAAAAAATGGAGATTTTCATTTTTACGATTTTAAAGTTGATCTTGATTTGACCTCCAAACTTCATCTCTAAGTCAAGTTACATGCCCATTTTCAAGCCCTAAAACTTTCATACTTAGCATTTCTCTCAAAAATCATCTCAAAAGTTATCAAGTTGATCCTGGTTTGCCCGTCTTTCTGGCACATCCTGTACACCCTTCTTCACGATTTCGTCACGTTCGTGTCGCAAGTGTCATTTTGCGCATTCTGCGAGAATCTTGAGGACACATTCTCTCGCTTCCGATTCGTCATTAGTCAAGGTGACCGCGGCGAGGGTGCTGGAGCCTTGAATGTGTTCGAACACGATCGAAACGATATAAACCCCAGAGAGATGCACATCTCTCGTTGGTTAAGAATGCACGAGGCAGACGATTTGATTAAAATGACCAAGGTATTATACTTCTTCTTGAGTACCGAAGGGTTTGACCTTACTTGCAACGTCAGAGCGTTCCTTACTCTCGTCGACGAGGATGGCGTAAGTATCAATTGCACGAGATTACCGTGCCGTCGCACATTTATCTCCTTATTGCGGAATTGGCCTGGCGCCTCGGTTTTGGTATTACCTAATTCCAACATTTTCACGATACTTGTATTTACTGGAATATTTTATGGTACTTAGTATGTGTATTGCGTGACCAACTGACTAAGAGTAATCGGTTCAACAATCATACCAAGTATACATGCATACATCGCAGCCGAAAACTAATTCGTAAATGTCTCATCGTTACCTTTACCTTTGCTCTTCCGGGTATTGGCGTTATTCCCCGAACGGCCGGCATTGACGATCGAGAGAGCGGTAGCAGCTTCAGCGAGGCAGGCCGACAGTTCGGCCTCCTCCTTGGAGGAGTCCTCAGGATTCTCGGCTTCGCTTGGCCTGACGAAGCTCACCTTGCTCTTCACGGCCCGCTTGCTCTTGGCCGTCACCTTTCCCGTCGCCGCGCCGTTCGATCTCGTAGTGACCTTACTGGAGGTGACGCTGTTCTCCAACGCTGGGATATGATGTTCCTGCTGCTTGGCGGCCTTGTCGACCTTCTTCACGTCCTTGTTTTTACTCTGACGCGCAGCGGCGGCGGCGGCGGCTTTCTCGTCAGCGCCGCTATTCGCGTTGGCGTTGATTGTGGTCGTGGTGGTCGCGGTAGTGGAAGAAGTGGTGACGTTAGTAGCGGTGGGGCTGGTGCTGGTAGCGGCAGTGGCGTCGACGGCGGCGTCGGACTTGTCCGTCTTCTTCTTGCTCTTCTTCACGTTTATCTTCTCGTCTTGCGAATGCCGCCTCTTGGCGGACCTGAGCGAGTGAGCGGCACCGTCGTCCAACTTGACCGTGGCGATCTCGGCGGCAGGCTTGTCCGGGGTGTCGACGCTGACCCTTGGGCTGCCGGACGCGCTCGAGAATGAGCTGGACGAGTGCCTCCTAACTATGATGGACGCATCGGCGGCGTTCCTGATCTTCGCCGGCAGAATAAACTCCGTGGGTGAGGTGGCGTTCGGAGTCTTCGGCGACGCGATTTGCTCCGCCAGCTTCTTGTCGGCCGCGCCGTCGCTCGGCTGAACCGCCGTCCTTTTCGACCTCGGCGACACCTTCGTCACCGTGCCGGAAGATGTGCGCAGCCGCAGCACGGCGTTGCGCACCAGCTTCTTGCGGATCTTCAGCTCGCGCTGCACCTTCTGCAGATCCATCACCTTGGCGCGCGACTTGGTGATCGGGACCAGACGCTTCTTGTCCGGCTGCTCCACATCGTACAGGAGGTTCACCACCCCCTCGTCCTGCAACAATCTGTCGATCTCGTTGTTGTTCTTCTTCTTGGGCTTCGCGTCGCTGGACGACGCGCCCTCGGCCGCCCGCTTCTGCGCCTTCGGTGGCATCACTTTCGGTGACGAGGACGCTTTCTTCGGCGACGGGGTCAGTTTGGCTTTCAGCTTGACGGGCTTCTTGTTGGGCGATATCTTCTGCCGCAGTAACTTCTTCACCACGACTTTTCTCTTGGTGATCGGCTGCGAGCCCTTCTTCGCGAGGCTCTGCTTCGGCCGCTTCAGTGGCGAGTTCTCGGGCTTGCTCAGAGCCGGCTCCGCCTTCTCGTCGAACTGCTGCTTGTCCGCCAGCTCTTTCGTCACGGTCTCCTCGTTATTTACAACGTCCATCTGCAGCTCCGAGTCGTCCGCTATAGCGGGAGCCTCCGTCGCCGGACCGTCGTCGTTGACCGCGACGTTGGCCTCCTGCTTCTTGCCGACTGGCACCTTACCTTTGTAGACCTTCTGTTGCCGTTTTATCGTGTTCTGCTGCTCGTGCTCCCTCGCCTTCTCCGTGAGCTTGCGCTTCCTGCCCGACCTCGACTCTTCGGCGCGCGTCGCTTGGCTCGGAGACTCGGCAGCATCGTCGCTTTTCAGGGCGCCCTGTTGCTCGTGAACTGGCGAGTCCAGTTCAATCTCCGTGTGTCCCACATGCGTGCGCGCGTTCTCCTTCGCCAGGTCGATGCTGATGATCTTCTTCGGGTTCTGCCCGGTAGCCGGGTTCTTCGACTCGGCGTCCTTGGCAGCAGCCCTGCTTCCGGGGGCTGGCTTGAACGTCTTCTTCTTCCGCGCGGTGCTCTTCTTCGAGGATGCGACAGGTAACTCGAGCAGCTGCTTCAGAGCCATTTCCCGCTCGACCAAGGGGTCGAGTTTCGGCGGGCCGTGGTCGGGCTGCTCCACGTTGGATGGTGCTTTACCCTCCGCGGTGAGCGTCGGTGGCTTGAGGATGGACCAATCGGGGTCGACGTCGCCCTCCAAGATGGCTAACAACTCCTTGTTGTCGGAGGTGCCGTCCTTGCTTGTGTCCGTCGTCGCGCTCTCGCTCGTTGCATTCTTATCACAGTTGTCCGTCGTTATCGGCGCGGGCGTAGAAGAAGATAGAGAGACGGCAGGTTGCTGTGGCAGTGACGGTGGCGGGTTCGCCGGAGGCGGGATCGGGCTGCCCGCTAGTTTACTGGACAATCTTTGCGTGAGCTTCTTCACGAAGAAGATGTCGGCGGTGCGCGGCGCATCCACGACGACCTTCTGCTTCTCTCGCAGACGCTCCTTCAACACTTCCGTCACCTCTGCCGGCGACGCTATCTGGCTGGTTAAGTGGCGGGAGCGGTTCTTGGAGCTAGTGGAATGCGACGTGGCATTGAACGCGCGCGACGACTTGGCGACCGGCGACGTGGCCGCTCGATCCGTCGACGGAGCGTCGCGTCCGGCACCGGCCTTGCTCTTCTTTTGATTCTCCGTCTGTCCGGCCGACTTCTTCGTCGTTGCGCTCTTCTCGGCCGTGTCCGCGGCGGCCGTGTCGCACCGCGCGTCGTCCGCGGCGCACTCCTTGTCCGCGCGAGGAACCGCCTCCTGCTGGTGAGGCTGCTTACTCGCGGCGGCTTCGTCCGACGGCTTCGTCTCGTCCAGTAAACTCTTCAGCTCGATCTCCACCGAGTCGTGCTCTCTCGAGGTCGACTGCGCGTCTTCGTCTGTGTTCTCCACGCCCCAGTCGTCGAAAATGTCCTGAATTACGCTCCTCTTCTTCGTCAAGTCGGCGGCGCCCGCCTCTTTGGCTGCGACCGCCTCCTTGTCCGAATGCTCGTGAGCGTCCTCAGTCTTCGGGCTGACGTTCTCTGTGATAACAATCTTTTCGTCTACGATGATAGCGGTACTCAGCTCTGCGTCGGTCTTCTTGCTGACCGAGTTTATCAGACCTTTGCTACTCGGCTCACTGGCTTTTGTACTTTTGTTCAGCGCCACTTCACTTCCGCCGTCGGTCGTCAGCTTCGCGGTCTCCGTGTCGCACTTTCTGCGGTCCGCGCAGTCCTCGCTGTTCCGCCGTTGCTCCACGACCTCCGTCGCGATCACCTCTATTATAGTGCCGTCGCTCTCCTCGCTGTATTCGATCAGGTTGGCGAACTCGTGGTCAGGCTTATTCTTCTGCAGAGCGAGCGCAGCCTCCTGCTTGTATTCCTTGACAGCGTCCTTGTCACCTACACTGATAACAACATTGTTCGCAGGCGCGTCCGGCACGTCCGGTATGGTCTCTTCTAACACTACCACCACTTCTGTCTCTTCGTTTACTAATTTGGTTAGTTCAGCATTCGTTACTATTGAGCTATTCTGGTTACCGTCGTTACTGTGAATCTCCTCAATCGCCTCCTCCACTGATTCACGAACTTGAACCTCAAAATGTTCACTGGCAGGCTGCTCTAACGCAGGACACTGCTCATCCACAACATCAGATTCTTTTACTACGTTAGCGTCATTGTTCGCAGTCGCGTGTGTCGTCTCCTTTTCTTCTTTTACTACGTTAGATTCAGTTATCACATTTAGGCTTTGGTCTTCCTTGGCGAACAAGGATTCGTAAGTCGAGTCGATCATTTCATCCTTTATATGCTCATAGATCTCAATAGTCTCGTCCTTTAACGTGCTCGTCTCCGCATCCAGTTTAACCGAATCAGACTTTGTGTGATCAGTCGCATCGCTGCAGACCTTGTCAACAAGTACATTACTGTTGCCGGCGTCTACACAATCATCTGACTTACATTCTACATTGCTATCGGTATTATCCACTGGTGAACTGCATTCTGGCTGCTGCTTGCACACACTCGGCGAATCCTGGCCACCACCTTCAGCGACGGCCTCCTCACCCTGATCGATGACAATCTCCGCGTCATGGATTGCCTGCGCGTCAATATTCGTGGCTGACCCATCAGACTGGAGAACCTGTACCTGTAGTGTGTCTGACTGTTCCATGGTAAGGTACCGGGGGTTGTCCCAAGTCTATCGCTAAATCATACAGTTTCCTGTTTCGCAGAAAGAGAAAACAACTTCACCATGAATTCGTCTCGACCGCACGCAGTGCGTCGGGCGGTGTGCGTGTGTGTATTTATAAAAACTACCATAACCTAGTAAACGGTGCGCGTCGCACGGATATGCCCGCGCAAACATCCGACAGGGTAATCTCACGAGCGCCTATCTCGCCCGATGATCTTCGTCGTGTCGTTTTCCAAATAACGGCGCAACTTCCACGAGGATGCGGGAACGTCGGGCGGGGGGGCGGGGCGGGGGGCAGAGGGGAAAAACACTTACGACTGCGGGTAGTCTCGACACAAGCTCACGCTGACAAACGGCGGCTAACGCCGAATAGAGCAGCGCAAAGCTATCCAATTTCACGCTGCCGCGAGGCGGACGAGCGGGGCGCAGCGGTGCCGTTGATGAGGCGCGATCTAATCCCGCTCATTGCTGAGCGAATATCCTCGGTAACGTCAATTTACAAACGCTTAATGGCAGATCGCCGAGCCTTACCGTGCAGCAAATATGCATCCATATCTTTTCTGTCTGTTCAGCCGAGTATCACATAGTACTCCGGTTTCGTGCGGTATAACGCGCGCGTGTTGTCGTGCCCGCCGTGTCGCTCGGAAAATCGGCTCTCGTCTAATCGATCTCGTGGAAAAAAACAATTATTTCGACGAGCCCAAACACCATGTTTACAGGGGCGAGACGTGAGCCACGCACGAGGAAGCCACGCCGATTCAAACGACGAGGTCGCCGTAGACGCGCGACTCGCTCGTCTACGCTCGTATCCTTATCACCGAGTGCTCTCAAGGCCCTGCGCTATCACGTGCGGAAGAGGACACACGACATTTTCCGCGGCTTCCCACCGTAAAACAAGCGTACTTTCATCATTAATTAACGAACGTGAGCTAGATACTTAAGCATAGTTACGCTCGCTCGTAAAGGCCGCTCACAACGGAGCGGTTACGCGCCTCTCATTCGGGCTGCTCCGCATGATGGGCGAAAGGGACGTTTGGAACTTGAAAACAGAAGAGCCTTTAATCAGTCGTCAAGTCGTATGGTTTGGAAATGAAGGGATATTCCAATTTGTTCGTTGAATTGTCAAGGTACGCTCTCTTATCGCGATAAAAAAATGTCGAAGAAGATATTTATGACACGTCGTTGAGTTGTACGGTCGCGGACACAAAGGTTGTCACTTTGTTTTTAATGACTTTCGGGACGCATCCCCACTCGAGAAAGTGAAGCTGCTGCTCCGCCTGCGGAGCACGCCTGCGCAGTAACTCGCAACGAAAGACGAGAAATGAAATATATGTGGTATGACATAAATATGTCAACAATCATTGGCTGCGTTCAGAAAACACAACAGTTACACAACGGTTGAATAATTCGTCAACGTTATTGGTCTGAATGTAAGGATCTAACAGTAAGGACCAATAGTTATTAAACGCTCAGTGAGCGCTTAGTAGAAAGTGAACACAATCATTGCGTTCAGCGGAGAAAACCGCTCAGTGAGGGATTAGGACTATTGGTCCTTACTGTTAGATCCTTACATTCAGACCAATAACTTTGACGAATTATTCAACAGTTGCTCAACTGTTGAGTGGTCGTGAACGCACCAAATTCTTACATTTTGAAAAATCAGTAGCGGAGGAATAGATATATAGCGCAAGTCCCTCAAATGGGAATGCGTCTTTTGCAAGGTATTAAACAGGTATGTATATTAAATTTTAAGTGAAATCGTATTTTTTTAGTCACTAATCGCTCACTGAGCGGTTTTCTCCACTGAACGCAACGATTGTTGACATACTTATGTCACACCACGTATATTTTATTTCTCGTCTTTCGTTGTAAGTTACTGCGCAGGCGTGCTCCGCAGGCGAAGCGCAGCAGCTCTCAGCTTTCTAAAGGGATGCGTTCAGAAAGTCATTAAAAAAAAGTCTGCGACCGTACCGCGACTGCAGCGTCTCAGCAAGTGGCGCCTTGTAGCGGAGACTTTGCAACACCAATGAAAATAACGGAACTAAAAGTTGTCTTTTAGCAAAAATGATAAGTAACTTAAATAATAATATGTAACTGATAAAATAGTTTTGCGTAAAACTAATATTACATATGTTGTACGACAAGCTTGTCAGACGTTCCAATTGACTGTCGGATAGGAAATTTCTGAATGCCTAATTTTTTCTCTAAGCACCCTAGAAATTCATTATCTGACAGCCAATCGGAACGTCCGACAAGCCTGTCGTACGACGCATGTAGAATTAGCCTTAAACAGGAACCTTTTGGCTTTTTATTCATTTGTTAAAAAATATAATATACAGATTCATTTATTCCCTGTAAGTAATCAAAGATGAAAAAATGATTTTTGTTTTAATTGTAAATAAGTCAATGAAAAAGAAAGCGAACCACAGTGTGCGAGGACGCAAATGAAAGGCACAAATCTGCATTTTACACAGAATGATTGTGATTACTTGTTTGCATAGTGCAATTTGAAAAATTTTGTATAAATTTTAATCATTTAATGCTCGCGTTGTCTCCGTTTATTAATTTGTCTATCAATACAAATTCAACACATCAATGTACGAAGAATGGCCTATTTATCTGTCAGTTACATTGGAGATTCGCTTTAACAGAGACCTGCAGCACCGACGAGGTAATATAAAGACTATCAGTCAGCCCTGGGTAAATTTTCGTATCAGCCAAGGGGGCCCTAAAGGGCCCGGAGGTAATTAAAAAGCAGAGAGGAACCTGAGAGCGGTTAACACAGCGTTTTCGGCGACACCGACTTTTCGCACTGGAAAAGGGCGCCGATAATTATTGCGAATCTCGCAAAACGATATGGAACTTTTATATTTGTCTCAACCCAATTTACCTTTATACTTCGGGTTAGCAGCTAATTACCAGACACTTTGTATGATCTTCATGATATTAATCATACACAATGTCAATTCTTTTTTTTTTGCTCATGTTAACATGTTAATTCATGTTACAAAACGCGTAACAATGTGCGAGAGACCGGCTTGTCAAGTATACTATTAGGGTTGTAGCACGGACATAAACCTCCTGAAAGTGGATGTAGCACGGACTTCCACCACATGCAGATTTTACCACCAAGACCTAAAAGTGGATGTAGCATCGTAGTTCTCCTCTCAAAATGGATGCAGATGGCGCCCATTTCCAGTGCGAAAAATCGGTGTCGCCGAAAACGCCGTATTGGCCGCTCTCAGCTTCCTCTCTGCTAAATCCAGCGGCACACGGTGCTTGTTTTCGTGCTGGATTGCTTGCTGGATGAAAATACTGCGTTCTGATTGGTGCATTTCCATCCATCCTCGGAAATGCACCAATCAGAACGCAGTATTTTCATTTAGCAAGCAATCCAGCACGAAAACAAGCACCGTGTGCCGCTGGCTTTAGTTGGAAAACATCCACTATCTCGTCTTGTGCCTGCAGTATTGAGAGAGAGAGAAAGAGAGAGAGAGAGAGAGAGACAGAGAGAGAGAGAGAGAGAGAGATAGAGGGAGGGACTGAGAGTGAGTAAGTGAGTGAGAAAGAAAGAGAGAGGGTGATAGATTTGTTGTCGTTGGATTTTAAAGTGACATCGATTTGTTTATGCTTTTATAGAAGACAGCAGTTCCTTTTTTTAATTTATCATCAAACGGGTCATTTATAAAAATATGTGCGCAACATGCATTTATTAATCGATATGACATCATGAGTACAAAGGTGAAAACAATAACATATCGAACAATTGCAAACATTGTCATGTATGTTTGTAATAATGTTAACCTGTTTAGGATGTTGCCATTTTTTCTTTGAAATGTTAAAAATATTACGTTCATGACAATTAAATTGTAGCGCTTTTAGGATGTAAAATAAAAGGTTATATTCGCTCAATGTACACACTGTTATTTTATACTTATATATTTTCAATTCATTTACTTTATTAATCTTAGCTCTTTAATTACATAAGATATTTTTCTTTTTTACTTGGTCCTGCATAGTATGTAACAAGGACTTCACCTTCCAAGGAAATGGTGTTAGTAGGTGAGATGGTGGAAGTTATCGTAAAAAAACAAGATAAGACAAAAAGATCAGAAAATACACCAATTAAATCAACTTCCAACATCACTGGACAAAAGGGATCAGTTGAAAAGAAAAAGTCTACTCCAGTCAGTTCTAGAAGACCTCAGAACTGGGGTCAGATTTTTGGAAATCAGAATCTGTTATACATGAAACAAGTGCAGTCTTCCAAGTCTACCAAACATACAGAAAATAAAGAAGTAAAAAAAAGTTCAAATGGTCAGGAATTGCAGAAAAATAGATGTAATGTGAGTATTATATATTGTGCTTATATATATATATATATGTATACATAAACAGGTTTCAATTTGATATGTATACATATTAGTATTCATTCAGAAGGTTTAGCTGAATTTTTGAATCATTTGACTTTATCACATATTTAATAAAAGCCAATTATTTATCAGCTAAATTAATGCCATTGCTCTCTATGTTTGTAATTCAAATGTCTCATGTTCTTCTATTTAGCATAACAGTAAAAACTCGGATGCAGCTTCATCGAAAAGGACATCTTCTCAAAAGAAGGTGGAGGAACTCAAAACTTGCATTAGTGGAAAATCATCCTCATCTTCCACGAATAACATCCAGTCTGTACTTGTCCAGGATCGAGCTGTACAAATTCCTGAACTGAATAATGGTTTTTACAGATTTGATGATTTTAATCCGGTGCGTGCATTATGTTTCTTAATGAAAGAATTGGAAGATTCAGTTGCAAAAGATAAGAGGACCATTGAAATCTTTAACGAGATGGAGCAGATACTATGCAGAATACCTATAAGCTTCTCTCCGCGAATATCGGCACTGGAAGTATGCTACTGTTTATCACTGTACCTTTTTTGTTTATCTTGGAGTAAATTATACGCCATTATTGATACTCGCAGGAATTGGACATTATGTCTATACAATCTAAACTGGAAAAGGATAAAATCAAATTGCAGGAATACAGCGAACAGATGAAGGCAAAATGTGAATTATGGATGTCAGAACGAGAAAAGTTTCGTAGGTTTGTACATGATGTATCAACAACATAAGAAATTATGGAATTCATTTCATAAACATTCCAAAATTCCAATCTTCAAAATTCTTTAGCACTTTCTCGCGTCTCATTGATGCAGATATCATTTATTTAAGCAGCCAAATACAAAAGCAAGATGCGCGCTTAAAGGAAGCTGATCAGCAGCAGACGCTTTTAGAGAACCACATAAAAGCGCTTACGCATCAACTGGAAGAGGCAGCAGAGAGTAAAGATAAGACGGTGTCGACGCTGAAGCAGCAAATCAAGGACGACGAGAAAGTGATCTCAGAATTGAGAACAGAACTCACTAAGCAAACGAAACTTGCGCGCGAGCGGTACATTAAAAATCAGTGCATGATAATAGAAAAGGAAAAGCTCTCGGTATTGTCTTCCTACAAGGATACGCTTAACGTCGAGCTTCGAAATACGATAAAGTTGGTTCATGTACCCTTCGTTGATACAGTAGAAACTACCTCTTCGTCTTATTACCGTGTTGCCTATCTTTTAACACGTTACAGGGAGTTTCAGAATCTCATCGCGGAACAGTCGACCGCCTTGAAGGAGGAATATATCAACGGTGGTGGCGGCGGCGGCGGCGGCGGCGTGAGTTCTCCACCTCCTCTCTCGCCTGTCAACACGGGACCCGCGTGCTCCTCACCCAATTTGAGCTTCACCGAGGACGGCCATGGTTTGTCGGACATCTCCCTGTCGGTGGTGGAGCGCATGCCTCAGGAACGCGTCCTAAAGGGAAACGCGGCTAGTAAAGACTCCGCCGCGCATTTCGTCAGTCTAGCTATCGGAGAATCGTCGCACACTCTCATACCCAAATCTTTCCAAAAGCAAGGCAAGTTTGCTCGAGTGTTTCGTGCGAGCGCTTTGATAATGATAATTAACACGGGACTGACGCGATTTTCAAGAACGTTGCGTTTCGTTGCGTTAACAGGTGCGAACGATGAAGAGATGCTGGCACACCACTGCGACAAAAGCGACGTCGTCCTTCACCGCAACGCGAACATGAACCACGGCAGGAAATCGTCGCACCAGTCCTCGCGAAGAGACCACAACAGCGACAACGTGTCCAGTAAACCGATAACTTGCGACATGGAGAAGCAAATCCAAAGTAAACTAGACGACACGCAACACAGGATGTCCGTGGACGTGCCGAGTCCGCTGAGAGACTGCCCGCCACCCGATTGGAGCGACAGTTTGTCCAGTGTGAATACGACTTCCGATTTAGACATTGTGCCGTCAACCGATATTTAGATCGCGCGTTACGTTACTCCAAGTTACCGATCCCGCCCATTGCCGTGTATAGGATTTGTAAGTGCCCGGCAGAGTGCTGTGATAAGCTATCGCGCGAAGTGAACGTTCCGCTGAAGGCGCTGAAGCTCGTGCTCGAAGATAAGCGTTATTTAAATCGAAATTGTCGATGCTGATTCACACCTCAGGGACGCGCAATCGACGCGCAGTTTTGCAAATGAAGATTGTTACGCGTGTCGAGTCGCGACAGTCTTTTCTTTCTCTTTCTCTCTTTCTTTTTCATCGACAGGTATCCTTACGTCAGAGCACAATAATTCTATATTTCTCGCGGGAAGCAAGTCCCTGTCGGAGTGACGAGACGCTGCAGCGCACTCGTCTCTTCTTGCGTCAACGAAAACCGAAAGAGCTCTTTCTTCACGTTCGTCCGTCGTTATTTAAGCGATTAAGCGTGTAAATTTTTGTAACGAAATCGTAAAAATAGGTCAGAAATATATTTTTTTTCTTTCTGTAAATATATAAAATTTTTATTTATAAATTCGATCGTGTGGTAAGTCCTTACGGTATCGATCCCCGTCGTCGTGTTTGCTTGACATATACCTGTATCATTACGAGTTAACTAGGCAATATAATACGTCTCAACATACACTTGCTTTTCACGGAGAACCGGAGGTGTCACGAATATAAATTTTACGTACAAGAACAAGATGTATATATAGATATATATATTTTTTTTTATCACATATGTATATATACAAGTAAAGTATAATACTTATAATATTTTGTAAGTCTTAATAGGATTAAAAGGGAACATTTTAATACACGTAAAACATTCATCAGCTTTGCATGAAGACGTCTCGAGAAATACATATTTTGTGTGTGTGTTTCTTTTTTTTTTCCTTTTTCCAGTAAGCGTGTACACGGTAATGTACCTTTTCTCCTGTGTGAACGGTCGATCTCCTCCTCTCTTCCTCTGTCTCTGTTTTCTCTCTCTCTCTCTCTCTCTCTCTCTCTCTCTCTCTCTCTCTCTCTCTCTCTCTCTCTCTCTCTAACTCTCCCCTTCTTACTTTTTTGGTTCGGACTCCTAATCGAGATCGAGAAACGTTTATCTGCTCTAAACGGCTAATAACATTACGAACACAGTCCCAACGATTCGATGCGCGCGAAATGAGTGAACGATTGAACCCTCGAAACGGAAAAGACTGTCTTCGCGTCACCCTCCTCGGTTCGTCTGGATGAAGATGCGAGAAAACGGACGATAATGCTTAAAAATCTCTTTATTTATACTCACGTGCGTGTCTCACAAGGGAATTTTCCTCGATTTCGTTTTTTTTCTTCTTTTTACTCCTTTCTCCCTTTCCTCCTTCACCCCGCCTTTACATTTAATCGTAATATACCTAAGGACGTACCGCGTATCGGTCTTCTAAAGTAGTAAATCACAAGTTTCGCCAGTCGTTTAATTTTGATTATTAATTTCAGGCTCGATTTAACACGATTCACCCCCCGCCCCCCTCCCCCCGCCCCTCGCCCGCGCCTTTGCCTCGGTCTCGGCAACATTCGTAGATATTTGATCGCCACTCGTTTCCACCCGGAAAGCAATGTCCAATTGGTAGCGCGACGCGCGACGCTCCGTTTCTCGCGTTCGAAGAAAATTCCGTCGCGATTTGGCGAATTGAAGATATATTAAAGTTCCCTTCTCTCTCTCTC
>NW_020229935.1:182500-212500 GCF_003227715.2 Harpegnathos saltator
AGAAGAAGAAGAAGAAGAGACGGCAGGAAAAGACACCGTTAGAATAGGAAGCAAGGAGGAACGGAAAGTCGTTGGAAAAATGGTCGGAAGAGAAGAAAAAGAACGCGCATGCGCGTCCCGATGGTCCGAATCATCGCCTCGGACAATCGCGCCGACAATTCTCCCGGTCTGCCGATCGCCGCGAAGCGATCGGCGAGTCATTTCGCGCTCATGCTGATTCTCGGCCGCCCCGTGAACGACAACGACGTTTGCCGTTGGCGATTAAAAGCGACAATCGGGGGACGAAACAGGAGGGAGGGAGGGAGGGAGGGAGGGAGAGGAGTGTAGCGTGCGGAGCGGGTCACGTGACCGCGCCTCCCGCGAATGCGGATTCCGTGGGAGACGCGCGCGGAAGATCGCAATCCTACCTCAAGAAACGCAGTCCCGAGTTCTCTCTTCGTCTAACAATGGCCCAGACTATGGAGTTAATAATTGCTTTCATGTGGCAATGGTAACAATCTGCATGTGTATAACAAATATACTTAGAACGGTTTCACTTGTGGTATTACGGCTCTCTGCGATAATAAATCATATTTTCATCTGTTCAACTGTTCTGCTGAATAACAAGGTATGTGGAGTATATCTGGATCTGCACAACGCGACCACAACTTTTGCATCGCTTTTCTGCCAAACAAAAGACAATTACTCATATAATTATCGAGGAGCGAGGACGGGGCCGCGGGCCTCCTCGGCGTCGGCGGGCTTCGCTTCGCGGAGCTTCAGCCGCTGTCACGCTTCCGACAGCGACGGAAGCGGCGGAGGGATCGGCCGCGTAAATTCGTCCCGGTGATTCCCCGCGCACGGTCCCCTCCTCCGCGCTCGTCCCGCTCCATCAGAAACGAGAAACCGAGCGCGTCCGCCTCCGCGCCACCTCGCGGATCCCCCCGCGGAATCGCCGATTCTTCTTACGCTGCCTCGATTACGAGCAAATCACAAAAGTAATTGTCCGGAAAGCGGCGCAAAAGTCCCGTCGATGCGATGGACTTGCTGCAATTTAAACACTATACACTTCCTGCTCTTCGTGCCTCCAAAACACGACGTACGGACTTTCGAACAACGACTACTGTCTGCAGTCTACTAGGCGCGCAACGAGAGATACGCAATGTGAATTATCGTTATTATTACTATTACTCTGTCTCTCTCTCTCTCTCTCTCTCTCTCTCTCTCTCGCTCGCTCGCTCTTTCTCTCTGACAAACATTCGTGTATCTCCTCTGTCTTTTCTCTCTCTCTCACACACACACACGCACACACACACATACACACACATATGCGCGCAACATTCTCGCATTCTTACATTCTCTTTCTGCCTCTCTCTCTCTCTCTCTCACGAAAATTGTAAAATTAAAGAACCTGTGGTCCTCTATATACACACTAGTGATTCCCATTTGTTTAATCGTTTAGCGTATACCGAGAAACACACGACAGCGACGCGTAGTATCGCGACGCGCGTCCGCGCGCGATGCATCGCCGGTGTTGTGTTGTGATTATGTGATTTCGATTGATAAGATCGCCGACGCCGGACGCTCGGCCCGGCGTGTCCGTGTTATCATACGAGAATTATTAATAATAATCGCCGCGCGCGTATACATTCCTTTTTGGCTGCTTCTCTCTCTCTCTCTCTCTCTCTCTCTCTCTCTCGCTCGCGCGTCCCAATACTCCTCGTCGCTTCGTAGCGCATATATGTATATATTTGTAATATATATATATATGTATGTATAAACATTTGTTCGTGCACTTGACGCACTACTGTCTCGAAACCATTACGGATTTGCAACACACAGTCACGAGAAAATGCGGAAAAAGTCGTCTAGTCGATTAAGTGCAACGTTCGCTTGCAACGTAAAGCTTTTGAGGGAGAGGTTCTCGCTCGCGCTTGGAGCGGACAGCCAAACGTAAGATCAGTCGATGTGTGTGTGTGTGTGTGTGTGTGTGTATATGTGTGTGTGTGTGTGTGTTACAAGCGCGACCCGCCCGCCCGCATTGCTCTCTCTCTCTCTCTCTCTCTCTCTCTCTTTTACTATTATCGTATTACAAGTACGTATAACATTTTGATTAAGCGACACGCGCCGCGAGTCCTCGCGGGGGGGAAGAAACCGCCTCTCCTTACCGGGAAAGGATCTGAAAAACATTGCGGCGCGTCGAAAAGTCGAGCAATCCCCGCTTAAAGACCGATTTAAGATCAGTTCGGAAACAGTGAAGCCGAGAGAGGAGCGTCCCTAGCCGAGCTCGCGGAGAGCGGATAGCGGAAAACGCAAGCGTAAGGCCCGCCCGCTCTTCAACGGGATAATATCGCAGGGTCTCGCGGAAATCTCCCGCTGACCGAGTCCTTTCTCTCTCGACAGGACGCGACAGCTCTCGCGACGGATGATCGCGAATGTCGCGCGTGTCGCGAGAGACCCGGGAAACGTTCAGCGGCGGCGGCCGGGAAGGAAGGGAAAGGAAGTCGGAAAGGCACGGTACTCGACGGGAGGAGATCCTGCGTTCTGGAGGAACGTGCCAATATATGTGCGAAGTGGAAGAGTCCTCGGCCCGACGCGATTCAGCCGGCGTCGGCGTCGGTTGCGGCGCGTCGAGAATTGCGTATCGGAACTTTTGCCGCGCGACGAGAGCCTGGAGAAACCTGCGTGCGTCGCCGAGCGTGCGGGTGAAATAAAGCGCGTCGGGAGGTGAGGAACGGAAAAGCGACGCCGCTCTTGTCTTGTCTGGTCGCTGTTGTTTCCGGCTTGCTCGCAAAACCATCTTTGGGATTGTCACTTCTTCGCATTGTCTTATCGGTACGTCGGAACGACCTTGAAAATTCGAGTCATTCGAGTGTAGATGTTTTATTACTATTATTATTATTTATTGTTATTATTATTATTATTATTATTATTATTATTATTATTATTATTATTATTGTTAATGTTACTATTAATATTATTGTTATTGTTATTACTAGCATCGTTATCGTTATCGTTATCGTTTTTTATCGTATCATTATTATTCTTTTCTCTCTATAAGTCACACTGAATTACGTATTTCTTCGGTAGAGCGTGGAAGATGCCTGCAATGTTCGGAGCACCTGTGTGCGCGCGCGCGCGCGCGAGACAATCTATCGTAATTTAATTACAATGCGTACACGACGTATGTCTGCGTGGTGTGATAAACTGCGGCGACACTTTTTCTCGAAGGTAAGTGAAGAAAGAGAGTCGACCGTGATCGTCCGGTCGTCTGATCCCCGTGGCGTCGCCAAGAAGTACGTCTTCCTGAAGTACGCATATACGTATCTCTCTCAGCCTTCCCTTCCTCTCTACACCTACATACGTATATACATACGCGCGTGTATGTGTGTAACAAGTGATCGCCTGCGTGACACACTCGTCGCGGCTCGTATCCGTTTCTTCTCTCTTTTTCTCTCGCTCTCGCGACGCGCGAATCCTCCGTCATGGCGCTGGATTCCCTCGCTAATTACTCGAATCTCGCGCGCAAGTCGAGGCGACGCGACGCGACGCGACGCGACGTTACGCCCGCTGAGATCATGGCACACCGCTACGTATTAGTCGATCGATCATCACATTGTTTTCGTCGTTTTGCACGATATATACCCGCTAGAGTCGTTAGAAAAATTATATCTATCGTATCTGACTTTGCGTATACCGAGAGCGCGAGAGCGCCCGTTAATCGCCTACGTGAAATCGATACAGCCGGCCCGAGCGCTCCCAATTTCGTCACAAACCAAACGGAAACGAGCGGAAAACACGCGCGCGCGCGCGCACACACATATACATTTTTGGAAAAAATATATTTCTCGTCGGAGCGAAAAGCAACGGGAGAAACGGGACGACTACTGCGAATGCGCGCGCGCGCGCGCGCGCCTGTTCGTCTCGGAAGCGCGCGGAAACCGAAAGCAAGAAACCGAGATGCGCGCGAGTCGCGTTCGTTGTGTCACGTGAAATCGTTTAAGGCGCCGGGAAAGCGAGAGGCGGTCCTCCTCCTCCTCTCCGGCTGAGGTTACCTCGGGCTTTGATTTCGGGCTCGACGATAGTCTGATAATTTGTCGCGCTTCGCTTCGCTTCTTCCTCTTCTGCAATTCGGCCTCGTCGAGGCGAACGCCTTCTCTTGCGTCGTGCCGACGCAACCGGCGCGGCGGCACGCGACGCTCCAGCGGGAGAACTTGCCGCTGGAAAGTTCGCAGAAATCAAGTTCCCTCATTGGACATCTGCCGCGCTCTGATTAGCGTCCGGCAAGAAGCGCCGGAGCCGTTTCGAAAGCCGATTTATACACGCCGTGAGCGTCACGCACGCCTCGGCGCTCGCTCCTTGGAGTCTCCTGCGAGTCCCCTTCAAGCTCGCGCGCAGGATCGAGGATCATGCGCGCGCGGAGAGAGAGAGAGAGAGAGAGAGAGAGAGAGAGAGAGAAACGTTCGCTCGGACACGAACGACTCTGCGATTCCGACTGAAAAGATCGGAGGTCTGGATAATTCGGGCCGAAGTCTGCCAACTTGAGTCGGAATCTCTAGGCCGCCCGTGTCTCGCCAGAAAATTGTCCCTTTCAATCAAACATTTTTCTCTCCCTCTCTCTCTCTCTCTCTCTCTCTCTCTCTCTCTCTCTCTCTCTCTCTCTCCCTCTTCCGAATAGGTGACCCTGGTCGTAGCGCCAAGGCGCGCACAAACCGGCACAACAGCCTTAACGTTCAGTGCAAGGTTACTAGCATTTTCTAATCGCGCAAACTCCTTTCTAGACATTAACATAAGACTCCGCCACTGGGACAAGTGTTTCATTTCGTCGGGATGATCGTTCCCTCCGCTTTGAAGAACCGACAAATCCGTCGGTCGCGCGCGGAGACTCGAGAAAGTCCGAGAAACCGAAAGTCGCGAGTCGCCGGGTAAGAAAATCCAAAATAAACCGGAAGCAACGGAAAATCTCGATCGATCGGTCGACAACAGGCCAATGTCGCGGAAAAACCCTACACCCAAAAAAAAAGTGATTTCTCCCGTAGCTCTCATATTCCGAGCGAAGCCTTTAACAGCAAAAAGGATTCCTCTTTCTCGATAAAGCGATTAAAGTGAAGTGAATTCGTCTAAAATTGATCAGATATTATTCTGTTTTCCACTTCTTTCAAGAGGATTTCCTCTTATATATCGATGAATTTTCCTCTTATGTGAAGGGAAATATGTCGATTTGAATGTCCGCTTCTTTTGTTCAGTCATGCTCTACCTCCAGGCATGAACGAGAAAAATAATCACACGCTCATGGGTCAGAATATATGGAAAGCTTTTTGAAAAAGGTATGTTATGAATAATATATTCTTTCTCTCAACGATGTTTCATACAAATGGTTATGACGAACATCTTTGTGGCTATAAAGGTCCATAACAAGACTGATTGGAAATTTATTCATTATGATGATCTTATTTCATTCGTGCCTGTTATTGTAGAACTGCTGCCGGAAGTATATTAATCTACAATATATATTACTTTCCGCTATACATGATGCAATAAATTTTCTCAAATTAACCGGTACGACCAGTAAGAATAAAGCACAGTAAGAGTAAATAGTGATCCTCTCGCAAAAAGATTAACCAATCCGCGTGCAAGAGGAAATTTCTATTAAAATCAATAAGATTTGCATTGCGCGTGCAACACATGTGTGTAATCCCGCCAACTTTAGGAATAATGTGTTCATAACAATATTCTCCTCTTAATCCTCGAGGAATCCTCTCGAGGCCCTGACATAAGAAGAGAACCCTCTCAAATACCCGATCATTCCGCTTGTTCCGAAATCACTTTCTTCCGAGTGTGTAATCGCGCGCGGCAGGCATTATCGATGATTCCTCGCGATCCAGACATTAACACGAGACTGATCGGCGATTAACAAGAAATCGGTATCGCGGCCGATGGGGAGATCCCAGTGACCGAGTCGCACGAAATGTCGAGGCGCCCCCGGCCGCGCAGGATTCGATCGAGCGCGCGTCGGCGTTCGCAGGATGGAGGAGAGAATTGCATAAAGGAATGCGCGCGAGCGCTACGCGTGCTACGCGCCCTCGAGACGTCCCTCTCTCCTCGGTGCCTCCGCCTCCGTATACCTTCGTCGTGTGTCCTCCGCCAGTCGCGCGCGCGCGCGCGCGCGGGTGATCCTCGCGCGCTTTGCGCGATCGCGGCGTGTTTACCACGCGATCTAGCTATCGTCTACCCGCCGCTCGGAGACGTCGCCTATGCGGCGACTTCAGACTTATGAATCACTCTGTAGTATGTCGTTACTCTCCTACCGCTCCTTGCCGACACTCCGCTCCTCCTCCTCGCCCCCCCGCCCCCGCGCCGTCGATCCCCTCGGCTCTCGCCGAGGTCCTGCATCTCCTCTCAGGTTTATTTCCACTCCTTGAGAGAGGGCCCCTTCTCGAGCTACCGGCCGCGATGCACAAAAACGGTCAGACTCCGATTCGAAGGTCGACGAGCGTTTCATTGGCGTAGCAGGTAGCTCTACTACGATCAGAGAGAGAGAGAGAGAGAGAGAGAGAGAGGGGGGGGGCGGGGGCGAGAGAAGGAGCGAAAAGGAAGGAGGCAGCGGAAGGAAGAGAGAAAAAGGACATTTAAAACGGGTAAACAGACGAGGCTCGCGAGTGCGCAAGTGCGCGGCGCTCGCGCGAAAACAAAGGTGCTGCCGGCGGCAGGTGGTCCACTCGCAGGTCGTCGTATCGTCGCGGGAGGGGGGAGGAGGCGACGCGCGAAATCCGAGATCACGGCTCGCGTTTCCGTGGAATCGCCGGAAAGTCGCCGTCGTCGTCGACAGGGGTCCGCGTCTCCCGCGGACGGATTCCGCTTCGTTCCGGCTCGCGAGATCGCGCGGAGGAGGCGGTGGCGGCGGGAGGGGAGGGAGGATGGGCAAAAAGTCGTGAGACACATCGGATTGTGCATGGCGAGGCGCGCGCGTCCGCGCTTGAATTAGCGAGACCGATGGGCGCGTATCGCGATAATAAATTTCACGATGGCGTTGCGAATAATGCAGCGTTCCGGACAATACGCAATTATTCGCTTTAGCGAACAACAAGCGCGCCCGCGCGACAAAGGAGCGACGGCGGATCGCTCGATTGAAATAATAAACGCGCCGACGCGCCGCGCCGCGACGGGGACGGAACGGGGGGACGGGAGCGGGACGGGACGCGACGGTGTCAATTTTCGCGTCCGACTCGCGAACTTCGAGATACGGTAAACGCGTAAACCGGCGGCGGCGGCGGCGGCGGCGGCGGCGGCGGCGGCGGCGGCGGGGGGAGGGGGTAATAAAACGATTAACGTTTGCGGCGCGTTTTGCGAGAGCGATTAACCTGTTGCTGTTGGTTTATTCAACCCGTCTGGAATTGGGTGAGACGAAACTACAGCGACCTGGCGAACTAATCTACTAGTATGCAAACGCCGCCGCCGGCGCTCCGGGAGAGTCCTTTGCATAGCCTTCGCATCGCCCGGCCCCGGCCCCGGCCCCGGCCCCGGCCCCGGCCCTGGTCCCGGCCCGACTCCGACTCGCTCTCCAAACCCGGCGACTCGTAATAACGGCCACGAAGAGACGGTGGCTCGAGTGACCGCCACCGCTCGGCGAGCCGAAGGCTACCTAACGCGCCGGGCCGATCTCGTCGTCGTCGTCGTCGTCGTCGGAGACGCGAGTTTCACTTCCGACGCTGCGGCGTCGGAAAACAAACAGAAACCAAGTGCGAAAATTGCGGTCGGCGATTATCGCCTCGCGAAGCGAGAGCGGGAAAAATGTCTCGATCGGAGGTGATGCTCACCTCGATGGAACGGATGAATGGTCCCTTAGGATGCGCCATCTTCACGTCGGCGAGCGCGTCCGGCAAGGGCGGACCGGTGCGCACGCGCGAGGCTGACCGTCTGATCCCGGCGAATTTCGTCGTGCTTGTTTAGATTTCTCCGTTATGTGTTGCATAATCCCGTGACCGGGTCCTGCGGCAGGAGCAACAAGAAAGGGGAAAAAGAGCCAGAAAGAAAGGATAGGGAAAGAACCGCGAGAGCGCGCGCGCGGGCACCGTGAGGGCGGGCGAGGGAGGCGGAGAAAGAGACAAGAAAGAAAAACAAAGTCGGCGAGGGAGAAAGAGACCGAGGGAAAGAAAAAGAAAAAGAGAGAGAGAGAGAGAGAGAACAGGAAGTGGCTTGCGTAAAAAGAAAAGCCCCGGTAGCTCGTCCGCGAGCGACCGGAGCGCAGAGCGGAGTGGAGTAGTAGGCCAAGTGGCAGAAACTTCCTCGCGCGCGGCTCTCTTCCCGAGATCAAGAGAAAGAGAGGGAGGGAGGGAGGGAGGGAGGGAGGGAGAAGGAGAGCAAGGGGAGAACGAGAACGAGACACAGAGAGAAAGAGAGTGAGAGAGAAGGACGAAGGGAGAGGGCTAGAGCCGAGAGGGAAAGAGAAACAGAGAGAGAGAGAGAGAGAGAGAGTGAGGAGGGGGGAGGAGGAGTTGAGGTACCTTTTATTTCGTTTGAGGGAGTAACTGTCAGCCGGGCATTTCGCCGAGACAAAATAAAGTATAAAAGGGTTGTGCACCGGTGCAGCGGGTGAGGTATACGCGGGCTGCACGAGACACGATGCAGCAAGAGCTGCTGGAGGTGGTGAGAGCACGATCAGTAGCGGACTCAGCGCGCGCGGAACCCCCAAGTGCGCAAGAGGAGAGATCGGCTCGAGCGGGCCGGGGAGATCCCGGCGAGCGTGTCGAGCGAGAGATCGTGCCTCTGATGTTTCCCGCTCGTCTGATGTTTCATCTGACCGACGGATGTGATAAGCGCGCGCGCGCGACGTGAATGATAAGGCCGGGGAACGCGGGGCTCGCGGCGGAAGAGCGCGTTTGAAAATTGAAGCAGCCGGCGGAACGCCGCACGCGAGAGGACGCGCGTTTCCGCAAGCGGGCAAGTTCCTCTCTGGACGATTGAGCTCGCGGATGGAAATTCGCGGATCATCCGGCGAAGCGACGGACGGGCCCTCTCTCGAAAACGCGCGTCTCGCGCGCCCCTGTTTAAAAAAAGATTCGCCGCTGATCGCCCGGCCCGGGTCTCCCCCTCTTCCTTTCTCTCTCTCTCTCTCTCTCTCTCTCTCTCTCTCTCTCTCTCCCTCTCTCTCCCTCTCTCTCTCTCTCGCTTTCTGCGTCTCCTCTGCATCGCGCGTCTCCCTCCGCATCTTCGCGCCATCCTCCTCTCTTTTTCTCCCACGATATCATCACCCCCCCTGCCCGCCCGCGCCTCCGCTCGCCCGTGCCCCACGACGCTCGCAGACGCTTCTGGCAGACGAGACGCGTTTTGTTCTCAACTTCCTCGATCGCGCGCCTTCCGCGCTGCGAATTATTCGGCGGACTCGCGCGGGGACGTGCATCATACCGCGAGGAAAAATCGGGCTCGCCGAATCTGCCGGCCGCTCCTGCTCCTTCTCCCTCCTTCTTCTTGGCGCGAAAGAGTCCTCGCGGACGTTACTCGGCTGCACAATTCCGCCGTCGCGGGGATCCCGCCGACGTGGCGCGTCGTTCTCGCGGCTCCTCCGCCGGCCGAGTCTGGTGGACGCGAGTCAGAGTGCTCTTTTCTCGGCCACGTTAATCCGGCGACATCTCCGCGGATTAATCCTCCCGCGCCGCAGCTCGGCAGCGGCGACGACGAGAGAACGGCCGACTCGTCGCCGTGCGGCAATTCCGAAATGAGCTTCCCGGTGCTTCCCCGCCGCGAGCTTTTTCATCCGCGGGGGATTCATCCACGGCGGTCAACACCTGTACACGCGCATACACACACACACACACACGTACGCGGAGAGAGACGCGGCCGTAGATGCAATCGGCGCGCGTCGGAATGTTTTTTTCTCCCTTTCTCCTTTTTCTCGAGGATCCTTCACTCGTTCTCGCTCAAGAGGAATTTCGTTCACGCGGCCGACAGAGAGAGAGAGAGAGAGAAAGAGAGAGAGAGAGAGAGAGAGAGAGAGAGAGAGAGAAACGCGCAGCGGGACAGACGGAGAGACGAAGAGAAAGAAAGGAGAGAAAGAAAAAAAGACAGACGGAGGGGGGAGCGAGAAAGGGAGAGAAAGATAGAAAGAGACAGGGGGGAGAGAGAGAGAGAGCTCCTCCGAAGCGCCGCGCCGCACCGCGAGCGGGGCTCCTCTCGCCATGGCCGCCACGCTCGTAAGAGCCGTCGCGACGGTTGTCGTGCCAAGTTCATGAACCTTGAACCCCGCTTTTGCCCGCCGACTCGTTCCGAGATGCCCGCGTGACTGGCGATCCGACGGTGATTAGGTGTTTTCGGCCGAGCTCCTAATGCCGGCCGGCGCGTCGAGCTGCTCGCGCCGCGCGGAATTCGCTAAATCCGGAGACGGGCCGCGGCCGCGGCGACGCGGCGCGGTGCGGCGCGGCGCGGCGCGGCGCTCGCGCCGAATCTGAAATTCCAATGTCGAGGACACCGCGCGCGCGAGGATGCAGGGAGATAAATCGCGGCGACTTTTTTCCGCGCCGCGCCGTGCGCGCTTTCGCGTGCTTGACCTACGTAAACGCCGTCCGCGTCGTCTCCTGCTCAAGAGGCGAGTCTGAGCCGGGCCGAGCCGAGCCGAGAGAGCTGCGGCGACGCCGCGCGACCTCGAGAAGCGCGACGCGAGAACGTCGCGAAAACAATGACGTAAGACGCGAGGGTCGCAGTCCCGTCTCGATTCGACCCCGGTGCATCATCTCTCTCGCCGCGTCGTCGTCTCCGCTCCCCCACCCCCATCTTAGCCTGCCGCTCTCGTTATCGTCGTCGTCGTCGTCGTCGTCGTCGTCGTCGTCAGTGACGACGATCGGTCGGCAAAGTCGAAAGAGCGCTTCATAGGAAGCCAGGGACCCATCCTGGATCCAGGATCACGCGACGTCCCCGCCGCTGAAAGAGGACTCGCTCCAATTGGCACGGTCGATCCTCGCAAGGAGGACGCGCTTCGGCCGAGACGAGACTCTCGGCCGTTTCGAAACGCCGCGCCGTCGCTGCGCGGTCTCTCCCGAGACGAGACTGTGAGATTGAGAAACGCTGGTCGTGGGGAACGAGACGGGCCGGCTCAAGGCCGCGCCGTGGTCCCACTCCCCCGCCAACCACCACAAGTCCGAGTCAAGGGCGTTTCTCCCACCTCGAGTCGAGACCGGAGTTATGAGTCGAGGAGAGACCAGAGAGGATCTCGTCTCTCTCATTCTCTCTCTCATTCTCTCTCTCTCTCTCTCTCTCTCTCTCTCTCTCTCTCTCTCCCTCCCTCTCTCTCTCTCTCTCTCTCTCTCTGTCTCTCGCCTCCGCGGTGTCGTCCGGGCCCCTCTCGCCCGCCGGAGCCTCCTCTCTCTTTATCCATCATGATTTTGCCTCCCCCCTCCCCCTCACTTTCGCCTCGCGTGGTCCATATAGCGAGCGCGTAATTCTCCCTCCTCTCGGCCCCCTTCTCTCTCTCTCTTTCTCTCTCTCTCTCTCTCTCTCTCTGTCGTGCTCTTCTGCTACGTCTCGTTGCCGATCGCCGTCTGTGTTTTCACGCGATGACGACGATGACAACGACGACGATGACGACGACGACGACGACGACGACGACGACGACGACGACGAAGATCCGAGCGAGCCACGTCGCGAGAGGCACGATCGTACGGTCATTGTGCGGAACGCCGCTCTTACGAGCCGTCGCGAGGCGACGCACACGCGCGCGCGCGCGGTTATCGGCTGGATTCGATCCGGTGAGGTCAGATTCTGGTGTCATAGACGATCTATCCGCCATCCGGGCCGATTCGAGACTACACGAACGCGATAAGCGACGTGAGATACGTCGCTCGCGCGCTGTCGGGGAGCGACCGCGGGGCCGGGAATTAAACCGGTTAGCGCGAGCGAGCGGCGTTCAGGATCCAATTTTTCATGCGTGCTTTCGAATGATTCAGAAAGATCCCGGGGACCCTCAGCGGCATAAAAAAATACCGAGAACCGGGAGATCCTGCGAGTGAGATTTTCATCCGAATCGAATACGAGCGGCGCGGCGAGGAAGACGAGAGGCAGTCACGAGAGAGAGGGAGAGAGAGAGAGAGAGAGAGAGAGAGAGAGAGAGAGAGAGAGAGAGAGAGAGAGAGAGAGAGAGAGAGAGAGACAGCCGAGCGGCGATAAATGACAGGAAAGAAAGGAGCAGAAAAGGAGAAACGTCAAGTCTCCGGAGCCGCGACGCGGATCGGAAGTCCTCGGCGCGCAATAATTTCCTCGCTCGCCGCGAGCGCGCGAGTTAGCGCTCTCGGCCGCTGGATTCTCTCCTCTCTCGGCCGGTCAGCATTCTTCATCTCTCCGCGAGCCGAGTCCCAACGGGTTTTCGGGCATGCATGATGATCCATCATTCTTCGCGCCGTTCCGATACCGCCGGCTCCTTGTCCTTCGGCGCGCACGCCTGCATTTCGCAGCGCGCGAGTGCGCGTCGGCCGACCGGCTCTCTCTCTCTCTCTCTCTCTCTCTCTCTCTCTCTCTCTCTCTCTCTCTCTCTCTCTCTCTCTCTCGGCCCGCTCTCGCCCCTCCGCGCGGTAATTAGCACCGGAATTAATAACCGTATTAACGGCCTCGTATCCGCGCGAGGCCCATTGTCTCGCGCAATGACACGGCGACGGCGACGGCGACGGCGACGGCGTGCGTCATCGGACGGTGCGAGACGCACGCTCGTGAATGAGATTTTCTCGGGCGCGCGACAGCTGGCGCTCTGAATTTCTCTCTTTCCGCCGAACGCTCGGCACCTCTCCGCTCTCGCTCGTCGGGCTTTTCCTCGTCGCGAGAGCGCGGCTTCCTCGGCGTCGCGAGGAATCTCGCCGCTGCCGGAATAAAACGCAGCGCGGGCCGTTTTGCAATTTTCGGTGCACTCGCTCTCTTGCATCACACGCGGCCCGACCACCAGGACGACGACGATGACGACGACGACGGCGGCCCAGCGCGGCGCGGGGCTCCTCCATTCAAGGACACAATATTCAGAAACCGAAAGTGCGATCACGCGAAAATCTAACGTCTCGCCGAACCGGTCTAACCGGATTCGGCGTTGTACGGCTGGTTAAGATGGTACGACCGATCGCGGTGAGCCGCGTAAACTCGTTCCTCGTCATTTTTGGCAATAACTACATTAACCGCGCGCCGCGCACGCGAATCGAATTGTCGTCTCTCTCTCTCTCTCCCTCTCTCTCTCTCTCTCTCCCCCTCTCTCTCTCTCTCTCTCTCTCTCTCCCTCACCGTGACTCCGTGACCCGGCCCGGTGTCGGAGGTCGACGTCTCCGCCGCGCCGCCGCGAAGGGCGGCGATTAGCATCGGCGAGAGATGAGCGGCGATGGACGCCGCGATAAGAGGAGAGAGTCGATGGCGCCCGCGCGCGCTGACGCAGCGCCGTCGTTTATCGTTGTTTCGTTTCGATTCTCCAGCTGGAGACCGCCTTCCCCCTCCCCCTGCCCTCCACCCGCCCTTTATTAATCCGTCTTATTTATTCGCCGACATTGCTCTCTTCCGCGTCCGCCCGAAATTCGCCGGAGGTTATTCCGCTTCCTCGGCATCGGCCGATTCGGCGCTCCTCACCGCGCCGGTAACGCGGCCGCAATTGCGGCACTTTTCACTCCGCCTTTCCTTTGACAGGGTGAGCGCGAGAGCGCGCGCGGCTCTCTTGGCTATCTCAATTTGATCTTTTTACAGTCTTCGTATAGGCGGGATTCACTTGTGCGCCTGTGGTCGTGAAGTTGGAAAGTCAAGTGCAGTCGGGCAGCTTCTCGCAGACGACAGAGTTTCTCAAACACGCCGGGGTTCCCCCTCTCTCTCCCTCTCCCTCTCTCTCTCTCTCTCTCTCTCTCGCTCCTTTTCTCTCTCGCTCTTTTTCTCTCCCGCCGCCCCTCGTCCTCCTTGTCTTTCTCTCTCTCTCTCTCTCTCTCTCTCTCTCTCTCGCTTCTCTTTCTCCTCCTTCTCCTGCTCCTGCTCCTCCTCCTCCTCCTCCTCTCTCTCTCTCTCCCTCGTGTGTTTATAGGCCGCTCAAACTTTTGCATCGATCGAACGTATTATAGCTTAACAGTTCTCCAGTGAAGTACGCTTCAGATGATCGCCTCTCGCTTCCCTTCGAGTAACTACTTAAACGCTCCGTTTTCGCTGCCGCGCAGGAGTAATGCAAAAAGTAGCGGACAAAAGTGACGACGTTATTTCTCGCATCGGCGAGCGAGCCCCGAGCAGCGCCTTTACATCTCTCGCATCCCCTTTATTTGCCCCTTTACCCTCCCCCCGCCCCGCCCCGTAACCGGGCGAGACACGCACGCGGAAACCTGCCGATATCCTCCGAGTAATGGACGGCGCGCGGCAGCGTCGTCGTCGTCGTCGTCGTCGTCGTCGCCGCCGCTGTTTGCGCGTTTACAGTTGGACAAACGAAAGAGAGATCCCGGCGAACGCCGGAAACGTCGTCGCCGTTCTTCGCCGGCGCGGGAAACACAAAAGGACGCGCGAAGCCGGCGCGAAGAGGGCGGCGCGATCACGGCTGTAATCCGCGTCGTCCCGCCGAGAGTCCTAATTACGATTACACATCGGGGGATGGAATCAATCGCCGGCTACGAGCCGGAGAGCGAGCGGCCACGTCTCTCCCTCTCTCTCTCTCTCTCTCTCTCTCTTGACTCGCGACTCGCCGAGAACGAGGACGGCCGGCCGGCCGGAGCGGCGAGTCCCGCGAGGACGCGCGCTCGCCGGCGCCGCCGAAGCGAGAACCACTGGCGGGATGAACGTGCTCGCATGAACGAGAGCAGCGAGTGGCTTCTGTGCGCCTCGCCTCGCCACGGCCAAGATTTTAACGTACGATTCTACGCGATAGAGTTTAGCGGGATAAGAGCGCGGCATTTCGCGCGCGCGCGCGAGCGCGTCCATCATAAGTGCTCGCGAGAAGTGGTCGCGCGCGGGTTGCAAGTGCGTTGCAAATAGCGGCGGGTAAATAATCCAAATGAAGGCTGCGCGTTCTGGTCGGGACGAGCGGCCGCGCCGCGCCGCGCGAGGCGGGCCGTTTCCGACGGCCGCTCGAATTTACGACGACGCGCCAGATTTATTCGCCGCGCGGCCGATAAAGCGGATCCTCGCGAGCGAGCGCGCGCGACACACCGAGAACTAGGGTTGCCAACTGCTCGATTTTTACCCGGACTGTCAGGTTTTCAGAAGTCTCGTCCAGTGTCCGGCTAATAAGTCCAACTGGACGTTATATGTCCGGGTTTTAAGTTATATATCCAGTCAATGGAATGAGAGTTCAGATTTGAGCAACGTTTCTCCGTTTCGAGCGTCTACAAACGATCGCGAGCGCCGCGAAGAGCCCATCCAGTAGATGATCTGCCGATCCGTCATTCCGTATATATTAAAAAAGTAATAGTTTATTATTTTATTCGATCAAATCTTGTGTATAAAATTGTTTGGAAATTAATATTGTAAATAAATTCTTGTCATATTTTGTATTTAATGTAACGTTATGATTATTATTTCCGTCCGATTTAGTCCGGTTTGGGTTTGTTACCGAAGAGGAAATGTCCGGTAATTTTAACTTTTGGACTTGGCAACCCTAGCGAGAAGCCTAGGCGGAGAGCGCGCGCGGCGATTTAACGATCCCTCTCTCGCGTGCGTTTCGGAAAATGCGCTCTCGCGAGACTCGGAGGTCACCGAAAGATCGGGGGCGCGCGGCGACGATCGGCGGCGGGAGGAAAACGAAAGTCCCCGCCGAGCAGAGGCCGCGGGTCGAAAAAAGCGGGGCCATTTGTTTTCGAGCGGGCGAGCGAGCGAGCGAGCGAAGACCATCAACTCTCCGCTGCGCGGCGCGGTGCGGCGCGGCGGGGCTGAAACAAAGCGATAAAACGACGCGGCCGGGGTTTACCGAGACATTGTGTTTTTCATTACGGCACTTTCTAATTGACGTCGATGCCGCCGACGAAAACGAAAGTGCGCTCAAGTTATGCAAGCTCGGCTCGAGTCGAGTCGAGTCGAGTCGGGGCCGCGCTTTTACTTCGTTAACATCGCGAGATTGTTTCCTTCCTTTGACCGCGATTCTCGGTTAAAAGCTCGCCCCGCCGCGGGAAGGGGAGGCGCGGCGGCTCTTATCGCACAAAGGGATTCCTTCTCCCTTCCTCCTTGTTCCTCTCCCCGCGACGTTGCGTTTGGATTTTTTTTATCGAATTAAACGCACGCGCGCCGCGCGGTAACGCGCCGAGACGTGTCTAATAATCGTAATATCTCGGTCAGGACACCGCCGCCGCCCTCGCGGGGCTTGGAGGGGTGCAGCAGGCAGGGGGAGTAGCAGAACGTAACGGAAAATAATGAGGGTGTTGCGTTTGCGAAGACATGCGCCTCCTCTGGTTTTATTCTGTAAATTTTATTCGTATAAAAAAGTGAAAATGAAAAACAGAACACGCTCGGGGCACGGACGCGGGGCCGTTTCGTGACGAACACCCACACACTTGTTGATTAATATAATATATATACGTACGTAAAAAAAAATATATAATATATATACGAGAAGCGCGTTGTGGCAGAGAGTCACGGGGGATGTACACGAGGGGGGATGAAACGGAGCCGGGACTCGTTGGAGAAACTGTATCGGAAAACGAGAGACGGGGACAGACGGACAAACAGACAGAGAAACGGGAGGGGGAGGGGGCAGGGAAGAAGAGTGCAGGCGAAGGAGAGAGAGAGAGAGAGAGAGAGAGAGAGGGAGAACAAAGGATGTACACGATATACATGGTGATATATCTTTGGGAACTGCCGGTTCGAACAGAATCGGACCCGCGCCGCCGAGACACTCGTCAGTCACAAAATATATGAGACGAATCGATTTCTTTCACTCTCTTCCCACTCCCTAAATTACTATTAGGAACCTGGTTCCGCCATAACGTTGCATCTACTCGCGGTGCAGCGAAAAGCCCGCGCCCAGATCCGGCCGAGTTAACCCGTTTCCGCGGCGGCCGAGACCGAACCCTCCTTGCGGTCGATCCGTCTCCTCCTCCTCCTTCTCCTCCTCCTCCTCCTCCTCCTCCTCCTCCGCTGGGCGAGAGAGACTCCTCAACGACGAGGCGAATATTAAAATCATTGCGGGAAAGCAAACAGGTTAAATCGGCCGTTACAAATGATAAATCAATATCGCGTCAATTACCCGCGAACAATCAACGCGATCTCTCACTCTCGCTCTCTCTCTCTCTTTCTCTCTCACTCTCACTCTCTCCCTCTCTCTCGGTAACGCAAAGCGGACGACGCAAACTTAAAGGTAGAAGCGCATACGCGGGCGGAAACGGCGCGAGAAACGAAACATAACGTAACGTAAGCGCGGCGATATCCATCGATGATGATCGCTCTCGATCGTAACGTATCGATTGACGCGCGCGCGCGCGCGGGCGAAGGACGAAAGGCGCTTCGTCCTGCAGGCACGCTATCCGCAGTAGCTGGTAAATGGACGGCGCTTATAATCGGCCGGCATTCCCGCGGAAAATATCCCCGCTGTCTGTGTCGGGAGCCTGCGCGCCGAAAAGGTAACATCATTCTCAGCAATTTATCGTAACGTCAAACATGAATCAAGAGGCATACCGCCGGCAATATAATTAGGGAAGTTGCGCCGCGAATAAATTTGCATGCGAAACGACGAAAAACGAGGTGAGGTCGATCTTGGCGCAGTATTTCGCTGCTCTCGCGTATATACTTGTAAATAATGGTATATGCATCACCGGCGCTTGGCACTGCGTGATCTCTATTTCCTTTACAACTGCGATCGTGCAAGTTACGTGTGTGTGTGTGTGTGTGTGTGTGTGTGTGTGTATGTATACATATATAAATCTATATAAATAAGACACGGGCTACACGTGCGTTGAAAACGTGGCGCGGGCGGGCGGGGGCGCGATTTTTCTGCGCCGCCTTTTGAGAGTAAATCTCGCTTCGCGTTCCTCCAGATTGGCCGCGAGAGGCAAAAACGAGCTTCGCGGCGCAAGCGGCGTTTAATTCCGCAGATTGCGAAATTTGCAATCGCCCGCGACTCGCCGTCGTCCTCCGCGGCCATCGACTCTGCTTGATCCGCGGAGCGCGCAGGACCAACCGGGCGCGCCTCGGCGACGCTGTCAACGCAGCGCGGCGCGATCCTAAGTATACTTATGCGCATCCTTGAAGAGACGAAGGAAATAAAAGTAAAGAATAAAAAAAAAAAAACATAAAATAAAAATAAAAAGGAAAGAAAAACGTATTGCACCTGTATCGGCGTCCGCATCCGCGAAAGGGCTTCCTCTGCCTTTTCCGTTTCTGTTAAAGCTCAATTTTGAGAAAGCGAGATCTCTGTTTCGCGCGAGGAAAAACGGGAGAGGTAAAAAGAGAGGGAGCACTCGTTCGGATTCCCTCCTCGCTCGCGCGCGTCCCGGTGTTTTCCCGTCTCCCGACGTGGAAATTAACGTTCCCGCCCGTGGAGATTCGTGCGCGAGGTCTTTCTCCCCTGCAAAAAACGGCGGAGGAAAAGGAAAAATCGATCGATCGAGAGAGAGAGAGAGAGAGAGAGAGAGAGAGAGAACGAAGAACAGGAGAGAGGGAGGGGGAGCGGTCGGAAATTCGCTCTGCGAGACACTCGGCCGCGGCCGACGCTCCCGAAGCGTCGAATTCGGCGTCGTTCCGCAAACGCGTTTCTTCGCTTCCCTCTACGCCCTCCCCCCCCTCCCCCGACACGTGCTCGTCTCGCTTGTACCTCGGGTGGTGCACGATGGCATCGTCGTACGCACGAGTGACATCAGCATCATACCTCGCTCGAGTGGAAGTCGAAGCTCGCACTGTGTACCACCCCGTCGGCAGGGGAGGAGGGAGTAGAGCGAGGGTTTCCTCAGCTCCCCCCTCCTCTCTCTCTCTCTCTCTCTCTCTCTCTCTTAAGCCGATAAATCCTTGAACTCGGATCTGGAAGTTCGGGAGATACGCAACTTGGCGCGGAGCGAGTTTCCGTCGGTTTCCCCTTTTCACCTCCCCCAGCCTCCCTCCCTCCTCCGAGCTCGTCGTCTCCTCGCGGAGTGTCTGAACGAAATGAGTAGAAATAACGAGTACGTAGAGAACGTCGGATGCGCCACCCTGTCGGCGGGGCACGGCCCGTTCGGGGCGGCGTGGGCGCGCGCGCCCTGAGTCTTACGAGAGGAAAGAGAAAACAATAATAATTTACATATATATCTTTAGGAAATATATATATATATATATATAAGGCTTAAACCTAATCTATGTTGAGCATTCGGTGAACGACGAGGGTGACGCAGCCTCGGTAGTGGCGTAGTAATAGCGAAGCGCGCGCGTTTGCCTCATTCTCCTCTCTGCGCGTCTCCGAAAGCACACGTCCGATCGCGAAGGGAGGAAGTAATTGTAGGAGGAGGACAGGAGGGGGGGGGGAGAAATATGTGTAATCGAGGGGGAAGAGACAAGGTATCGCTGCTGTGTCGTTTCTCTTCCTTTACGTATACGGGATACACGATGGCGCGCGCGCTGCCGAGAGCCGCGAGACTCGTCGCGAGCGTCGCTGCCTCCGCGGAATTTCGTCGGGTCGTCGTCGATGATGACGCACGAGGAAAACCGATCGGCCGGCCGGCCGCATTCCGGAAACGCAACAAGTGACGAACAAACGAAGGAGAGCCGGCCGGGTGACAGACGAGGACCGTTATTGCAAAATAGTAAATCGATCGACGGCCACGTGGCGACTCTCCTCCGTCTTTGATACGGAGAGAGAGAGAGAGAGAGAGAGAGAGAGAGAGAGAGAGAGAGAGAGAGAGAGGGAGGGAGGGAGAGAGCGACGACGGCAACGGCGCTCGGCCGAGATAATCGCGATATTCGACTCGAGAAAGCCGGCTGACGGCGGGCGTAATTCCCGACGTAGGATCGTAGGATGAAATTAAGCGGATGTTGCTCGTCGTTAGCGGTCGTTATCACAGTATATCGCTGATTTTACTTAATACACACGCTCTCTCTCCCTCTCGCACTCCTGCCGCCTGCCCCCATCTCTCTCTCTCTCTCTCTCTCTCTCTCTCTCTCTCTCTCTCTCTCTCTCTCTCTCTCGCCGATCGAAATGGCACCGCGCGCAAGGTTCCGACGCGCCGTCGTCTAACCACCCGAACCAGTTTCGCTCGCAGGCAGGGGCGGGATGGCGATATTTTTCGGGGCCCGAAGGCAATAATATTTAGAATACACCGACAAGCAGGCGGCAAAAATCGAAAGAAAGGAACACCCGCCCGTCCCTCCCCGCCCGGTCCTACGTGTTGTCACACACGCGGCCCGTGGAGGACGGAAATACGTGACACCCGTTACATGCGCGTCCTTTTGCTCTTGGAATTAACGGGCCCGGAATATTTGACGTAATCCGCGTGAGGGAATAAAACGATCGCGGGTGAAGAATTTCATGTACTCCCCCCCTTTAAAAATCCGCCCGTCCCTCGCCCCTCCGTCCTTCCCTTATCGCTCGCCCGACCAAACTCGCGCGCTGAGGTCGACGTATATTCCTCGGCCAAGTTATCCCGCGGTCTCTCGCTTAACGCCGTTCTTGGGTTTTCATTAGTTTTCGCTTAAATCCGCCCCTGCTCGCGGCAGCAGTTCGCGACGAGTTTCGCGGTCTCTCTCTCTCGCGCGCGCGCGCGCGCGCGGAACTTAAAGTATAAAGTAACGTCCCTGTCATTCGGCCGGAAAGCAGCTCTCGGCCTCTCTCTTGCAAAGTACATTTTGCAATATGCGTATAAAATATATATTTATATATATAATATATATATATATATATATATATATATATAAAAAAAGAGATTAAACACCAATCCGACATCGCGCTTCCTCTCGTCGTCGCGACACTCGAGTATACGTATTACATATCACACGGCGGATTTTGTGACTGCGAGATTGAGTATAAAATAAGCATAAGCACTAGTAGTCGATTAACAATAATGTATAAACAAAAAACGAGAAAGAACAAAAAATAAAGGGAGGCTCCTACAATGTCGGATATACGAAAACAGAGAGAGAGGAAAAGTCCCGTACAGTCGACGGGATACAGCGTAGTAAAAAAATAAAAAAAAAAAAAAACAGAGGTGATCAAAATATCATACGATGGTACTAGCTAAAAAAAAAAAAGATGCACCATATGCGATATCTCTCTTGTAAACTTAATAATAATATAATAATAATTATAATAATTATATATATATATGTATAAAATAGCAATATATAATATTAATAAAATAATAAAATAGGATATAATGATGCACAATTCGAGTACGCCGAGCAGTAATCGTAGTAGTAGTAGTAGTAGTACTAACAATAATAATAGTAATAATAGTAATAATAATAATAATAATAATAATAATAATAATCATAATAATAAAGAAAACAAATATCTGCACGTTTATCTACACTTTGTCTACAACAGTTATCATCTTCCTCGCCAAATGTCGCATTCCTTCGCTTTACACGATTGTTTAACGCAATATTCGCTTCGATATAACAATTTGTCTTGACTCAGCGGAGGGAAAGAAGATCACGTCGGGAGAGGCGTGTGCGTGCATGTCTCTCCTTCCCTCCCCTCTCTCTCTCTCTCTCTCTCTCTAAGATTGACGTGCGCGCGTATGTGTGTGCATGTGTGCATGTCTTCCATAAATGTACGTGTGCGCGTGTATGTGTGTGTGTGTTTGTGTGCAATCGGTCGCTTCCATGATAACTTTAAAGTACAACCGGCCGCGTGCACGTAAGACCGAGCCCGAGATGATGTCTTGTGTGCTTTTCCCTCCTCTATTGCGGTCCCACCGATCTTTCTCTCTCTCTCTCTCTCTCTCTCTCTCTCCATCTCTTACTCGCTCCTCGAGGAAAACTCTCCCCGCGGCCCGCGCGCTCCGCCGACATTAGCGCGCGGCGTTCGCCCGCGGCGAGAGTTTTGCCGTTCGAGAATGCCGCGCTGGCACCGAGACCTTCGTCGACAAGATCCTCGACGACGGTCCGACTGAAATCGCACACCGGACACAGCAACAAGCGCCGTGCCGAAAACACCGGCCCGGTTGGTCGACGGGACCTCGAGCGGAGGAGAAAGATATCGCCGCGTCTCTCGGTGTTGTCGAAGAAAGAGCATCGAGTGAAACTTTGATTAAGTCGCGAGAGTGCAGAAACAATGCGGTGAGACGTAAAAAATGCAGGACGGTCTCGCGAGAACCGCGAGGGAGTGAAGTTTTCCTCGTATTATGAGTGTCAACGGGGAAAAATGCGAATTCTCAATCTCACTCACTCTCTCTCTCTCTCTCTCTCTGTCTGTCTGAAAAATCGACGCTCGTAAGAACAAGCGTCGCGAATGTTTCCTCAATAACAACTATAGCATCAGTAATAAAGAGGATGGTGCCATTGTATCCGGCGGCACGGGCTTTTTGCTCCGGTCCGCTTGTTTTTCTGGCAATATCAATCGCTAATATATTATTCATGAAAGACAAGAAACGTATCTTGCGCGCGCGCGCGCGCTCGCGCGGACATCGGCATTTATCTGATCGATAAAAATACTCCGCATCCGATAACGAGTGAAACATGCAAATGAGGACAGATGTTCGCCGGTAAAAGTGAATTATCATCGTGCCCGGGCTGACGGTCGACAACCGCGAAACTGCTAGACACACTCGATTACCGCTCAAGAGTGCAAAGAAGAAAGGGGGAAAGAAGGAGGGCAAAAAGCGAGAGGAGAAGAAGAAAAGGCGGGGAAAAGAAACGCGAATACTTTCCACCGTCCCGATTGCACTTGAGAGATCGTTCCTCCCGCGATCGAGCCGCGGCTCGCGAAGCCTTGAGTGATATTGCGCGGGAGGATCGCGCTCCTCCGAGGAGGGATCCTTCGACGCCCCTCGCGAGATATCGTGAGCCATTCGCGCGCGGTATCGCCCGTCGAGCACGTTAAACGCCCGACGACGTGAACGTCGTCGTCGTCGGCATCGGCTCGTCACGATTGAAGAGCGCCGCTCTCGGCCGCGGCAACGGCGAAACAGGCCGTCATTATTAAAGACCGCCTCGGAGTCGCCTCGGCGCGCCTCGCTCCTGTTTCCGCGATCTCCTAATTCCTCTCTCTCTCTCTCTCTCTCTCTCTTTCTCTCTCTCATCGCACACTCTCTCATTCGTTATAGATCCGCCCCGCCGGCCTCTCGACGACTCTCGACGCGACCTTATCGTTTACCGTGTCGGCGAGAAACGTAACGAGCATATGATATCTTCTACTTTTACTTCTTCTTCTTCTTCCTCTCCTCTCTCTTCCTCTCCTCTCTTCTCTACTCTCCCCCCCCCTCCCCTTCAAGGCGTCCCCTTTTCTCTTTCTTTTTACATACGTACGAAGGCATACGGAACGAAAGTCGACGTGTCGAGTGCGACTCGAGCGGGAGGAGGACTCGTCAGGCGTGTCGTAACGAGCACGCTCGCGTTTTTCATCGTCGTGCCGCGAGAACGACGAAAATATTCTCGGGAGTATACTCGCGCTACGTGTGTAAGAATCGCACCCTCGACGTTCGGTAATAATAATACTCGCGAAAATTACAATTCGGCCAGCCGGCGGCGGCCCACGCTGTGCCCCGCTGGCGCGCGCGCTTCCGTCTCCGTTTCTCGATCGTAACTTCGCGTTTGACGCAACGAACGAGAGAAAGACAGCGGTAAAAGACGAACGAACGAGAAAGAAAAGGAAAAAGAGAGAGAAGAACGAAAAGGAAAAAATAAACAACAGCGAACAACCACTACGATCATATCGTCGTCGTCGTCGTCGTCGTCGTCGTCATTTCGTTCTCACGGCTTTCCTCGGCGCCCCCCTCCCCCTCCTCCTATAGGACACGCGCGTTTTATAATAAGTAGATTCTTCTTTCGTCAATTATAATAATTTAATGAGTCGTTTAACGCGACGCCTCACGACGCGACTCCCCCCGTTCGATTCTTTTCTTCTTCCCCCCCCCCTCCTCACTCTTTCTCTCTCCCCCCCTCTCTCTCTCTCTCTCTCACACTATTACTGCGTATATCGGAGAGAGTATCGATATAATTGCGGCTCCTCAATATAATATAATATACCTTCCTAAAATATACGGTCAAATCACTGCCGCGAGCAGCAATTCCGAGGCACTACGAACAGGCCACAGAGAATATGGCCGCATAATTATCATCTTCAGATCTCTGTGTCACTAAATGATAAAAGACTAACTGTAGAACGCCTAATACGTACGTAATCGTTATAATTATACTTACGCATCTCGTCTCGTCTATAGACTCATTATGTAATGTACAATAATTAGAGAGATCACACGTCTTAATATAGAAATTTTAAAAGATTATTCTCTAGTACGTTGAAACCGTCCTCCTCCTCCCCCCTCCCTCCCTCCCTGCTCATTCACCCACTCTCCGCACCTCCTCGTGCTTTTCCTCCCCTCGTTTAAGTATTGCAACAAAGTGTCTCCTGCGTCTCCTCTCTGTCTTTTCCCTCCTTCCCCCCCCCTCCGCCCCTCTTCACTTTCCCTCCTTCCCGCTTTCGTTTCTCCTCACCACTTTCGAAAAGGTGATGATGATAATTCTCCGAAAGATGCGAGCGGGCCCCCTCCCCCAGCCCCCCCCCCCAGAGCGGGGCCCTTCGAAGTCTTTTCTTTACTTTGAGCTATGCTATCGGCTATACCCTACGGTATTTTTTTTCTTGTTACCGTTAAACGCTAACTTCTACGGTGTCTCAGCCTTCTTCCACGTTCCCTCCACTTTTTTTTTTTTTTCGTACGCCCTTACCTAGTGTATTTTTTTTTATCAGCACCAATCTGATTTTTAAAACCGATTCAAAATATCGTCATATAATTAGAATAATATAACCTGTCGTATAAATATACATTCAAATATTACTATAGTATACAAGAGTCGCGCGTCTCCCTCCCCTGCTCGCGCTCTTCTGTGCTCGCGCGCGCGGTTACACGCGGTCGTACTTGACGCGAATCTACCCGAAAAGCTATGGCTCGGCGCAGGCGGGGAGGATACGTCGTCCTCGTAAATCCTATCTATAATTTCTCGTACCTTTCCTCTCTTTCCCGTATCTCGTCGTCTACCTCTCAGCCCCCAGCCCCCCAGCCCCACCCCACCCGACCCGTCCCCGGTCCCCCATGGAGATTCTCTCGCGCTCTCTCGCGCTACTCACTCGCTCACTCAGTCGCGCACGCTTCTCTTTCTCCCGCGTCATTCACGCTCAGCCTCATTCGCACGCACTCGCATACTTCACCTTTCTCCGTCGCTTCCCTCGTCCACGACCTCCTCCTCCTGCTGCTGCTGCTGCTGCTGCTGCTGCTGCTCCTTCATCTTCGTCGTCTGCTTCTTCTGCCTCTTCCTCCTCCTCCTCCTCTCCTCTTCTTCCTCTTCTTCTTCTTCTTCTTCTTCTTCTTCTTCTTCTTCTTCTTCTTCTTCGTCTTCTTCCTGCTCTTCTTTGTTTAGAGTGAACGACTTTACATTATTTACAGGCATTCTTCTCATGGTCGTGTGAACGCGTTCCCTTTGGGGAAGCAACATATCTCTTCCCCCTTCCCCCCTCCCCAGCCCTCTCTCACTCGCTCTCACACGTTCATTCTCACACGCACGCACGCACTCGCACCACAAGCGCACACTCTCCCTCTTGCTCTCTCCCTGACTCTCTCCCTCTCTATCACTCCCGCAAATCTTTTAAAACATAGGCAAGTTAAATATTGTATCACAATCGTTTTAGTCTGGTCGAAATCGAACATCTTCAACCCGTTTGGCGATACGCGTTCTCAACGGTGAGCGCGACGCGGCGCCCCGGCTGGCGCGTGCACCGCCCCGCGAAAGATAAGCGGATCCGAAGGAATTCACGAGAATTCGCCCCGCGAGCCCCTCCCCCCCTCCCCTCCCCCGTCGGCCCCCGAACGTTCGTCTCGCTCGCGAGAGGACTTCCATATCGATTTCTCCTCGTGTTCGCCTACTTCCCGCGGGAGCGAGCCCCGAAGAAGAATCCTCCTGTGCCGTTCGCTTGTCCACGAAAGAAACGCGGGAAGGTACGTCGTAATCGATCGACACATATAAAAAATACGTACGGGGGAGTAGACGAGACTTTTCGTTGGTTACTTTACCTTGGTTCTGGCTAGCGAGAAGAAGCTCGACGGCGAGAGCGGCGGCGACGGCGGCGGCGGCGGCGACGGCGGCGGCGGCGGCGGCGGTGACGGCGGCGGCGACGACGGCGACGGCATCTCCTTCCCGCTCTCTCCCCCTCTTTCGCCCGTCGTCCTTCACGCGTCGAGATCGACGACTAGCCGTGGGAGGGGGCGAGAAGAATCGGAGCGCGATCGGTATTAGCGCTGGCGGGCTAATCCGAGCGTGTCGGGACACGAGCGACGACAACGGCCGACTGAGCCTGGAGGGACCCTCGCAGGGGGTCGGTGCCGAGAAAGCAATATTCGCGGTCGCGGTCTACCGCGAGCGGAAACCACCCCCGAGCGAGTCTGACTGGCGAGGGTGATACCTGCGGAGAGGGTGAAACCGACCACCCGGGAGACGACGGAGCAGAACCGGCCGTCGCTCGGTATCCTTCCGCCTGGCCGAGCGACCGCGAGGGAGCCCGTCGTCGAGGCCATCCTGGTCGCCTTTCGCGCGTCGACGCGCGTCCTTCGCGAGGTCGACCTTCCAGAGTCGACCGGTCGTCACTGTCCGCGGGCAACGGGCCTGCATCCCCCTTTCCTCCTCACTTCTTGCGGCCGATGACGGCTAGTGAAATGCGGACAGAGAAAGAGAGAGAGAGAGGGAAAGAGAGAGACAGACATCCGGTTACCATCGGACGAGACGACCCTCCGACGCCGGCGAGGTACGACGAAGCAGAGAGACGGAGCGGCGGACGTCCTGAGGTGACGACGACGACGACGACGACGACGACGGGGATCCTCGGGCGACCGCTCGGGAGAAGACGCACACGCGAGCCGCGACACCGACCGGAAAGAACCGACCGCCATTCTCACCGTCGAGCTGTCGGGGCTAGCTGGCGACGCGTTCCGAGGCTCCGTCAAGCAATGGAACAAGAAGTGCGAGCGAGTTACGAAAGAACGACGGAAACCAAAAAGACTCTAGTAAATGCACGACAAATGTCACGGGTAGTGTTGCTGATGGATCGGCTGCGGGCCGCCGTTGCACCGTTGCTGGGATGACGACGACGACGACGACGACGGCGACGACGAGGACGAGGACGACGACGTCGACGGCGGCGACGTGACGGAGGCGACGGCGGCGGCGGCGGCTGCGGCGACGGCGGCCGCGCTGCTGCCGCTGCCGTTGGCGACGGCGGCTGCGGCGACGACGGCGGCGGTGGCGGCGGCGGCGTTGTTGTTGTTGTTGTTGTTGTTGTTGTTGTTGTTGTTGTTGTTGTTGTTGTTGTTCGACGTGACGCTGGCGGCGGCCTCCGGAGCCGTGAGCGCGGGACCGAAGCAGCGCTGAAACCTCAGCGCGGAGATTCCTGCTTGCTAGTAGGCGGCAGGATGGACGGTTAGTCACTGCGGCGGCAGGCCGGTCGGCGGCTTGAACTCGCCGGTGACGGACACGCCGTTCGCCTGGCCGGGGAACTGCGCGCTCGACACCGGCGGCTGATGGTTGAACGCGGGCGCGTAACACTGCGGGAAGTAGAGCTCCGGCTTCACCACTGTGGGCGTGAGGCCGCGCGGCACCGTGACCGGGCCTAAACTGACCGGCGTGCCGGGCGGCTTGCTGTCGCCGGCGGCGCCGCCGCTCGAGTTCCGGCGCACCTTGGCCGCGTGCGGGTTCATGTGGTTGTCGATGTGCTTCTTCACCTCGGGCTCGGTGGCGAAGCGCCGCCTGCAGTTGGGCATCGGGCAGCAGAACGGCCGGTCGCCCTGGTGGGTGCGCGTGTGCTGGTCCAGGATCGCCTTCTGACGGAAGTCCTTGCCGCACTGCTGACACTTGTACGGCTTCTCGCCGGTGTGGATGCGCAGATGCTGATTGAGGATCGTGCGCTGGCGGAAGTTGCGGCCGCAGTACATGCAGCCGTACGGCTTCTCGTTCGTGTGGATGCGCAGGTGCTGCGTGAGGTGCGACTGCTGGCGAAATCTCTTGCCGCACTCCGGACACGGATACGGACGGGACTCGATGTGTATGCAGCCGTGCTGGAGCAGCGTCGACTTCTGCTTGAACTCCTTCTGGCAGATCGGGCAGCGCACGTAGAGCGGCATGCCGGCCGAGCGGCCGTGCTGTATGACGTCCGGCAGGCAGCTCTTCGTGCCGCCTTGCTGCTTGATGTACTGCAGCGCGCCGAAGCTGCCGGTGCCGGCCGCGCCGAAGACCGCGTGACTGCCGCCCTTCGGGTCCTTGAAGTAAGCCGGGTACTGCATGGAGTTGGCGTCCGGCGCCGGGCTGAACGCGCCCGACTGCGTGTCCGTGTCGCCGAAGGTCGACGCCACCTCCTCCTTACCCTCCTCGGGAGGGAACGGCACGTCCTGCGGCCAGAGCGTCGGCGTCATCCCATTCTTGAAGATGAGGTGCGGGCTCACGTCTGCAACGAAAGCGGTCGCACGTTCATCGGCGGTATTCCACGGCGGGCGGGTGAGAGGAACGTTAGTAAGTAAACCCGGACTACACACACGGTAATACACGGTGGAGGGGGCTCGAGGTACACACCTCTCGAGCTCTCTACACTCGTTTCCGACGGAACGCACGCTCCACAGGGACGACCGTCCGTCGTTCACGTGTACTTTCACGCGCGCCCTTTGCGCGCGCGTGCGCGCGCGCGCCCGCGCGCGCGCGACTCGAGCGCCGTCTGCGGCGAAAGCTAGCCGTAACCCAATTTAGACAGACGCGATCCCAATTGAGACGACGGTTATCAGGGAGCGGTGGGTGTACGAGAAGAAAGCGGTCGCTACAGTCCGGTGGTAGGTCAAGGTCCACCTCCGAGCGGACGAGAATCGCGACGAGACACGCGACGACGCAATGAAAATTGCAGTCACTCGGACGCGGACGGACCGGAGACGGTGGTTAGAGGGGTTCTCGGGGATGAGATGAGAGAAACGGAGAGAGAGAGAGAGAGAGAGAGAGAGAGAGAGAGAGAGAGAGAGAGAGAGAGAGAGAGAGAGAGAGAGAGAGAGAGACAGACAGAGAGACAGAGAAAGAAAGAGAGAGACAGAGACAGAGAGAGAGAGAGAGAGAGAGAATCGGGTATGAGTGTGGGAGCGCGAGGAGAGGCTGTGCTCCATCTCATCACAGCTCGCGAGCGCTCGTCGGCCGTCCGACTCAACCGTCCTTACCCTCCGGTTGGCCTTGGCGGCAACGAGGTCACCGGACGGTACCAGGACCCGTCTCCGGGCGAGTCGCGTTCGCGCAGAGTCTCTCGCACGGGCTGCTCTTCTCAGCCTGCTGAGGGCGGTGGTGAATTTAGCCGAGAAGCGGGTCTCCCGCTCGCAAGGACGATGCACCGTGCGATCGACGCACGACGCGCTCTACCCCCCACCCCCCTCCCCCGGCGCCTCTAGATCCGCCACTGGTACGGCTGGCTGGATGAGGTGAGACGCGGATCGGGATCACGAATCGAGTTAGTAGGTGCGGGCTTGTGTGTACCGCCGGCGGCTCGGACGAACGATGGCGACGAGATCGCAAAAGACGGCGATGATGGCGATGATGACGGCGGCGGCGGCGGCGGCGACGGCGACGACGTTGGTGCACACATATGCATATACATGTACGTATATATGTATATGTATATGTATAAACGTAGAGAGAGAGAGAGAGAGAGAGAGGAGAGAGAGAGAGAGAGAGAAGAGAGAAGAGAGAGAGAGAGAGAGAGAGAGACACACAACAGTGAGAGAAAACCGCGCGATGGGTAGGTGTCAGTGTGTGGTTGTGGTGGACGTCCTCTGGGAGGTCTGGGAGGCAGAGAGAAATGCTCGCCTTGGTGTGTGCGGACGTGCTGATTCAGGATCGCCTTCTGACGGAAGTGTTTTCCGCACTCCGGACATTGGTATGGCTTCTCACCCGAGTGGATGCGCAGATGCTGGTTGAGGA